>NW_024962255.1:17973596-18157200 GCF_019238085.1 Lagopus leucura | reverse complement strand
TACCTTCACTCCCCACTTCCTGCCTCGGCCTCGGCCCCCAGCGCTGCCTGCCCCGCTCCTTGTCCCAGTGTAGCGCTGTAGGAACCGGCCCGGAGGGGGCGGGATCCCCCCGGGTACGCACGGAGGGCGCCTGCAAAGCGCGCTCCGCGAAGTTGTCTCGAGCTGTGCCGAGCGTCACCGAGTGCCTGGGTAGCTTTGTTCGTTAGTTTTTGGCAGACAGCTTTGGAAACACGCTTTTGTCTGTTTGGCGGGGGGAGGAGGAGGGTTGTTGTTGTTGTTGTTTTTTATAACCGGTGCGTGCTTTTGGCGGCCCGAGCTGGGGAGCGGCCCCCGAGGGCAGCGGGCGGCAGAAGCTGGGGGGGGCGGGGGGAGAGGCGGCTTCCCCGTGCGGGGTGACAGCACCCAGGACAGGCGTGGAGCATCCCAGGTGACAGTAGCAACAACACTTCCTTACACCCCCAAAACCAAACTAACCCAAGAAGTGGCAACAGAAAAGCCCTTTCTGGGGGTGTTTATCAAAAGCTTGGAGGGAAGCGACCAGGCTCCGTGGTCACCGAGACGGCGTTTGTTTCTGCCCAGGGTTGCAGCTAGTATGGGGAGAGGACTGCTCCCCAGCGGTACCGTGGGCTGATCGCGGTGCCCTGCCCTGATGGCCCGAGCGGGAGAGGGGCCGCAGGACATCGGTGGGGGGCTCTGTGAGTTGGGTCCTGGAGATCCTCAGTGCTGCTGTTTTGGGCCCGGGGACCGGGGGGACGTATGTTCGTTTCGTTCTTTTTTACTCTACATTGTCTGGGAAGGGAAGGGGAGCTATGTTTGAGCGGGGCATCCCAGCAGTCTGCCTGCCCTCTACAGGCCTTCCCTCAGGGACAAAGTCGTGCTCCGTCAACTCCCGGACCCCTTGAAGCCCCCGGCCAGGAGGGTTCACCCCTCCTCACACACACCTTCCATTGTTTTGAAACCCAACCGAAATCTAGCCTTTCTAAGAGGCAGGCTGCCTCTCACTCCTGAGGAAGGTGTGCTGGGGCCGGCAGGCTGGGATCGCCCCCCCGTCCGCCCCTCGACCCCACTGCGGCTCTCCTCCCGCAGGTGCTGCCCCCTTCGGAGCACACTCCGCCGGCGACTTTGACGACGGTTTCCTGCGCAGGAAGCAGCGTCGCAACCGCACTACCTTCACCCTGCAGCAGGTAGGAGCGCGACCCCCTACTCTCCCCAGCCTCGCTTCCCCGGGTTCTGTGCCGAACCCCCTCTGCCCCGACGGGCAGGAGCCCCTCGCCTCCAGCGCTGCCCTTGACACCTCCGCTCTCCTCCCCTCCAACAGCTCGAAGCACTGGAAGCGGTTTTTGCTCAAACCCACTACCCTGATGTGTTCACTCGGGAAGAACTGGCAATGAAAATCAACCTGACGGAGGCCCGGGTGCAGGTAAACATCCCGGGGATGATTGAACTCTTGGGGATTCAAACCAGCAAACTTTTTTTTTTTTTTTTGACATCATCACTGCAGAGTGCACATTTGGCCAAAGAACGCAAATGAAGACGATCTGTCATTTTCATGATGCACTTTAATAACATCAACATAATGTGGAATATTAGATTAGGTTGATTAATCGGTCATTCATAATTAACTAGTGATAATGTTCTACACTAATTTGTCCGTGTCTCCAAGGTACTAAATTACATCAATGCACATCCATTTCCTTGCTTTTGGAGGGGGTGTGCATGGAGAAAAGAGCTGAGATGTGGTTCTGGCGGCCTCTCGGACCACTGGAAGGCCATGGGCTGGGGCAGCTGGGGGAGCCCTGCGGCTAGCAGAAGCCTTTCCACCTCAACTTTTCTTCCTTTCCTCTACTTTCAAAACACTTAATTCTGATGGCTATAGAGCCAGTAGAGCAATTTCCATGCCTTTCATAAGGTCCAATGAGATAAGACCATAAGATCCATTGGCCACGATCATTCTTCTTCCTTCTTTCTCTTTTCCATGCTTTCCTCCTTTCCTTCTTATTTTTTTTCCTTCCTCCCTGCCCCCTTTTCTTTTCCTTCATTTTTTTTTTCTTTTTTCTTTTTTTGGCCCACATGTTTGGTCTTTCTTTGCGTACTCAGAGATTGACTTTGTCTAAGTGTCTACAAGCTCTGCTAAGAGCTCTACTAAGAGCAGAACTCCTGCAGTTGTAAGAGATGGATCCATACAACTCCACAGGCATCCACGCTGACTTGCAAGTCATTTTTTGAACCCAATTATGTATTAATTTTATTTATGGGGCTTTTTTGCATGCTGTTTCTGTTTTTTGTTGTTTTTTCTTTTTTTCCTTTTTTCTTCTTTCTTTTTTTTTTTTTTTTTTTTCTTTTTTTCTTTTTTAGGTGCTTGGGGTTAAGACTATGCAAAGATCTAATTGTAGGAAATATAATAGCTTGCCTTTTGTTCCCTAGGGTCATGTTAGTATCTCTTAAAACCCAATGGCTGAAGAGAGATAATGGAATTCACCACAGTAAATTGGGGATTGTAAACAAATTATTTCTTCTATAATCAGATTATGCGATCCTGATTATTAAATCTGAACATGAATCATTGGTCATATGTGGGCAAATTAAAATGATTATTATTTGGAAATGAAAATCTTCTTTTGCTAGTGCATTGTAGGTACTGGCTTAAAAAAAATAATAAAAAATGCCATTTTGGCTATTGGTGTCTAAAGACTGAACTGCAAATTGAGATAAATGGGACAATTATTGAGCATTCAGAAGTGGAAGATCATAACTTCTTCCTGAAAGGTGCAAGGGTGAGATAGGGGTGGTGACAATTGGATTGCTGAGGACGGGTGTTTAGCCTTGTTGTTGGCTATTATGCAAACAGACAATAGATGCAAGCATTTGTTTAGCCTGCTTTCATGCAGGGACATGGGGAAACACAGAGGATGGGAGATATGTTTACATTTATACCCCTTGCTCATTCAAATATGATTAATGTGCTATAAAGCAGAGTCTTAATCGAAGATGATGTTGTCAAACAATAACTAAATAGGGAAATAAACGACTTCATCATGCTCTTTCCTCAGAAGCAGGCGAACTGTCAGTGCAAAGTCATTAAAATATGATAATGAAAAATAGCTCAATTAAATGTTGTTATAGCTGTGACCTTCATTCAATTAAGACGCAAGGAAGTGTCTGCATTTTGCTTTGCATTTAACCGCTCTAAATTTAGAATATAGATAAAATCATTATTCAACGTTTGCTGATATATGCATTTAAAAGGCAGCTAACTAAAATGGAGTTGGAGGAGGAGAATAATAAAAATTTTGCCTATACTTGAAGTCATGTATTAAAATGTGAATTCCTTGACCTCGAGGGAGGTTTAGCATTTTCCACCTCAAATATGGTGCCTTCAGAGCATCTGCTCCAAGGTAACAAAAAAATCCTCAAAACTTTTGTTTTTGGCTTGTTTTCCTTATAGATAAATATTCAAGAGAGAAATGTAATATTAAGGCTCCTCTAGGATAACAACATAAACATAAATAAGGAGAGATTTTATCCAAAATCCAATCTCACCAGACTAAAATTCGGCAAATGTTGACTTCCTTTACATTTGGCTAAATGTGGCATTCAGCCTGGCTTGATCTCCTGCTCCAGGTGTGGTTCCAGAATAGAAGAGCTAAATGGAGGAAAACAGAGAGGGGAGCTTCTGACCAAGAAGGCTCTAAGGAAGCAATGGCTGAGGTGGCGCCTCCTGTCAGGAACTTAAATTCCCCTTCTCCAGCTGATCAAACTAGGAATAAAAAAGAGAGTCTGGAGATCCAGCAGAGGTAAGAATAATCAGCTGCTGCTCTTTGGGACAAGCATGCATTGTGTTTATGGACATACATGCATTGATAGATGCTAAGCCTGCACCTAGATAGTATCAGTTTGAAGTACAATCTAAACCATTAGAAGGTGAACCACCATCAACTCCTTTCTGCCCATGCGGGTGTGAGGAACTGGTGGCTGTGGGAAGCTGATGTTACCCAGGTTTAGTCCCCAGGCTTAGTCCCCTCCAGTTTGTTCTCAAGACAGCAGTACAGAATTATAGAATCACAGAATATCCTGAACTGGAAGGGATCCATAATGACCATTGAGTCGAATTCCTGGCTCCATACCACACCCCCCAAAAATCAGACCATATGTCTAAGAGTGTTGCCTGGACACTTCCCAATTCCACCAAGCTCAGTGCCTTGACCACTGCCCTGGGGAACCTGTTGGTGTGCATACGTGCACTATTTTTGGAGTCAGCTGCTCTAATTCTAAAGGCTGCTTTCTCTTCTCCCTCAGCCTGAGTCGAGCAGTTGGTCCTACAGGACCCTTCTTCCCCTCCTGCCTGCCTGGGACTCTTCTCAACACAGCCACCTATGCACAAGCTTTATCCCACGTTGCATCTCTAAAAGGTAAGTGATTTTAACTTTGGATAGCAGCTTAAAGAGCAGCTTCATCATGTTTGGTGGATGCTCCTACCTTTGCCAGTGAAAAGCCATTGGGATGTGGTAGATCCTCTCTGTTGCAATTAGTTGTAGTTGCATTGACTGATGCTGTGGGCACAGGAATGGGTCTCTTCTGGTAGCGTGGTTTGCGGGTAAGCTCTATCATTTTGCTCAGCTATCTTCAGTGAGGTCAGGGTTTGCAACCAGACAGGTACGGTTTGGTCCTTTAAAGTTCTCTTTGCATGTGTTTCTTTTTAAAGGGTCAAATTTATGCTAATAAATTAATTATTCACATCCTTTTGCATTATACATTGCCTGGCATCATTACTGATATTTCATCCCCTCTTCGTATGCAGTTTCCTATGTAGTATTTTTCTGCAACTCTTAGACCTTTCCTCTCTTGACCAGCATATCTTCCTGAAAACTTGAACACAGCTAGTACATGGGGACAGAGCACTATGCAAAGTAATTACGTGGCATCCAGGCTCAGGATGCTTATATCCAGTGTCCATATCCCTTTGGGCTGCAAAAAGCAGCAGTATGCATCTTTTAAAAATAAATCGCCAGCTGATCCATTAGCTGTTCCTAGTCTAGTAATTTCTAAGACTAAGGGTGCAAGCAGGATGAATTCAATTTATAGATTTATAGGATGTACAGTCTCATAGCACTGCCAAGCACAAAGTGGCATGTAGCTTTTCTTTGTGCTCAGTTGGTGCAATATTTTGAGAGGAAAATTTCCCTGTTCAGGACCTTCTGCTATGAAAATTGAAGTCTTCTACAGTCTCTTGCTATGCTCCCTGGCATACCTCATGTTCCTCTTGAGTATTTCCACTTGAATCAGTGCAGTTGAGGTTTATTCCTGAAGCAAAAGCTTTGAATTGCAGAGTTTGTCCTGTCCTCTCTTCCCTCTTTCTCCAAGTCTTTCCAAAAAGAGCAGAAAGCACAGCAAGTGACATTTTGGCAGGTGATTTTGAATTGAGAAAGGCCACAGAGGTGTGACCTAAGCCCTAGAGCTAAAAGGATGACAGTCAACCCAAATGCTGTGGCAGACAGTGGCTGTTGGACTGTACAGTCCCCTCCACCTCTGCTCTGTGACCACGAGCATCTCCGCTGGGCAGGAATAGCCTCTCTGGAGTAGATACAAGCAATCTTAGGGGTGCAAAAAATTATTTGCTGACAATGTCATCCTGGGTGTGAAAAAAGGATTGATTGTGTTCAGTAAATAATTTCAGGTGGAATTGGCTGCTTTTTTCCTTAAAATTTACAAATAAGTACTTTTTGAAATCAAATGCATCAATACCTCCTCACGTTTCGTGCTTAAATTTAGCTAAATTTTGAAGAAAATAATAGCAAGAAATGGAGGCTCAGCAAAATGAAATAAAAATGGACAAATGAAACATTTGTCATGAGGGTTTTTAAAGTTTTATTTATTTGGAAGACTTACGGATCTTCTTTTCTGTGATTTTACGAACCAGTCACTAAATTGAAAAACTAATAATCTGCTACTTTTTGCTTGATAGCAGTTTTACAACCTAGGGGCAGGAAAAATCCTAGTCCCAAATCTCAGGCAGATATAATCATTAGGCAGTCAGTTGCCCAGGTTAACAGACAGTGCCCCTGAAACACTGTTCCCAGATAAAATAAAGATTTTTTGTAATTTGGGCAGAGATGGGCAGCTATCTTGTGCATGTATGATGAATTTTTCAGCTACACCTTCAGTTCCTTGCTGAGATGCTTTGGTTTACATTTTCCTGTGTGACTCCAGAAGTTTCTGGGTGTGTGCAAGGGTATTTTGTAGGGTACTGTGATTTTAAGAAATCCAGCTGCAGATCCTACCACGAGTTCTGTGTATGCCTGTTGACACGTTGTCATGCTTGCTCAGTTGAGCTGCTCCTGTCTTCTGCAGTTAAGTCTCAGTGACATCAAATATTGGCTTTGGTGTTAAGAGGGAAGGATGTGACTATAAGGTGGCAAGTTTGATTTATACGAGCAGAGAATAAATGGAGCATCTTTCTTGTGGTATTTACATGTGAAATTATGTTTTCTCTTTCATTGTCTCACCACTGTAAGTTCCTTTTCCCTGTTTCTCCGAACGCAACTCACCTGGACTGGAATTGGGTCTGTTTGCAGCAGACCTGTGCTTCCCTCTGGTTAATTGGCAGTCAGAAGCAGGACCATCTCTAAAGGTCCAGTGCAGACCAAAAAGATCTCAGGCACGATTCATGTTCTGTTTTACTCTTGTACAGAAACGCAAGTGAATGACGGTCCTTCTAAACTAATGTGACTGGGAGCACAACTGAGCTCACAAGCAGGTCTGGGAGAAGAGAGTGTAGTTGTGAGAAGGAAGGAAAAGGCAGAGAAAGGTTCAGTGTTCACAAAGCCTTTACATGGTCTTCTTCGTCTTGCTCAATTTAGAGAGTTTCACTCTCCTTCTCACTTCCCTCTTTGAGGTAGGAGCTGGTTTGTACAACTTCAGGTCTGCTGAGGGAGAGCTGACCATACGTTTAGGTGGAAATTACTCAGTGTTCTTCTGTACCTTAATGAAGTCTCCTAAGCATCTCCCTTGAGAATCTAGTCTCATTTTGCAACAGAAATACTGACTGAGCCCTATGATGATGATTCTGAGAACAGAGAACTTTGAGCAATGCAAAATCCCATTAAATTATACACAGGGCATAAAATTCCAATATTTTGCTTTTTTTTCCACAAGATTTTGCACATTTAATTGAAAAGCCATGTGGCTAAGAGCTCTTCCTTGCACCTATCTTCATCCTGACCATGTTTTGAAACTACCAGGAATTTTTCGTGCTTTTGAAACCAAAATAATTCCTCCAGAGTTAAAGCCATTTCACTAGCAGTGGATGCACAGCCCGGCTTTCTTCCACGCAAATTTCAAAGGAAATACTGATAAAGAGGTTCTCTATGTGAATCCTGTAAATAGATATGTATTCTCTCAACTGGGAAAGCAATTCTGACATTCTCCAGCAAGTCTGTAAAGCGGACAAAAGGGCACTCTGAGCACATCAGACACCATTGGGAAGTTTAGGATGTTTCCTTCTGAGGAGGCAAGATGTGTTTTGTCAGGCTTGTGAGCCAACACTTTGTTGGTGTCAGTGAGTAATATTTGACTGATGCTTTAGAAGGAGACAACTAAAATCAATATAGTGAATAACAAGTGATGGTGGTGATGTAACTAATTAACAATTATTTAATCTCTCTGGGACCGTTTTCATTCTGCCACCTGAGAGTTCACTGTCTTTTATAAAGAAACTAATACCTCTCTTTCTTCTTCTCTCTGATGGTTTGGCTCCAGCCCCAGATTTCCAAGGCTGCATAAAGTATCTAGGGTACATGCTATCTGTATCTTAGTCATAATGTAAAGATATAACAAGCACAGTTTCCCAGATGAAGTCAGTCTAGCAAAGACAAGAAATCTCAGGACAGCCAAGTACAGGGCGGCAGCTTTGCTTTTGGACAGGCTGCATGGTGCTGAGCAGGCTTGCTTTACACTCTGTGTAGTTCTGCAGCTCTTCAACGGGCAGCGCTCCTCTGAGTCCTGTACATGCTGCTTCTGGGTAGCTGGTGGATATGGCTGGAACATGAGTCTGGGTCTGTTCTGGAAACCAAGCAGAAAACTGTTATCCCTGTGCAATTTCTCATTTGAATAATTAGCATAATGACATAATGTTGGTGGATTACTGTGCTTTCTACTTCTGGGTTTTAGTTTTTCACTGCTGCTCATAGTCAGGAAGAAGTGTAGCTCACACAGATGAAATTTCAGTTGTACGTTACTTTCTGAAATTGTCTTAATTTGACAACAATGCTACTTCATTGTGGCGACTTCGACATTTCCATGGTCTTCCAAGATGAATCACTTACTGTAAACTATGCATCTGCAGTCCATTTAGTAGATTTAATTGCAGACCTCAAATATGAAGGGAAAATACTTATTTTATTTATGGGCTGTATAACAGTAGAGTCATCAGGAGAAGCTAGCGTTCTGTGCACAGAGAGACCTCAAAGTACCTTCTTAATGGATGACAGCATGAATGCAATTCATTAATGCAGAAGATGTTATTAATGGGTGTAAACAAGAATCTCCGGTTTTAGCGGAAGTGTTCTACCATTTCTGGTGACTGAGGCCAAAAGTGTATCTGTTACATTCCGCTGAAATTTCCCCAGGCCCTGTGATTCAAAGTGCAGTGTGTGAGGAGAGAAATAATTACACTTGTCAAGGAATTACTTTCATAATTCACTTCCAGCTTTGCACTGTGCAAGTTATAGCTCAGTTGTTTTTATGGCACCTCCACACCACTCGCTGATAGAAAAGCAAGACTGCATTATGCCCACCAAAGTGGATATTCCAGGGGATTACGTTCCTTCATGGTTTGTTGCTGCCATGGTTGCTGTTGTTCCTATTAGGGGAGGCTTAATTGCAGTATCCAGGAAAAAAAATCATACCAATAAAGAAGCCCCAGTTAGAGCTGTTCATCCATTACATTTTGATTTCTATTATGTGAAGATGAAGAGAATTTTCTCAGCTTACATAGCATAATGATATTGGGCAAAAAGTGTTCAACGACCTGACTTACCCCTGAACTGGTGCTTACTGAACTGAAGTGCCTCAGTTTACCTTGAGACTGGGGAACTGGAATCAGAACTTGGGAGTTCCTCTGTTTTCTCTGTCATTCATTTGTACTCAGTTACAGATGTACTGATTTTTCTCAGCATGTGACTATGGCAAATCACATAAAATAGCAAATTAGCAAGTGAATTCTGTTTAACAAATTCATTTTCCACAGCAACACAACTTCAACAGGCTACTCTAAATAACGCTGTAAGTATCTGGTTCCTCCCCATTTCAGCATTTGAGTCCATTCTTCTTGAGTCTATTCTTCTGAATCTCTTGTTTCACAGCTCTAAAAGGTTTGGATAAAACTACCTATGTTTTACCCACTTATTCCTCAGGCTTTAATAGACACAGTTTTGGCAACATATATGAAGAGCAAAAGGGAGCTTCCTTTGGAATCAGCTCTGACTGGTGAATGACACTATGAACTCAAGGTTGCTTTTGACCTTCCAACCAAATCAACGTGACTACACAAAAAGTATATTTGATATAAATGTAATATTTTCACGGCAAAGTAAACAGAATGCATTGATAAGTGATGATTTAAAAGCAAATTTTTCCTCACTTCCCCCCCCCCCTCTACTTAACTTGCTGTTCAGCTGTTCACATCAAACATGGACATGCACAAATACTGCAAGAGGCAGTGAACTGAGTTTTTGCATTTTGAAAGGACCGCCTGTTAAATCCTTTAAACTGTTGGGTTGAAATAGAAAACATATATTTTAAATACTCCTGCATCGATATGAGCCCCACTCCCATCTCACTCTAAGCTGAAACTGAACCTGGGAATTGCACAGAAAGGTCCACAACCAAAATTGTAGATCAAATATCATTACAATTGAAATGTAACGTTGGCAGAGACAAGACAGAACTAATTTAATTTTTCCTGTCAGTCTCTGTAGTAGATCAATTAAACTGCCAAGTGGATCAAATATTTCAGACTGTATTTATGACATTAAGTATTTATGTTCAGGCTGAGCATTTAAAGTATGATCTCATATACGTGGAGGTTCAGATCAATTCAGCAGAATTTGCTCTAAGTTAATGGAAATCTAATTGTGCATTTTAATTTTGTGTACAAGAGGCAGTAAGTTCCTAAAGGAAAGAAAGCAGTTCTCTGTCTGTATTGTAGTAACCAGCTCCAAATCCCATTAAAGCGATATCAAACTGCAAGAGAAAAAGCTGGATTGGGTTCTAAGGCTAAAGGTCTAACCCTCACTCATTTTGATGGGAGTTAGATAGGTGCCTAAACTTCTCTGAAGATGTTAAGTAGGAACAATTCCTTCCTCCTCCCTGTAAGCTCAGGCCTACTCCAATAAGATATAAGAAAATAGTGATGTCTACTATGTGTGGATGGGGTCTTTTTTGGGTCATGGGCTGATTGAATGGGCTGCTGATTCACATATTGTTTGTCCTGGCCTTTATGCCACCAAAGTCCGATGGATTTCATTGGATTTGCTGCCTGCAGACACAGGCAATTGCAGGGTAGATTCAATCTTTCTTTTACATTAAATAGAAATTGGGCTAACTCCTATTCTCTTATTCTCTAGCAAGACTGTGGAGCAAACGACACTAGATACTCTGTATTTTTTTTCAGGTGGGAGCTGTTGTTTGCAAGTGTTTTAACCTAGAATTCTTAAGTGAAAATGCAAGGAGTGATTTATGGGTGAAATACTGCTAGATATCCTAGTTCCCACTGCAGGTAACTGCACCCTCAGGTTGCAGAGCTATGGGTAATATCAGCACTAATTATTAAGCAAAGAGCTTAGATTGGTACTGAAGGATGTTAAATATTTTATCCCTCTCTAATGATGGAATGAAAATTATTCTTAGAAGCTGGAGCTGGTTTATATTCTTTTGAAAGGGACTCTTCTCCACTTCTCCCCTCCTTCAGCTTGGCAGTGTGTTCATTTCTGGTGGAACATCTTAGTGTGTAAGAGAGCAGCAGTGCAAATACAGCTGATGCACAGAGGGACATTTACATGCCCCATTTCGGAAACCAACTTTTAGTCAGTGGGACTTACTAGCAGTGAAAAAAATGACTTTCTACAGCTGAAAGACCTGCAAACTGCAGGGACTCTTAAGTCACCAGTCCTGCTCTCCTTCCTCTTGTGAAAGAAATTCAGAACGCTTGAAGTGGCTGCATTTCATCAGGGCAAAACATGACTTTATGAGCACAGTTAGCGGCAAAAAATGTGTTACTGAATGGATTTTGCTATAAACTTCTCTTGTGCTCAAAATGATAATGAAATTAAAGATAGATTTTCCTACAGCAAAAAGCAAAAATGGAGGATATTTGTCGAGTACTAATATACACTTGTGTAATTCATTTGAATGTCTAAACTCATGGAAATATTGTTCTGCTGATCAGATGCTCTATCAGGGAGTATAATGAGAGTAGAAGGGGTTATACTAAAAGGGATTGCATTAATAGTTTGTGCCTTATAGAATCTTTTTTACTTCTTTTCTTGAGAACCTTACCTGCAAGCTACTACTTTCTGATAGTTGTTATGGAGAAGTCTTGCCAACATCCTAAAGACAAACAACTGTCTTGCCTTCATCCCTCACAAATGGGTGCTGACCCCTGGCTACCAAGAGCAGCAGTGGAAGAGAAAAACTACCTGCTCCCTGCAGATTATTAGTTCCATCAGTTAGTCATGAGTCATTTAACTCAAATATTAACTGCAGAAATTAAAACAAGTCCTTGGCTTGGAAAGATCAGAGGAAGACACTGTCGGGTTGTGAGTAGCCTAGCTGTTGCCTGCTTTGTGTATCAGCTGAAGATGTGCTTCTGCTAGGGGCTGAAGAGGATATGGAGTTTGTGTGGCCATTAAGAACTCAGGGGAGAGCGGTGTTCCACTATGTCTCTCACCAGAGAGCAAATCAAAGTGGCAGCTCAGCCATTTCACTCCTTATCCAGTACTATATTTCCTGCTTGACACAGCCTGTGTTTCTCAGATTGTTGGAGTGAAGATAGTCTGGCCCACCCCTCCTGATGGGACTCTAAGCCATCTCAACAACAGCAGTTTTAGGAGGCTTTGATTTGCTTCTGGAGACCCTTCTTGTGTCATCATACCTAAGTAATACAGAGGTTGTCTCTTGAAGGCAGAACAGACTCATGCAAGCAGACTTGATGCTTGTAGTTGGAGTGTGGACAAGAAAAATCCTTTCTCATCTTACTGTGCTAGAGGAGAAGGTCATTAGTTCCTGCACAATTGCTAAGATATTTTCAGCTTTTTATCTCTGCAGTAATCTTCCAGATGCAGGGGTGGGAGCTCCACACTCACCTAACAAATTCTGCTGCCCAGTCTGATCAGTCTTCAGTTTGTTGGCGGAAGGCAGGGGACACCTCCAGCATGGGACTGAGGGTAGACATGGAGCAGTAAATTGGGATAGGAACTGGAGACAAGTTCCATCTTGGCTGTGGGGAAATCTGCATGATCTAAGCTTTGCTGCTCACTTCTGACTCTGCTTGCCCTCAATTGCTCCATCTGTCACCTGCTTGTCTCGCAATATATGAACTCTCTATAGAGTATATATACATATATATATACTCTATATATATGTACATATATTGAGTATATATACATATACCTGAAAGGAGATTGTAGTAAGAGGGAGGTTGGCTTCTTTTACCAGGTAACTAGTGATGGGACAAGAGTCAGTGGTCTTAAGTCACACCAGGGGAGGTTTGGGTTGGATAGTATAATTAATTCCTTCTCAGAAAGAGTAGTGATGCATTGGAACAGGCTGTCCAGGGAAGTGTTGGTATCACTGTCCTTGGGGGCATTCAAGGAAAGGGCAGATGTTGCACTGAGTGTCCTGGTTTAGAGTGGTCACAGACATGGGCTGATGGCTGGACTGGATTATATTATTGGTCTTTCCAACTTTAACAGTTCTATGATTCTATGATTCTTTCCCTGTGGGTCTCAGCAGAGCAGAATCTAGTTTTCTAAAAATAATCTACATCCTGAAAGCATCTACATACCTACTATGTAAACTGAAGAGGGGACTTATGCCACCTGGGATTCAAACCCCATCCCTGCCTTCTCCAGGTTGACTGTTGAGGGAAAGATACTGTGCGTGGTGTGGCACTTGTAGGTGTGTGTCACTCCGACCAGGTCAAAGGACCATCCTCACGAGGGTGCCCTGCCGCTGGGAGCATACCTTCCCCAGCAGTGATGCTGCCTTGTCTTCTTCCTTCCCAGGGAGCCCACTGTGCTCATGCTGCGTTCCAGACCCCATGGGCCTCTCCTTCCTGCCCACCTACGGCTGCCAAAGCAACCGCACTGCCAGTGTGGCTGCACTGCGCATGAAAGCCAGGGAGCACTCAGAGGCCGTGTTGCAGTCTGCCAACCTCCTGCCCACAAACGGAAGCCCCACTCCTCCTGCCAAACCCAGCCCAGAGAGCAGCCAGGACAAGCAGCCCTCTCCACCCAAGGAGCACATGGAAGGGGAGAAGAGTGTATGAGGCCCCACTGACGCTAGCCCCACAGCCTTGGAGCCAAGACCAGACACCAGGGCTTTGCCATCGATGGAACTGCAGTGTGGCTGTGCCTCAGTAGCACATCACAGGGCCACCAGGGACCCAGCAAGTCTGAGTGGCCACTCTGGCTGCCTTTCACACATCCTTGCTGCTTTTGCACCGCTGTAGGTTCATTCTCCTGATTTATTGGCACTATCTGTGTTTGGAAACATTTGTGAAACTGTTTTTATCTCCCGTTCCACATTCCAGAGATGCCAAAATGCCCAGGACACTGAGTTGCTTCTGCACACCTCAGCCATGCTTCCCAAGGCTGCATTTGTCAGCAGCGGGGCAACCCCAGCTGCCTTTGGGACTTGAAACACCTCTACCTGGTTCTGACCTTCCCAAGAATAAGAGTCACCATGTGGGGAGCAGGGGCTGCTCCCTGGGGATCACCACCATCAATAGTCCTTTATCCTGCATGAACAGGGCATGGCTGCCAGGTATGTGGTCTGGGGCAGGAGAGCCTTCCAGGCATCATTTACCCTCATTGTGCACAGGCACATGAAAGTGCATGTTTACACCAGCCTGATGTTTTCTGATGGCATTTGACTTCTTAACAAAATCTACCCCAGGCAGGCCAGGTGTAAGAGAAGCAAAAAGATAGAACAAAGCTCTTTGTAATTTTTCCTTCTTCCTTCCTTTCCCTTAAAGCCAAACATTCAGTGGAGTAGATTACTGGGGAAATGTTGAGATCAGCTTATCCATAAATAAAATCCTTGCACAGGCTTCCATGTGAATATTAGTCTTGTCATTCCCAAGGTTAGACATAAAAGACACACGACTCCAGAGCAGCGTTCTTAGCTTCAAATGGTAATGCTAGTATTTTAATGGAGAGTGCAGTTATGTCCATATGCAGAAAGCTGGGGGGATTTTAGCATCATTCATTGTCTCCTTCTCTGGAGATGTTCAAGACCTGCCTGGATGCCTACCTGTGCGACCTGGTGTAGGGAACCTGCTTTGGCAGGGGGGTCGGACTCGATGATCTCTGGAGGTCCCTTCCAACCCCTAAAATTCTGTGATTCTGTGATTCTGTGATTCTTTTGGAAAGAAAGACTGGGAAACAAAATCATCCTGGATAGCAACACTGCAAATATGTCCTTGCACGATGAGTTTTTAATAAATAGGAAATAAAATTTGGAAGGATATTCCTTTATGCCATCCAAAATCAGACTCTTTTGTTCATTGAAGGCTGATTGGAATGATTCTGGACATGAAAATGTATGAATTATTACACAGTGGGCACAGTGCAGAGAAGATATTGATGCCTCAGGAAATATGCTCTTATTCCTGACCCATAACACTGCAGAGCAAAACAGAATAAGACCAGATGCTCTAGCATATTTCTTTCATGGGCAATGTAGAAGCATGTTTAATCTTAATGATACGGACTCGCTTTACTCGGATGCCTTTTGCAGATTCCTTGGAATTGTCCACAGATGCCTGCAGTGAATAGAATGAAAACACTACTCTAAGACTGTATCAAGTAATGTGGAAGACAGTGGAAAGACTCCTGTCAGTTCCAAAGGTCTTCTGAGCAGGTCCTTTGTGAGAATAGTGCTCAGGTCTGTCCTGTTGGTAAGAGGAGTCCATTGTAGTGGTGGTTTTTACCATAGGGGGCTCATTTTGGCACAGAACCTCAGCTAGCAGAGTTTTCAGGTTCTCATTTAGCAGTCCAGGTTTTTCTGCCACATTCATTGCTGACCCTGTGGTTTGAGGATGTGTTTGGAAAGGCAGCCCCAAGTAAGGTTGGCAGCAAAATTTTCTTTTCCCTACCCAAGTGATCTTAGCCTACAAATGCCACAATCCGAAAGTACCTGGGATTTCTCTGGGTCTCACAGGAGCCTCCTGTGATGCTTTCTCCAGGGCAGTGTTTGGTGTCAGGACCCACACATAGGGTGGAAGCCCTGCTGTTCAAGGGATGGACTCACAGCACCAAGTACCTTCTTTGTGCTGGGAGTGAAGGGTACTGGGAATATCTCCAGGGTGGGATCTATTTCCTCTGTTGATGAGCCATCAGGGAGGGAGATGCTAGCTCTGTCCTTGGACTTAAGCACAAAGAAAAACCTGACAGGGTCCACGTCCCTCTACTGGAGTCATTTTGTTTTACATTCACCACACAGTTTTTGTTTTTTTTTCAGGCAGTCCTAAACTGTCCTAATTGTGGGAGTAAACATGCAGCAATCTGTGCTCCTTCAATGTGCTCCAACTTGAGGAGCTGCTCTGCTGAGCTGTAGAAGGACAGCATTTCCCTGACTGCAAATTATGGCTTAGTTTGAATGACAGCAACAACCTTCTTCTTCCACCAAAATAAAGGAGATCACGACATGCTTTGTTGTAGGGGGCAGTTGGAGAAGAAAGAATCACTGGTTTCTTAGTGATCTTCCCAACCGTAATTTGTTTTTGAGATTTCCACAGCCTCAAAAAAAAAAAGATTAAAAAAAAGTATTTCCACTCCGAAGAGGCAGGCCCAACTTCATTTCAACATAATTACCTTACATTCAGTTGAACTTCAGCCCTTCTGTATACTAACTCTTCAATCTAATTGTTTGATTAAACTCGTATTTCCTCCAGAAAGGTACATAAATAAGTGAATTGTTGAGCAAATTAAGAATACTTAACAGTATTGCATCTGAAAAGTAGTTATGCTGATTAAATTTTCTGTCCTTGAGGATTTTCAGGAAATTACTTTTGATCGTCAATAACACAATTAAGTAAACTACACGCACATTAGCATGAATAATTGATAAGAAATTATGTATTACCACGAAGCACTGATTTAATAATTCATGATGCGACACTCTAGTGACTGTGCAAAACTGGATAACATCGACAAGTCTGCCTGATGTTGCTGGAAATGCTGCAATTACAAACAAGTCCATAGTTTTGTTGTACAATAAAGAAAAGTATCCAATGCATGCTGTAGTTTCTGTTTGTTTAATACATGAATAAATTTAGAAAGAACACCCTGAAAAGTTCCTGTCCTGTTTTCATTCAGATTAATTCCTCTATCCTATCTTCGCAGTGATGGCTATCTTGTTCTGCTTAGACCACAGTGACGTTGCAGAGTGAGGAAGCTCTCAGACTCACAGCTGGAACCTGGGAGTTTTGCAACCTGCAAAATTCAGGGGTTCAACATTTTGCAGAGCCTCCTGGTAGGAGCAAAGCTGCTTTAGCCACCCCAGAAGCCTCAGCTCAAAGTCTTTGGGGTTCTGCATGGTCTGATATTGCTATTATTATCATTGTTCAGCATGATTTTGTGGATAGTTGCTTTGTCAGCTTTAAAAGAAACTCTTGGATTATGTATGTTTTGAAACTGCACAGTGCCATGTTAAATGCTTGGCTCATTCATCTACTGGTCTTGCAGCCTGCCTAGCAGAGGCGGATACATATATGCATTCTTATTAGTAAACCAGGGGATGCTAAACCACATTTTCCTTCCTAGTTTTGGTCTGAGACAGGGCAGTGCAGCCCATGGGAACTTGCTGGAGGTTGCGGGGCAGTAGCACTAGGATGAGAGAACACTCAAGGGATGTGTCCCTGTTATGCCCTCATCCAGCCACCAGATCCTTCCAGACACACTGTGAAGGAGCTACCTGCCCTCCTCCTGTGCTGTCATATATCAGGGCTATCTCTCTTAAACCACTTTTGAAATGGCCATCTCAGTAGCTTTGATTAAGCTTGGCATTTAAAAGTTTATAACTCAGCTATAAAAAGCCACTCAGGCTGAACCCCAGTGTGCAAGGCTCCAGCCCAGGGGGATGATTAACATGCAGCCTGATCCAACAACAGCCTTTTTTCAGTTCTGTGATAGAAATTGTAAGCCCAGTGTATGAGGGACAGACAGAAAACGAAGATTTTTTTTTGCTTGATGATCACTGCATTTATCACTAGATCCCATGCAGTTATTCTCTGTGTATTTCCAAACTATCATGAGCCAGACATAGTGTGAATGGCCTCTATGCAAATATCACTTGCACGATTTTGTCAAAACATCTCCAGTCATGGGCTCTTTCTTCATGTGGTCACAGACACCTGCAATGCCCAGGCAACCTCTTTGTGGGCCATCTCTGCTGCCTCTGCTCGTACTGTCCCCACTCTGCAGTCTCCCTCTGTCCTGTACACAGCTCACAGCTTGCTGCCAGATCATTGCAGCATGTTGTTCTGTGTTTGTTAATGAGCTTAGTGCAACACACCATAGGACCTTCACTATAAGTCTGCGTGGCATCCTCACAGCCCTCTGTGTATTTTCTGTCTTGCAGATCTGTTTAGGTCTCCTTCTGCCTACCTACAGTACAGCAGGAAATGAGGAGCAGAGAATGCAACTTCACTGTTATGCCGTTGGCCAGTGCTTCCCTCACTGCATGCTGGATAGTAATGAGATTGTTAGGCTAATTGGCTCTTTATTAAGAGTATTATTTACAATGATGCTGCAGGCCATGTGCATGCAGAAAAGCACAATCAGACTCTTCCTTCTAGTCATCAAGAGGGCCAGGGATGGCCTTCTCCCAGCTTCTGAGTCTCCCCCACCCACTTATCCAGGAAGTCTGTACTTGCTTATAAAGGGTAGCATTCATCAGGGCTGTGTGTGTAACTCCTCTCCCTGAGTAGGCTGAAGGGGAGCCTCCATACAACTCTAAAAACCCAAGTAGTTTCTGCAATGGAGTTCTCATGTGGATCTGAAGGCAGGAGAGCCATTGCTGAATGCTGTCAAGCCCTCATGTGTAGGCATGGCAACTGCTCTCCCAAACTTCAGGGAGAAAATCAAAGCCACAGATCATGCTTCTCCAGCACCACTCCTGCCTCCCACACCAGGCAGGGTGATGTGGGAGGAAGTCATTTGCTGTTGGGCGGACCACAAGGGAGCAGAGGATGGAGATGAAATGCTTGTGGTGTGCTTCTGTGGCACAGTCTGCCTCTCAAGGAGCTGCTACTCGATAAGGATATCCTGTTGTATTGGTTGTCTGTGTGGTGGAACCAGCGTGTGAACAGGGGAAGTGAGAAGCACTGAATGTATACCCATGCACTCAGCACATAATTCAGCCCTCTCCACTGAAGGGGTCTGACACCCCTGCCATAACTAAAAGGGCAGCCTCCACAGAGTGGAGTAAATAATGCTTTACTCTTTCCAGTTAAAAACTTCCTCTTCACTGCAGTGAAATATTGATGTGGTGACCATATTACCGCAAAAAAAAACATCTTTTGCTGATACCCACTAATGAAGTTTTTACATAGATCTGGCCTGTGAGAATGAGAATTTCTTTAGCATATAGCACATCCAGCCTTATTGAGGGTGATGCATCAACAATATTTCAATGACCCAAACATAATGCCCTTGTTGCAGCCTTGAGCTCTATGCCATGAGACAAGCAGGTGCTGCTCTCCTTCCTCATACATCTGGGCACCATTTTTCGTTGTTGTGGCAGGCCTCCTTTGGTAAACAAGAAGCAGTTACAACTCACCAGAATTTAATATATTGTTCTGCATATTTTTTTCAGTATTTAAACCTGATGGTTTCTTATGTAGTCAGTGATTTTGCAGTACTGCTGCAACAGCTGAAATTGAGAGGGAACAATATGTCATTCAGAGATACTTGGACAGGCTGGAGCAGTGGATACAGCACAGCATAATGAGCTTCACCAAATCCAAGCACAAGGTTCTTGTAGCTGGGTTTGGCCAAATATATCTCATTAGCTGCCAAATTCTATTCAGTTACATCAGTGCCTGCATGTTCTGGGCTGTGCCCTTTGGCCCAGGCTGGGACCATGGTATGGTCACCAGGTATGTCCCGAGAGCAGCCTTACTTAGGAGGGCCATCAGAAGGCAGTCTCAACACAGCCAGCCTGAGATACTCTTCCCGGGGACTGGTCAAGGCCAGGAAAATCATTCATTTCTAATTACATTGCTTTTGCTTTGTCAGCTGAACTGGTTTACCTTTTAGTTCTTCTGCTTCAAAATTTTTGTTTATTAAACTCCAGCATTCAGTATTGGCCCTAGAGACTAACACTTGCTGTAGTGGCAAATTTATTAGGCCTCCCTTAGCTATTGAATAGGCTGAGGTTTTTTATTATATACGCACAGCTTCTTTACACCCACACGGTACATGAGCCGATGTGTTAAATAAGATCCAAGACCCATTAAATGAAGAAGCCCATCTCTGCAGAGAAGACTCCCCAGGAACCAGAGCTCTGCCCGTTATATCACAGCTGGCTCACCCCTGCTCTGTCGTGCCGGCTAAAGCCATTGGTTTTTGGCAGATGCCTGAGAACCAAGATGTTGATGTGATCACCAGTCCTTGGCAGAGTGAGGCACAGGAGCATCCCTGGGAGTTGTTTGTTTTTATTAGATTTTTTTTTTTTCCTGTAGCAGTATGCGAGAAATTGGCTGCTGGCAGAGAAGGAAGATCTACAGGAGGATGATGTTGATCCTGTCACTCCTCTGAGACACCACACCCAATCAGAGCAAGATCTACTTGGATCTGAGACAGGGTTCTCCAGGGAGGATTTCACAGTCACAGTTCAATGGGGGTCAGAAAAGAAAGCTTCAAAATATCATTCAGGAAACCAAATACCTGAGGTCTTCTGCAGGGCTCAACCCACGAGTCATCCAGATTTGTTTGGAAAAATGCCAGTGAGAACAAAGCAGCCAGGCATTCCTTGGTGTGTATGCATACGAGTGGGGGTGTTAGCAAACCCAGCTTTATCCTTTTTG
Organism: Lagopus leucura; assembly: GCF_019238085.1. Classification (NCBI taxonomy): domain Eukaryota; kingdom Metazoa; phylum Chordata; class Aves; order Galliformes; family Phasianidae; genus Lagopus; species Lagopus leucura. The sequence goes on along the minus strand of NW_024962255.1, from coordinate 18,136,892 downwards.
ATGGGCTTTCTCTCCAAAGGCCTCAGGACCTGCACTTGAGAAAGCCAGCTCCACGCCAGTTCCATGTACCCTGAGCAGTCTAGGACTGCACACAGTGTTTATCCCCACTTTGCTCTGTGGGTCAGAGCTCGTAGCCTATGTCCAGGCTTTAATACTGTGCCAGACTCCATTGGGAGTGACACAACTTCAGCGAGGACTCACAAGCCACTTGCTGCTCCATGCTATACTGCCCTCACTGCATTCTGTTGTCACCAGGAGAGAGGAGCAGCACATCTGAAGATACAGGAGATATTGTTTGCCCTACAGAAATGAGTGAGATCAGTGTGGAATTTATTTATTTATCTATTTATTTATTTATTCTAGATAACGGTGGTCAGATTCTTTACATTTTATTAAAATGCCTCAGGTCTGCTGCTCTGCACGAATGTGGAGTGTCTAAAGAGCTGCTGAGGCTGGGAAGCCTTTTGTTTATGGGAAACTCTGGAAAACTTCCAATTTCTATTCAGCTCAGATCAAATCAAGGCTTCTGAAAAATAATCTGGTGAGTTAAGAGCCATGCATTTGTACTAATGCTATGAATCAGCTTCACATTAAAATACCTTCAGTGACACCAGTTTTTTTCTGTTCTGCAGGGTGTCATTTGCCAGTGTAGCAGAAATGCTGAGTCATGGCTTGAAGCAGTGATTGAGCACCCAGTGTGGGAAGGTAGGGCCAACCCAGGGAGCCAAGGTACATGCAATGCACCTGAGTGACCATGTGGGGTGGAGCCAAGGATCCACCTCTTCCCAGACCTCATTCAAGGGCTGGCAGTGGAGGCAAAGGTATCTTGCTGGAAATCCCTGCTAACCTAAGACCTGCTAGAGGTAAGCAGCTTTCCCCCCCCCCCCCCCTTCATTTCTGCATCTAACACTGTTGCTTTTGGGCTTGTCCTCATTTGCTGCAGCTAAAGACTTTGCTACCCTGCTATTATTGCTGTGCTTTCCATCACATTGTAACATTACAGCCAGAAACTTTGAAAGCCAGAAAGGAACATGCAAGCAGGAGTCGTCATTATTAATTAGATTTTAGAATCTCATTAATGAACCAGGAGAGAGAAGCCAAGGTCCTGAAGATGCCTTGCTCCTATTTCCCCCTGCACAGGCATGTGACTTGGCCTTCATTTCACAGTCTGTTTCTCAAACTTGTCATACTCAGCCGAAATAGGTTTTGCACGTCAGGGTGGGTACACTTGGGCCATGGTTTAACAAAGCTCATGAGAAACCTGTTACAGAGGATAGTTGCATCTGCCAGATGTTTGGATTTTTTTTAATGAAGACATCTGTTAACCACTCTGTTCTTCTGTGCCTCCTTCCTCCTTCCACTCTGTCTGTAACCAACTCTTTCCCAGCTCAGCTCCTTGCATGCCCATCAATGGGGGGGGGGGAGGAACTAAGAGTGAGTTTACTTTGATTTGGGCTGAATTTAGGATTAACTGAGGAAAAAAATCACACACCAATATTCTTATAGATCTGCCTGTGGCCTCTGAACATCATAGGCTTCCTCCTATCAGGTCTACTTGGCCCTTCCCAATGTGGTACAGCAGTAGCCATAGTATGGATGCAGACACACATATGATACCTTTATTTTACCACTTGGGTGAGATTTATTTAGAGGATAGGCTTACTGCCATGGCACAAAGCTGAGTTTTGCTGACAAAGCCCTGCTGCTAGATGTGCTGCAAGCACAGTGTGTGAACACATAACAGTGCTACTGTGTGGCCGGAAGCTTTTCAAAGACCGGGCTGTTGTTTGGGCTTTTCAGATGAGAAGCTTAAAAATTGACAGGTCTAAACCACATGATTAGCGTCCTGCTGAGTATGATCAGATAACATCACTTACTATCCTCCAGGGATACTGATGTTGCACACCATTAAGCATGTCGTGAATGCCCAGAAGTATATAAAACCACAACCGGGTTCCTCTACCATTTGAAAATGCGTTTGGTTAGCAGCAGGAGCAGCCTCCAGCACTGATAACAAGACCTCCTGCACAGAGTTTGTCTCACAGCAGCTGTACGCAGAGATGCGGGCAGCCCGGCACCAGAGGGAGCTCCGCGGTGGCAGCAGTATGTAAGCATGTCAGCATCAAATGAGAACTACTCAGTTTCTTTCAGGAAATGTCTCAGCTCACAAGAAGACAGCTGAAAAACCCAAACATGAGCAGGAGACCTAGGTTCCGCTGCCTGCAGGGCAGGTACCAAGGTAACTGTAGTTAAGCAGGGTGGTATGTGGCTCTTAGGAAACTATTGGAGCCAGTATGTGTCAGTACGCTTTGGTTTCCAGAACTCCAGCTGGTATTTGACCTTGCTTAGTGTATGTGAAGGCTCAGCTGGTTGCTAAAGGGAGGAGTTTACTGCTGGTTGGAGCAGTGCTATGGCTGACCTCTTTGCCAGCAGAAGTGTATATTGTCTCAGGCTGACAATGCAGGGATTTCATGATCAGAAAGCACAGCTGCTCACTCCTCTGGCAGGACAGAAGGAGGAATGAGGCCATCGTAGGTACACCTCTCCCTCTAGGACAAGAATATGGAAAAAGGCAAATATTTTCCTTGGGTAGAAGAATGTGTCTGGAACACATAGGAAGCCCAGGGGAGAGTAGAGCTCCTATGGGACAGACAGTGCAAGAAATAGGACATGCAGACCAGAAGGTGGGAGAAGCAATGGGAGCTTCAGGGGCTCTGTTTAGGTCATGTCCAGACATTTCATTATAACATAAAATACTATATTTATAACAAGTTAAACGGACATGTAGACATGAAACACCAGAAACACTGTTATATAGTCCTACATCCATGTATTGATGTACTATAACAAATAACATCTTGCATTGCATTTTCTTTCTGACTCTGGGGGGGGGGGGGGGTTGGGAAAAAAAAAAAACATAGCCAATTTTGGCAATTAATAATTCTGAAATATTTCCTTCACTTTCCTTGAGAAAGGATGCAGTCCCAGGAGACCTGATCCAGGCAGCAGAAACTGATTATCCCAATGGACTTTCTCAGCATGGTCAAAGAAATCTCAGTATGATCAAAGAAAGGGTTTCTCTTGGGCCAGATCTGCCTTGCATCTTCTGCATCTTATCAGCACTTGTAATAAAAGGAAGAATCCCTGTTTATTTCAATCTTTCTTTGCCATCTGTGGTCTGTCAATGTAAAGAAAATCCTGGTTAAAGTCACCTGAGCTTACCTGAAATGATCCATATTGTTGGTGACTAAAGGCTGTTCCTACTATAGTGAAAAACCATGGTGCCCATTTTCGGTTGTTTTGTTTTGAATGTTGCCACTCCTGTAACAGATTTAAGAAACTGGAGGGGCAGTTGAGAACAAGATGAGGGTCTGACACTGAAAGGGTGGGAGCAGGCATGCACTAAGAACTCTGGAAAAAGGTTGGACAAGATGTGCAGGGGAAGGCTGACTTTGACAAGCCCTGGCTTTTCAAAGCATTCCCTAGGTTTAAACATCTATGACTTTTTGCTGGAGTTCAACTTCTTTCCATTGCCAGAAACATTTCAAAGACTATCCCTACTTCTCACAGGATCTTAACTACCTCCTTCTGAAGTACCTCAGATGTTGATTTATTCATCTTTGCTACTGGACTTTGACATGGGAAGATGTTTAATTTTTAGCATGGAAAGCTGTTTCCCCAAAGTCTTGAGTTCAATCTGCTTTAATAAAAATGCAGAGCTTTAAGCAATTGGGACATAAATGATTTCTCTTCTGCACTACTGAAATGCTGCTTTGTAAGTATGTTCAGTAAAATATTAGAAACAAGCCTCTAATTGCCCATAGAGTACTGAAGACCTGACTACCTAATGTAAAAAATCAACATCATAAAGATTTTGAGAATACTGAAAAGAAGTAAGGGAAGACCACAGGTCATTTTCAGCCATTCCCTTTTCACTTCAACCCCATAATTACACTATTATCTTTAATATCAGGGGACAGTGGTAAACATAAGATCATTGTAAGACTGAAATAATGATCCTAAAGAAGAAATAATTTAATTGTTGAAATCTATTGTTATAATGGGCCTTTGCACACACAAAAATCACATTAATATTCAATTTACTCAAGTGTTCCATGCTCTATCTTGTATAAGGCTCTGAAGCACAGTTTCCTTAATAAAAATGACTGATGTAAATGAGTTCTTCCAAATTGCACACTTAAGTGTATTCACTAGAGCCCACGTAACCTATCCCATACAATATCACCAGCTCCTGATGCTGCTTTTGAGTGAGACAGAGAATCAAACATAGAGGTCTTAATTTTTACAGGAAGAAAACAGAGTATTTCCCCCAAATACAGAGATGCAATTCTATTGAAAGTGTTTCTGGTAAATCACGTCTAGTAAATTTTTCTGCTTGAGCTCTGTCCTAACCAAGCCACAGTAACATTTTCATGGTCAGCCAGGACTGCTTGGCTAGTCAGGGTTCAAAGCAGGGAGAATCTGAATGAAATTGCCTGTTGGTACAAAAAGAGAGCTGAAACCTCATTTAGAAATTTCAGCAACATTCTGTAATGTAACAGACAAAGAGAGAAACTGAGAAGAAACTGCTGGACCAGGGGCTGGCGTCTCACCTACAGGGCCACTGCCTAGACTGCAGCCCTCATGGTGGGGTGGAGGGAAAGATGGCTGTGATGCTGGCATGTAGTGCACCCACTTGGCTTACCCTCCCCTCTGCCGGAGAGGTAGAAAGCAAGAGGAAATCTTGCACAAAATAGCTCCCAGACCTATTGTTGTGTACTCCACACATTTTTCATGGGTGTCAATAGTTTTGTGGGCATAACTGGAGATAAAGCTAAATTGAGACATAATTGTAATGAAAAAGCTGGTTAGAAGTCATCCCAGTATTGCAAAACAAGTCCCTTTTATTTTATTTGTTAATTAATAATTACTTATTTGCAAATACAGAGTGTGCTGGTGACACATATGTTCCTGGAGAGATGGTTAAGAAGGCCCTGAACACCCAGGGAGGGGATGTTCCAACTCAGCTGCACTCTGAAACAAATGCAGCATTTTGCATGAGGAAAGATGAGTTCCTGGAACTGAATCATGGCAACGGATTGGCAGACCCCATCTGTAGTGTGACAGTGAGAACAAAAAGCATTGGGGCTGCCCCAGAAGGAGAAAGGCTCAAAGTGAGGAGGCTCCAGTGACAGGGTCTAGGTGAGGAGCACCTATGCTACTTTCTGGGCCCGTGTTTGTCCCTGTCACACTTGGCAAGGAAGATCCATCACTGCAACCAAGCCTGGGAGCAGCCAGGAATACAACACGGGAAACAGAAACTGCAAGAGAAGAGAACAGTGAAAGCAATGGCCCCAGCCCCTCTCAGCCTGCTGTACTTCTCTACACACAGAGCCATAGGCTGCTGCAAGGCTGAATTCAGCTCTGTTTGCCTACACATCCCTTCACTCTACTTTAACGTCATGGTCATTAGCATCACAAAACACTGCTTATTTAATAAACATTTTAGTGATTATTGCACATTTCCCATAGCTTCCTCTCCAAAAGAGGTCAATTAACAGCTGTCATCTTGTCCAGAAGACCTAGATTTTCCACTACAGCAATGGAAAAAGAAACCAAACAAAACAGAAGAGTGCAAGGGGGGGGGGGGGAAGATTTGTTATTTGAAAAGTTACTGTTTTGCCACCTTTTAACACACAACCATTTTGTGTTCACCATCATAGACATTATTGCTGTCTTATACTGACATGCAAATAGCAGTTCTATAGGTGCATAAAATGCATGTATATTTAACTGTAGAATATTTTTTTTTTATATGCATATATATAAATAATCTGTCTGCACCTGAAGCAACACTTGTGTAACAGCATTCACTCCATGTGTCAATGCACTCTGGGGACAAGTCTGAATACATGATAAGAATCATTTTCAGATTTATTTTCAAAGACCTCCGGCTCTGGGTTTGTTTCATTTAGCTACAAATTCTCTTGGCCAAAATTCTCTGTGACACATTCTAGAGGAAATGCTAAATCACTGCCTGAAACAGTGATTGAGCACCTGGTGGGAAGGCAGGGCCAACCCACGGGACCAGAAGGAGTGGAGCCAGGATCCACCCCTTCCCACATCTCCTTTAAGGGTTGGCAGTGGAGGTGAGGTTATCTCCTCATCAGGGACTGGAGATCCCTGTCAACCCTGAGGCCTTCCAAAGGTAAGCAAATTTTCTTCTCTGTTTCTGTGTCCATGGCTGCTGCTTTTGGGCTTGTCATTTGCTGAAGCCTAGGATATTGTCAGACTGCTGTTATTGCTGTTCTTTCCATCGCATTATAGCATTAAAGCGTTACATACACCCAAGATTCAGTTTACTGTGACTGTAGATCCTATTAGTTAACAGAAAGCATTGGCTAAAGGTGTTTGGTATTCAGATTAGTACTGACTCCTCTTCAGACATCCAGGCTTCACTTTGCTGTCGCAGAATTTGAAAAATTCACTCTGCTTTCCTCTCATACCTAGCAGTTGTATACTGGAGGATACAATTTTCCATAGTGAGAGAAGAATCTGACAAAAAAAAAAAAAAAAAAAAAAAAAAAAAAAAAAAAAAAAGAGCACAAAAGGAAAAATGTGCACATCTACAAAACAAACAAAAGTTAATCAAGCTAAAGGTTTGTTTGTTTGTTTTAATGCAGTTCTATGTTTTGCTAATCAAATTACCTTTTTTTTTTTTTTTTTTTTTTTTTAACGTGTACAGATACTTTTTATCCAAGACTCCCCTGGGAAAACATGCTGTTATTCTGTTTTTTGAGAGTCTGCTCACCTCTTGACTTCTGGCTCTTAAGGTTATTTACATTTGTGAGATCAAGCAACAAAAAAATGGCTTGTACATTCTTCTGGGCTTTCCAATCACACAGGTTCCTTGGAAAACTTTAATAAATCTATTTATTGATACTTTTATATGTAGATGACATCCTGTCCTACACTGGATAGGCATTATGTTGTATACAATGAAAGCAGATACCAGAGAAGTACGGTGTAAATGGCACTATGTCAGTTTGGTGACTTATTTGTGACCAAAATAAAGGAAAAATATTCATAATAGGAGACATTTATCTTAATTTAACAACTTGATAAGTGATTCCTGTTTCTGAAACGCTCTTGATTTCCAAATAGTTAAATTCTTCCAAGATGAGCTCTGTTCTAGGGGAGAATAGGTTTTCTGAGTTCCAAGTCAAAATTCATTGAAAAATTTTAATGTCTGAAGACATTAAAATACTCCTGTACTGCAATTTTGATAAAGGAAAGCTATGAAATGAGACAGGAAAAAAAGGGGAAACCGTTACTCCAAATATATATTTATAAGCAGACACATTACATTCAGTTTTTTTCCATCTTTTCACCAAGGTTCTCTTATTATCCGTGATGATAAAAAATATCTTAAGCAAGGATGAGTCATAGTTTGATATAGAGCTTTCAAAGAATAGCGATAATCCTTTTTCAGAAATTAATACTTTGGATGTTGGGTTTTTGTTGTTGTTGTTGTTGTTTTGTTTTTAAATCACAGAATGCATGAAAACAAAATTAAGAACAACATTTTTCAGATTTTAAAAGTTAGCACTGTATTTCAGTGGGAGCCTAACACCAAACCAAAATGAAAAGCATTTCAATTACATCAAGCAGAGATCTTTTCATCCTAGCAAGAAGTTAAATACTGTTATGGGATTTTATTCAACCTTGCTCCTTACCAATATATTTTGGGCCAACTATTGACAGAAGTAGAAGTTTAAAGATGCATTTTAAATAACCCCTGATGCTAGAGGAGCGTATTTGGAAATTATCAACAAATATAAAGAATACAGCAGCATGTTAGTGGACACTACAAAAGTATAGAAGAAGTCAAGAGCAGCTGCAACAGTATTCTGGTTGTTTAAATTTTTCTTTGGTATGGCTGTTGTACTGTGCATCCAGTATACAATCTTCTAGTTTATAACATCTGGTTAATCAATGTGAGCAAAAAATGAATCTCAGGTTTGTGGCATGTTTGTAGCTTTCTACCTGCCAGTACAGTTCAAAGGCACTGAGTGAGGAAAGTTCAAGAGATGGGGCATCTCTCTTAGTTCTTAGGATGGACAGGATGGTCTCATAGGCTTTACTTTCTGTCATATATCATGCAACACATTTGGGCAAAAGAACACTTGCTTTGGCAATTCCAGGTCATCCTAATGGCAAAGCAGCAGTAGCAACAAGCAGTGGCTTCATACTGTTGTGTTTATTTGTTTAGCTGACATTGCCCCTTTATCTCACTGGTGATTTGGGGCTCACTCAATTTTACACTTCTTCAGACAGACCATCTCCTCTCATCTTTCAGCATGATCATCCTTCATTTTCCTTCCCGCCCAAACCACAATGAGATTCAGACATAGTGTTGTACTAACATAAAATCTGTGTGTGCTCGTGTGTGCATGTGACTGTCCAAATGGATCTTAACACCAGCTGGCATGTTTTGTTACTTCATTTTTCAAGATACTCCTTCAGCAGAAAAATTATCTAAATTAGTGAGAGACACTGGGACTGTATTTGGGGTTGAGCTTATGTCCTTTCCTAAGCAAATGTGAGTTTCTTCAGTATCTTGGCTGCAGGAGTGAGAGGCTGGTTCAATACAGGGCTGGTTATCCACATCTCCAGAGTATCTGTAGTCCTGTTGACCATCTTTTGGTAGTTCTGCTGGTTCTCTTTGTATGGTTGACATTAACCAGGTAGATTCCGAGAGCTGAGAGGGTGATCTCAGCACTGCTACAGATGAAGCTGGTAAAGGCAGTGCTCTAGGATAGGAGGCATAAGGAGAATTCCTGTTTTCTGAAGATGAGGGTTGGTATACATTTTCTTCTGAGGAAGGGACTGAGACTTGAATATACTTGCCAGTTTCTGGGTCATAAAAAGTCTTTAAATTAACTTCAGCTGGTAAATCAACTACATAGTATTGGCCAGAATCGGGGTCTTGGAGAAGTTTACGCTGGGTCAAAGAAGGAGAAGGGCTTACTGCAGACGCACCACTAAGTCTTCTTACACTAGTTTCTGGAGAAGTAAAAGTTGAGTGAGGAGCAGGATGGATAGAATACCCCAGTGGTGAGGGAGATGCTAGTGTGTGTCCAGAACGAGTAACTTTTCTTGCTGCAATGTCTGTATGCTCTGTCTGATGCTTTTTCTGCTGCTCTTCTATTTTCTTCCTCCTGCTTGCCAGCTTTTTGGCCCGCCGCAGAGCCTTTTCTGTTTTTGGTGGCACAGCAGGAGGCTTGCCCGCTCCTCTCTCCCCTAGTTCCAGTCTATCAGCTTCCCCTGCAGGATCAAGTAGAAGATGCCTCTGTGTTGAATTGATTATTTCTTCTGCAGATGTATCAGCTTGACTCTTCAATGCCATGTTCAGTAAGGCAGGGTTTATAGCACCTTCTGTCTCTCCAAGGCTAGAAATTGTTGGTTTCTCTGATGGTAAACTGACAAGAGAGTGCATTGTGCTTCCTGATCTGGGGCTTGTAACAGCAGAGCATTTACTGCTGTCTAACAAAACTTGTGTATCTTCCATGTCTAGCATGTCCTCTAAAGCTTCGTGGGATACAGAAAGATATGTATGGTCCTCTGGTATGGATTCTGTCACAGGGGAAATTGTCTCTGTAGTTATTATTTTTTTTGCACAAGAGCCACCTCTGCGATTAAATAAATGATGGTTCTTAAAGTAATTTACCTTTCTTTCTGTTGGATAGCTGGGGCTGTTTTGTGCTTGGTCATTTTCTGGACCTAAATTTGGTTGTGTTAAGCTGTGTCTTGCCTTCCTAATCTGGGGCTTCTCTTTATCTCTGCAGATACTTCCCTCATTCATTTTCCCAATTTCATTTAACAAAGCACAGGTCTCTTTATCTTCTTCCATCAGCTTCCCTAACAAAAAGCTCTCTGAATCTTGCAGAAGATTGGGGTCCAGTGTTGCTGAAGTAGATCCAGACTCACTGGCATCTCTCCCTCTGTCAGTTGCTCCTTCCCTCACATCCTGCTGCCTTCTGTGCATCGGTGCCAACCAGCCTTGCTCCGGGGCATGCAGCGCATCCTGGGATTGCTTGCTGTGTGCAGCTGGGAGTGCAAATCTACCTTCCATTTCTTTATAACTGCTGCTCACTGTATCATCTAGAGAAAAGGATCTAAACAGAGGCATCTTGACAGCTCTTATTACCTGAGGTGACCTGAATGTATTATTTTTGATCATAAACAGACAGGGTTTGGCTGAACTTGAAGATGGTTGAGTTTGTGGCTCCTCAGATCTTGGAGTGGATGCGTCTTTTATGCTGTCAGAAGCAGAATCCATGCCATTGGCTTCTTCCTTTTTCTCTTGTATTAGCTTTTCTTTCATCATGCTCCTCTGTTCATTCTCAGTACCCTCCTTCCTCTCTGCTGCACCAGTGCCAGAGCTGACACAAGCATAATACTGCAGTTTGTCTTCCCCAGCTGCATTTCTTCTTTCCTCGTGGCTTTTCTTACTTTCTACACTCATTTCAGCTTTAGTCCTCTGGCTTTCTTGAAGACTTTCCTTCTCCACCAGGGGTTCTGGTGAAAGTGGCTCCTCCTGAAATGGTTGCTCTACTGTGGAGATGAAAGATTGTTCAGAAGAACTAGGGCTTCTTTTGCCTTGTGCTTCATGGCCAGTGACTGCCATGTTGGTTTGGATGTCACTGTAAGGTACACCCTCTGCTGGTGAGAGTTGGCTTGGAAGTGTTTTGAAAGCATCATTTTCATTTGGTTTACCAGCCTGTCTTTCCTTTTCCTCAGCTTGGAAACTGGGATTTTGCAAGGGCTGCCCAAGTGTTCTATCTGTATTGTCTCTACTGTATAGTTTCATTGCTGGATAAGGCGAACTTTTTCTTAAATTGGGCTCTTCACACTGATGCCCTAACAAGGGGTGGTCCTCATTACCCCTTGTATTTTTAATCAGATCTTCATGTGTTGAATGATCTTGCTGCAAATTGTCTCCAGTCTGGTGAAATAAAAAGTCTGCTGTTGTCTGGGGTGAACTCAAAGTCAGGTAATTGTCTGTGAAGTGTCCAGCTAAATCAGTTTTATTGTCCTTTTCATGAACACTCTCAGACAACACCGAAGTTATATCACTCAATTCATCTCTCTCTGCCATCTTCATGCTATTTTTTTCTTGCAAATTCTCCTGTATACTTTCCCTAGCCCTATTTCTATTTTCCAAGACTCTTAATAGAGGAGAAGGGGTGTAAATAGTCTTAACACGTTTACGTACATCTTTCAAGTTGAACAATAGACTTGACGCTTTTGATTTGTAACTGTCCCGAGACCTGTAATCACTAAACACACTCCCTTCATCGTCTCTCTCTGACATGCTCTCAGTGGGAGGAGGTGTGAGAGGGATCATCTCACTTTCCATGGGGTCCATCTCCTGTTTTGGTGGTATAATGGGTGTTAAGAGTTTAGTGATGTTAAAAATGGGACTGACTGATCCAGGAGAGTTTGCCTGTTTAATCAGAGGAGTCATATCCTGATCAGGTTTGGCTCCAGATGCTTTTTCAGACAATAAACATGTTTCACTGCTGGCTGAGAACTCCTCTGAAGTTCGTCTTCTCTCTGATGCCCCTTTTGTAGCCCTCAGCCTCCTCCAGGGTGGACTGGTGGTGTTCTCTTCGGTTAAGGTGGCTGGGAGCCCTCGTGGAGGTGGAACAGGTGCCTGGGACAGAGATGAGGGGGAAGCCATCCTGTGAGACATGGACTGGGGTGAGATGGAGGTCTGGGACGTGTCAGGAGGGGAAAGTTGATCTGGAAGCGGCAGGGGTGGTATAGGAGGAGCTTCACGGGTGGGCGGTGTTGGGGGATGTGGGGGAGCTGGGAGTGGAACTGGCTGAGGGACTGAAGGTGGCTGAGGAGGATCCTGGTGCACGTGGATCCTAGGTGGGGGTACAGGAGGAAGAGCAGCAGGAAAATCAGTTCCAGAAGGGAGGGGACCATGAGGTACAAATACAGCTGGGAGGGGGATACTAAAAGCAGTTTCTGGTGGAGTTGGCTCCCTCTGAAAATCTTTCTTCTCCTTCTTAGTAACAGTGGCCTTGACGGGTGGCAATTTAAGTTCACTTGCATGAGATCCTTCAATAACTGTCACTTCTTCAAGGTATGTAAGACTTTCCTTTTTTGTTATTGGATCAACAAATTCCTCTTTTTCAGACAATTTTTTATGATGGACATTCCATGATTCAAAAGCACTATTCTCACTGTGAAGAAAATTGCCTTTTTTTGCTGGCTCATTAACTTTCAAATTTTTGTTTTTGAAAGCATTTTTAGATGAACGAGAAAAATTTGACTTGGCTACTTTTGACATCTCAATCAGTACAGGATAACAACCATCAGAACCACAATAACTCATATCTATTTTATTAGGTCTTTTCTGTGGCTCGTGTTTGCCACTGACATGGTGGCTATCTTGACTATCCTCAGAAAATCCAGACAGTTCCTTGTGGATGTTTAAAATGGCTTTGTTATCCCAGCACGCCATGTCATTTCCATGATTTAATTTACATCTTTGAAAGCTATTTTTAATGGGCTGCTTGCTGGCTATCAGAGAATCTCCTGACCCTTGATTTGCAGTCTTATCAAATGTCTTAATCAGTGAAGACACTTTTGAAACATGTTTATTGTTCCTTGGACCAGGGACTGGCAAATTCAGCTTTTTCCTTTCTGTACCAAGGGTGTTATTCTTGGCACTCTTTTTCTCTTCTGGAGCACACTTTGGTAACTGCTGGAATGTTGAAGCCCACATTGCATGTTCATTGTTTCTTGCTGCTAGCTTGTTACAGCTTGCTGTTAATTTGATGGCATGGTTTAATGCCCCTGGATGAAATTTAGCAGAGAACTGGTGAGTGAAGTCAGGTGAAATGGCAAGATCTGGTTCATTGTAAGAGTCTTCAAGTTCTGCCACGCACAGACTTTTGAAAGCCCGATCTGTGAGGCTGCTCACCTCACGGTCTGTGTCATCCAGGAGACTCCCAATACTTGAGGAGTCGCTCTGTCCTTCTGTATGTTTTTTATTTCCCTGCATTGTTCATGGGAGTCATGAATGAACTATCCAAAGGATTAACACCAGGTGTCAAATGGGCAGGTGACTGTGTTGCGGAGTTCCAGTTGTTTGCAATTTATAAATATAAAACAATTCCTCCAGTCAGTGCTGCAGCATACTGATTCATCTTATGGAACAGGTGAAGGAATCTTTCTTCTCTGCAAAGACAGATTATGAATTATCATTTTTATATAGTAATATTATTAGAAAAAGACTATTTTCTAGATAGATTGGCCACTGACTAATTTGTTGCTATATGTATTTAAAAAAAAAAAGCTAGGAACACGTTAGACAGTATGAAAAACAATTATTATTTCAGTCAATTTGGGTAGTTTGCAGTAGATAGATTAGTTACTGAAAAAGGCCATTACAATTCCTTACTTGAGTTCTTAAAGAGATAAGAGCCAAATTTCACTTTCCTTTGCTTACTTCCAACACTTCCAAGTGCTGTGGAGGTTGGCTTTTTTTGGCCAGGATGAGTAAGTAAATTCAGAAAAAGAATGTCAGTGCACACTATGTCTACAGAAGTGAGCCTTTTTGTACCAGACAAGTTTGCTTTGACAATTACCAGCCTGAGCATGAGAAAAAAGAATGGCACTGTAAGTAAAGCATTAAAAAAATAATATAAAAAGTAGTTTGTTGTGCATTACATGTTCCAAGAAAATACTGCTGAGGGAATATGCTTTAGCCACCCATATTCAGATATGGTTGGGTTGATGTATTGAAACCGAAGAGGCTGCTAATATCAGTTTAGCCAGCAGAAGGCAGGAGCGTCTAGGGGACTCTGTAAGTCCCAGTAAGGGAGTGCAGGGAACATTTGGTTTCACTTCCAGAACTGATGGCAGTGAACGATAACCCATTCAACACAATTATAAAATATCAGTCTTCCTTTAATCTTTGACTGCAGTGTGAAAGCAGGGTCCACATCAAGGTCTATCTTTACATCAATGTGGAGACAGACTGGGGGAATCCTTGGGTGGAATGAATATAAGCAGTAGACCCTTCAGCTATGCTTGAAATGTATACTCTAAAACCCTTCATGGTTTACTTTCTTAGCAATTCAGATAAGTATTCTCAGACTGAACAGCTTGAGCAGGCTATTGGCTAACTACAGTGACATTAAGTTTAGAAGCATATTTAGGAGCTAGATAAAACCCACTCCCTAAAGGAAGTCTGATCTGTATTTCCATTTCCCAGGGGAATTTCATAATTAACTTGTAATGAGCTGAAACACTGAAGTTTTCATCCAAATTAGCATCCGTCTATCCATTCTATACAGGTGGAGTCCATCCTCACCTAGAGTTTGGATCCACTGTAGAACCGAGCAATGAAATACAGAATTCAGCTCCTCCAATTGTCCAGATCCACGTCTCCACTTTGGCTCAGATCTGTAAGACTCCTGGAAATGGCACATCTTTCCCTATGAGGCCTCAGTACTAGCAAATGTGAAAAACCAGAGGAACTGCGATTTCTCAGCTGAGTTACTCAGACACAGTTCTTCAAATGAAAACGCTCCTTACCTTCCTTCTCTACTTAAAAAATTCAGCCAACGCATTTATAAACTGAAATTATCATAGTGAATCTTGATTCTTGTCTTCCCAGTCATAAAATCCCAATGACTTAGAAGAGCTAAATTAGATTAGCACCAGAAATAAAATTAGCTTTTTCCTTTTACGCTGTACAAAGATTTTCAAAACTGATTTTTGTTTCTATCACTCCATGTAATTTTTGGAAATACAGGTGCATACCTGCCAATTTTGCTTCTCATCTCTGGAACTTCCTCTCATGCTTGTATTTGGTTTCATCTCCGAGCATCTTTAGTGAGGAGGTAAAAATAATCCAATGAGGTAGCTTCGGCAGAAGTAGTTTATTGGGATGTTTCCAATCTCCAGCATTTTTGATCTTACGTGAATTCTGTAATTTGAAAACATTGAAGATGTTTGTTTGCATGGGATAAAGATCTTCTCACACGCTATACTCATTCATTCATTTGTTCATTCACATTTTACAACCATTTCAGGAGTGACTTAGAGGATTTCTTACCAAAAGAGCCACAATGATAATAACCTGATAACTTGAAGGTTTGGTAGCTTGTAGGAATCAGGTTCCTAGCAAATAACTGGCACAACCTCCAACACTGGTAGCCTCAGCAGAGGGTTGTGCCATATGGCCTCTTCCTTGCTGCTTTCTGCCTTCCAGTTGTGCCACCTTTTCAGAAGGGCTGCAGAGCAAAATGTGTATTTCCACTCCAGATGCATCTGACTATCTGCTGCCAATGGCGATAGACAGAGGTCCATCTGCTAGACTAGGAAGTAAAGATGCTGAGACCTGAAAGCCCATCCTTTTTTCTGCCTCTGCTGTAAAGGAGAGGAAACATAGACAGATGGTGTAGTGAGGGGCAGTAAAAAAGGAATCTTTGTGCTTCCACATGCAAGTCAAAGGATGCTAAAGGAAAGCTCAGTTATGCTGGACACAGACGGCTGCTTCCTTTTAGCTGTGCAGAGCCCTGGATCTAACCCTTGCATGTCAATATTTATTTCCCACAGGGAAAACTGCCTGGCACTAAGGTAAGGCAAGTAGGATATAGGAGTAGGTACAGTAGATTTTCCTGAAATAAGAGCCCCCTCTGAGGAAACTTCTGCGTAAACCTGCAGCAGCCAAAAAAAGCCTGGAGAAAGGAGCAAGAACTTGCTCACTGGGATGGTCACCTACACCTTATCTGAGAACACTGTTATCTTAAGGACAACCCTGTACCCAACAGAAATTTTTATGGTCTTTTTAAAGTTTTTTGGCTAAAAAATGTATATGTAAAAGCAAAGAAAGAGAAAAATGACACGTTTGGTTGCAGCCAGATGTAGAAGAACATCCTCACCACAGAGATATGTGATGAGTTATCTCTTTGCTCTGAGGTTAAATTATGATTTTACGGCTTCTGTGGTACTCTTAACTGTGCAAAGCCAACACAGCTGTGGGAGCATATGATTATGTTCTGGCTCACTCATCAACAGAGCTGTTGACTAAATTCCAGTGGCACAATGCTTATCACTATTTATTGGTGGTGATGTCTGAACTAGGAAGAAGCTTGGCTTTCAGATCTCATGGGCAGAGGTCTGAAGAGACATCTTGTCCCTTGTAAACTGAGAACATTTGCTGAAAAGTGAGTAGGATAACAATAAACACAGGGATCATGAAGCAATCCCAGCAATTATTTTCCTAGATGGAGTCACTGTTATAAAAACTACTCAATGCTGCTGATTGAAGTAGGCTAGTCTCTGTCTCTGAAACCCTTTGTGAAGATCCTTGTCTCAGCAGGCCATACTGTTAGTACTTGGGCAGTGTAGTGTTTAAAGTGGGAAATGTATCCTCTTCAAACGTTCAAGATACAGGTCACTGCAAGGACGGGATTGAAACAACAGCACTGTACTGGTCTGGCTATCATTTACATAGGTATGATGGCAGCTTCTGAACTGCTGAGGAAAGAAACTATTCACAGTCTGGTTATCTGATAAAATCATATTTCTCTACTTTTTTTGGACAAACATAGCAGTCTGCAAGTAAGATGCAGTGTTTATGCTTAGCTCAGTATTTACTCAGTTCTAGAATTTCAGATACATGAATTTAATCTATTCAATTTCCGCATAGTGAAAAGCAAAGCTAAACATACGAAACTCCTTGGGAAAGGCTGAGGAACATGTCAGGTACCAGGCACTGGGTATCATCTGATGTAAGCTACTGAAAAACTTTGCACAAATGTACAGATTTCAAGGAGCTTAATCAGAATTTAACCCTCCTTCCCTTTTAAAAAGAAAAAGAACTTTTTCAGTGGCTCTTTTAAGTGTCTAGCAAGTTGTGATGAGGAGGTTAAGTTACAGAGACTATTCCTGGCCTGGCACAGACTGAATGTCAACTGTTTTCACTAGGCAGGAGCTGGGTGAACCAGCAAACTTGGCTGTATAGAGTGACATCACTGCTGCTGCAATACATGAAGGCATGGTTTGTTCTTCCACACCCCCATGGGCTGCTATTTGGCTGAAATGTTTTTCCATCTCAGTGGCATTTTGGCAGCACCCTTGCAAGTTACACAGCAGCCTGAAGTCATCAGCACTGCTTCCCCCTGAGCATGGGAAGGGAAGGTTTACTACTTTTCTTAATCTTTGTGAGCTGTTTTCTTTACGTAGTGCTCTTTGTATATGCATCCATCCACAAGGAAGCCCCAAACCCAGAGATCAATCACTACTGGGTAGTAGAGCTGCCAAGAGTGCATGTGTTGTTGGTCATCCTGGGCTGTATTAGAGCTAAGTGCTCCCCTCTGAATTGTCCTGCTGCCTGGGCATCTCCACGAGCACTGCTTCTTCTGACCATTACTCAGGGCATAAGCTCTGGGGGAAGGATCACAGCACCCTCAGAAAGGAGAGAAGCTGCTTGCCAAGACAGACAGTGTCACTTCAGCCACATTTCCCCAGTCGATCAGGAAAGGCAATTTCTGGATTAAGACAGTTAAAAGGTAAAAGCTCTTAGCACAAGTCCTCCTTTCTCTCATCCAGCAAGATCACTTTCATTTATACTCTGTGGTATGAACAGACTATGTGTGACTATGCGTGAACAGACTATGTGAACAGACTGTGTTCACCTTCTTGGTAGAAGAGATACTACATTGCTGAAGTACAAATCCCTGCAACAACCAAAAGAAGATGGAGAACTGGGTCTGCACAGTTTACAGTGCAGACTTCAAACATTGAAAGAAAGTAAGAGAATAGAACAAGGTGACTTTAGCTATTCCAGCATCTGATCATTGCAAAGATCAACCACTGGAGACTGGGGTCCATTCACCTTGAGAACTTGGCCTAGCAATTGTGTCTCAAAAAGCTTGTCCTGGGCCAGAGAAGAGGAGACACTGTTCTTGACTTTGGGCCAACTTCTGTTCTCAGTTACACTCATATAAATCTAGAGTCATGTTACTGACGTCAGTAGAATAACTGAGAACAGAATTGGTGACTCAAAATACATCTACTTCCTAAGCCGACACTGGTGCACTATCCAGAAGGCTATTGAAGTAACTGTAGTCATAGTAAAAAGAAATCCAACATCTCTCCAGAGCCAAACCTCATCCCCATGTGGCATTCAAACCAGTACGTGAAGGAATAGGATTTGGAACTTATAGTAAATTGCTATGCTACCAAATTGTCTCCTTTATAGCCAGAACGTATTTGTGGTAATTTTGATATTTTCTGCAATTATAACCAGAGTATCTAGATCTGAGAGTGGTGTGGTAGATGTGGTGCAATCCCAGACTGAATTGCCACTGCGCGACATGACAGGCCATGAGAAGTAGCACGTAATATATATTTGAGTAGTTAAAACTGTCTATTATTACTGTTCTTAACTCAGAGAGGGCAGTTTTGCATGAATTAAAAATGCTCATTTTATTTCCTGCATCAAACAATATCCTGAGGGTGCTGTGATAGGGAATGTGGTCTTGTTTTGAAGTTTCCCTAAGTAAATATTCCAAATGATCATAAAAATCTACTCCAACTATTTTTTTAGAGGAAGTACTGTTAAAATAAATATGAGCATTATTTTCTTTGTACTAATCAAACTAATCAAAATAGGGTTTTTTTTCTGAAGAAAAAACAGCTGAAGCCATTTTCTCTCTGTGAGTTCTACTGAAGATGGTGTTTCTGCTATCTGGAACTGGGGGCTCATCAGACCTGCAGCTCAAAGAAGATTGTTGCAGCCTAGTAGAAGCATGAATGCAATTAAGGTATATACACAGCTGATGACCATGTGTTACATACCCTGCTCTGTGTTCTGCCTCCAGAGAGAACCTTTTCCAGGCCTCAGCTGGAATGTTTATTTCTTCTGTTCAGAATGCAAACCTTTAAGCACTGAGCCATGAAGAAAAATGGGAGGAACAAAGACTCCTTGCAATACTTATGGAGAATTATGGCAAATCTATTTTTCTCCTTCTGGTTCAATGGCAAAGACCCAACGGATATTTCCAGCTGCTCTCTAGGTTGCCAGTGTCCTCTATATGTCCCATCCTGTCAACATGCCTGTCTAGGCTAGAAGGAAGAGATGTCTCTCAGACAGGGTTGCACTTGAACTGAGGCCTTCTTGCAACCCCTGCTCACTTCTTCCACTACCTGAGCCCTGTCCCTTGTCTTTGTAGAGTCACTAACATACCAAAAGAATGGAAAAAGGCAAAGGTGCAAGGCACATAACTTGGGCAGGTACTGCACTTGACAAACAGTACAACTCTATAAGAATCACTAGGCAAGAGCATGGTGCTCCTTCCATGACTTCCAACAGAGACAAGTGACATTTAAGCAACTGAACCCAAACAATAAATCTCTTGGTATTAAATGTCTGACTGGAAAAGGCCACTGTCTGCAACTACACCAGTCGTTATACTCCGGGATATTTATACAGCTCCCCAGTAAAACGGTGTGTGTATACCTCATAGTTATCCATAGAAACTCTCATTGTACAAGAAGGAATTCTGTCTCATTTACACTTCAGTAGCGAATACTCAACTTCAGCTGATTAACTTGCTCAAGATCAAACAAAACAACTGTAGCAGGGCAAAGAACCTAACCATTATATTCTGAATCCCAGAAGAGGTGCCTAACCTTTGGCTGTTAAGGCAAAAAAAGTGTCTTTCTACTGCCCTTCCTAGAGCATGGTAGTTTATCACAAGCTGCTGCAAGAGCAAGGAAGAAGCTTTATGGTATAAAACCCTTCAACTCAGTATGGTGATGCAGTTCAGCATTACATTATATAGTGAAAATCAGGCAGATCTGCAGGTGACTGTCATACTGCAAAACTCCCATGTCCTCCTCAGGTTCCTGACACCTGTATCTCTTTTTGAGATTGTGAAAAGTCCAGCCCTCCTCGTCAGTTCAAAGTGATGACTGACACTGTATTGGTACTGCCCTTTTATAGAGCACTGACAGGATTTTGGCTAATTAGACAGTTATTCACCTCCTTTCATTTAGACTCAAGCAAGTCTTAGAGGATGAAAGTTATTACTTTCTGAGGGCAGGAAAGGAGATATCCCTACAGCAAAGCAGTAGAGTACTGCGGTACTGCAATAGCTAGAGATGAGGGAAGAGGGAAAACGTGGATGAGAGAACCTTGTTACCTCGTAAAGGAGTGTGCTGGACAGTCCCAACTTTAGTCAGGAGAAAATTGTAATGATATTACATGTAAAAGCATTACCATACCATCTGCACCTTCAAGTTTACACTCAGACCACTGAACCCTCTAGGCAAGGAGAGACTGACCTGCACCCACTCACATAGGATACAGTCTCAGGAAATAACAGGCTTGCAGAAAACAAGATTTTACAGATGGTCTCACCTGCTCCTTTCCTTTTTATCTTCTGGGTGTATCTTCTGGACAGCGATTAGCATTATCTATTTATTTTCTACTAAATTAAAAAAAAAAAATAAAAAATCAAGCCATATGTAGGTGCTAGAGTTCATATTCTAAGTAGTGACCCAGTTTTTTCCACGTGACCCAGTGAATTCCACATGACATGTAACGTCATGAAATAGCCATCATATGTTACTAAAGAAATCTTCCAGATACATCAGTCTTGATTTTGGAAACATGCAGAACTTCCCAAAGGCTTTGTGAGACATAGATGTTCACAGATTGTGTTTCGAGAGGTAACCCAAACCAACATGCAACACATTGTCTCCAGAATCCAGTGCAACTAATAGTATCCCTGAGAAACACCTATCATGGAAGACACACACAAACACACAACAGAAGAGCAGAGAAGACACAACACTGAATTGAGGTGAATATCAGCATGTGGCAACCTGTGACAGGCACAATGCTTGCCAGTTGCACTGTGAGCCTTGCTATCCACGGACAGGCTCCCTTGAGTAGCAGCTAAGGCTGCCTCTCTGAATGCCAGGGTGCAATCAGTGAGGAAACTGTCCATAACTGGAGGACAAGAATTCACATACCCAGTTTTTATTCATCTTCAAACACCTGAGTAACAAATGATGATTTTCATACCCTGTAAACTATCTAAGCACACTAAAATCAAGCCCCAGTTTAATTTTCGTCACTGAAGATTTGCACCAGAATGAATTCATCAGTTCCAGCCAATCTCTATTTTTTGTCTTTACAGAAGATTAAGGCAGGGCCAAGGTTCATTAGTATGATCTGTTAACAACATCCAGCATGATGCAGAACCAATCTAGAGAAACAGAGATCTGCCCTACTAACATCCCCGCAGACAAAATCAGACCCCAAGAACAGTTCAGACCAGGGGATAGGGGCATACATCTGAGCAGGGAAGAAAAGGTGAAGGCCTTGGTTTTCAAGGTTTTCTGGCTCAGGCTGCAGAAAGAGAGATTTCTTACTTATACCTTGCTAAAGGACTCAAGTGCAGTCAAAAGAGCTCAGTTCTTGAGCAAGTGATGTGGAGGCAGAAAATAACACTTCTGTACATGCCATAACATATGACTCAAGCACAGAGCCATCCATTTGCTTAACATCTTTTCTGCAATGACAAACTGCACCTCAATCATCTGCAATGATAGCAGAGCCATTCCAGCTGAAGGACATAATACAAACTCATGCCTGCTACCTGGGAGTCAGTCTGACAGCTTCCCACCCATTGGAGGACTTTGAGAGGGCCACCCACCTGTGCTTCCAGTTGGTACCTCTGGAGGCTGCAATATTTTCTTCCTTTTGAGGGGAAAAAGCCATCTAATGGTCTCCTCATGAACAAGATGAAAGTCCTTTACAATTCCCTCTTCAATGTGAAATGGGTTCTTTTATTTCCTGGGAAGTGAAGATTCCTTTTTCTTATTCAGGCATTGATTCATTGCCATGATTTAATAGTGTGTCCCTAAGGCCCTTCTTCATTCTTTTACAGTTAATGCATATGCTAAGGCATTTCTTGAGATTATCCTGTAATGGTTATGTAAAAATAAGAGAGAAAGAACAAGAAAAGATCAAGTTTTAAGCAGAATCCACCCTTGTTCCCAAGAGGGAGGTCAATGACTGGCTTGAGAGAGGATAACCCAGAGGAGCTCCTTCAGTAGCATCACTCAGCAACTTCAGTGACACTGTAACCACCCTGAAATACACCTCAACGGAGCAGAAGCATCAGAAGTGTGCAGAACTGTACAACAGTTAGCACTGAACCTGACAGTCAAGCCAAACTGACATGAAGGTGTGACAACTTACGTCTGATTCAGCTGTAGCCTGGTGGAGGCATACCTGAGACAGAGGGTCTGTACTGGCTGTAAACTGCCGGGTACTGCTGTTTGATGACTGTGTGTAAAGCTGTATCTAAATGTTAGCCACATGTATCCCTTTTAGAGATTTTCCTCAGAATTTCACAGAATTTTCATCTATCTTTTATAATTGGAAGATATGAGTTGGGTGGCCTTCAGGTACCTGGCTCTGCCACCAAAACAGCTTCAGACATATTTTCTAAGCAACAAGGAAAATAACCCTGAAACTGTTGCAGTGCAGCGATGTGAGAGACTGAAAAAAAAGATGCATCGACGTTTGACCTGCTTAGCTCACAGGAAGGTTGGTCTGACTGTTACTGGATGATTTAGATAAATCATTACTGGCTAATGCCTTCATGTATATCATTATTTGCAAGCACAGGAGATGAATAATAAAGAAACCCAGGACTGTAATTAAGTATCTGCTTTCTATCCCTGACTAAAGAGGCTCATTTGGTCAGGAAGAGGGTGATCAGGGAAGGGCTGTATTCTGATGGCTTCAGTACTGCCTCAGTTTCCCTATGAGCTGCCTGGAAACAGGGTCTCCATGGCAGTCTCTCCGATCACAGTACACACTCCCATACCCCAGCTTCTTGCAAGCCAGCACAGCTAAGCCTACAGCTAACAATCACTTGCAGAATTCCGCTCTGCCAGCAGCTTTCTGTGTGAGCAATCCCAGCTCCAGTGGAGAAATTAAAGACTGATGCAGTGGTATTTTCTCCCAAGCTGGGCCATAGATTTAGCTGGCTTTTTACTGGTCTTACATTGTATTGCACAGCTCAAGTAATGCAAGCACAAACAAAACAAACATTTCCAAGGAGATAGGATTCAGAGGCTGCAGAGTGAAATCTTTGTACACAGATTTGTGCTACAAGGATGCAGTTATACCTGCATGCCCTTACTTGGCTGGGCCCTTCCAGTTCGTAGGTGAGCACTTGTTAATAATGTTTTGCTAAGTAAGCCATAAAAAATGCATGTAATTTAAATATTGTTCCAGTGGAAAGCATGGAAGGACAGAGAAATTTGTTTCAAGCCCCTGAATGCAGAGAATCTCTAGTTTGTTAGTATTTTTCACAAGTCTATCCTCCAAGCAATTAACTGGGGGTTTCTGCTCCTTGCATGGGCAGTTCTCTGAAGAACTAAAGGGGAAGAACCTCAAGCTTTGAGTCTGTGCGGAAAAGGAACTCCTTATTTCTTCTCACTTCTCCTTCCCTCCCACTCCCCCACCAACAATGGCAGGATACCAGCAAGGGATCTCTAACTGAGAACTGACAAAGTCAGCCTCAGTTGGCCACTATGGCCTTGTGAGAGGATTTTTTTCCTTATTCAGAACTAACTGGATTGCCTATTTACAGGGCATATAAAAAAGCACAAGTGATTTCGGTTCCCAAGCTTCATTTCAGCTATTCCCGTTCTTGCTTTGCTCTGAGTTCTGTGCTAGGCTAACAGCGTGTTGTTCCTTCAGATGGCAGATGAAGAAGTTCTGCAACAACTGGACACAGAGAAGCCTATGCCATTTAAGAAATTTTCCAGTGATTAAAAGTGGATACAAGTCCTAGTCACAGTCATTTATAGTGGCCTCTTAGCACTGCTGAGGTATTTGAAGTATTTTACTTTTTCAGGCTCTATAGTGCACTTACTGCTGCCTATGAAATATTTGAACTGTTCTCTTCTATTTGTTCCAAAAAAACCCCCAAAAACGAACAAAAAAAACCAAAACCAAAAGTACCAGAAATAAAAATGCCTTCACACCCCTACACAAATAACTGAAGTATGTAGGAGTATTTTATCTCTAGACAGTAGTCATCTGGAAAATAATATCAATGTATATTTGCTTAAAATTGCTTACTGCAAAATGTGCAGGACAATTAAATGGAGCTTCATAGCAATTTAGCAGTCTTTAAAAAAAAAATCACCCCCCTTTACTGAATAGCTGTGTCAAAAACAGTAATCACTGCATAATACCCTGCATACTATATGTATGCCTTTTTCCACACACAGACTCTCAGAGGCAATCCAGCATTTTTAAGAGCAGAAAAAAGCTGGACAAACAGAACAACTTTCCACCTCTCATCACTGAAAAAAAATCTAAAAGTGCTGTTTGATTTCTCTCATCTGATCAATTTCACATTCACACGCTCAGACACCACCGTTCTTCATCATTTCCAGGTTTTAAAAATGCCCATATGCTTCCCCCTTACCTTCAGTGCTCCAGCTTCCTGATCAGGGACAGTACAGTGCTGCGCTTTCTTCCCTTAAGTCAAAGCCCCAGCACATTTTACAGCAGTCTGCTTACTATTAGCACTTCCCATTATTTATGTGTTTCAGACTCTCTTCTGAACATGGTTATCTTAACAGAAACAGTAACTGAAAAATAAACAATCAAAAAAGAAAAGTGGAGGAGCTAACCCTTGAGTCCTCACAGACCTGCCAGGCCAGGTGAAGTGAAGTGAGCAAGGAATCCAAAGTTAGTAAAATGTATTTAAATAGTTATCAGGCAAGGGGAAGCCAAACGGAGATCATGGTGGGGAAGAGGCAAACATACGTATTGGAATAACCATGCGGTGTCAAGTAACAGACAGATGAAACAAACAGTCATCAGCTATTTTTAATTCAGATTTGCCCGTGGTAATGCTTGAGAGATAACTAATACAGAAAGTAATGGTGTGCAATTGGCTTGCTACAGCCAGTGATTCAAACCTGAAAGTACCGCATTTTTGTACCTACAGGTGTGAGTCAAAGTGTTTATTAAGGTCACCATGAAATATACTGTGTAAGAAATACAGGCATGAGTGACACACTACTGTCCTACCCATTCCTTTTCATAAATAGCTCATTTCATCATCAGAGTTGGACAGATGTATCCAGAGTTCTTAGAGTAAGGACCCCATTCCACCCTCCTTCCAAAGCAAACAACATCAGCAGCCCTCCTGGAGGCACATGCCAGCATTGGGTTTCATTTGGCGAACTGCAATAGGATATTGAATAATAGGGGAAGTATGCCACAAAGTCAGCAAGCTCAGTTTTTGTACCACAGATATAAACAGTGGATTGCCCCCTGTGCCCTGCTAAAGGTGCAGAGCTTCTTGCTGGAGTTATGGGTTTCTCCTGGGGCTCAGCATTGTTCTGGACTTGAGCCTCAGCCCACAGCAAACAAAGAATCTCCTATGATTATGGCCCAACTTCTATTTCCATGCTTGAGCAGGGCTCTATGTGAGCCTGGTGTTCACCTGCATTTTAAAAAGAGCTGCTAATTATATTGATACAGCATGAGTAAGGCAGCAACCATGCCGTCTTCACCGCTTGAGATTCTCCGAGCTTTGGAAGGCTTGGGATAAACAGTAACTCTCTGCAACCCAGGAGCAGCCTGAACTCACCTGTCCTTGGAGGGGCAATGATCTGCCTTCCCCAAAGCAGCGTTCAGCCTTGATTTTCCCACCTGGGAGAGGTGTACTTTTCCCCACATATCCCAGCAGGAAGATGTTGCTAAGGCCACTCTCCTAGGCTCCTGGTCTGTGCTTTTGGTGCTCAGCTGCTTCTGCTAATTCATCCCAAACCAAATGCTGGTCTTGCCAAACATCAGGGCACTTCTGTGAAGTTCTGGCTCCAAACTGTACACTCCGACAGCTACTCATACCTGTAACTCATGACAGCACCTACGTTAAGATCCAGTGCGTGCACAAGTCATGGCCCCTGTGAGCTGAACCATCCAAGAGAACTGCTGCACTCTGCAAAAACAGGTTGGGATGAAAACAAGCAGTGGAAAACCAGTTTTCAGGCACCCACTGACACTACTGGAGGCAAAACTGTCTGTATATGTATCCCTGTCTCTCCCACACATTTCTGAAGAAGGGTGGAATGTATTTCTGGAATACTTGTGCTAAAAATAAATCCATCCCTGCTATCTATGAAGAGAGGCAGGTATAGCCCGAGTTTCTGTGAGCCCATGAACTTGTGAACTGCTTGGAGGCTGAATAACAACTAAAAAGACTCCTATGGAAACTGACTGTGGATGCTTGCAGAAAGGGTGGCTGGAGGGACTGGAAAATCCAACAGAGGCCTCTCATGGGAAAGCAGCTGGGGCTAGTGCTGTGCATGATGAATGTGCTGTGCAGGTTCCAGCTTTGATTGGGCTCACATCTTAGGATAGGCATTATATTTGTTCAAATACGACGATAATAAATACAAATATTTGCAAATTCAGTGCTCAGATGAGACTCTGGGATCAGATGGCCTGCCATTAAAATAAAACCACTTCTGGGGAAAATTACTGAACAGCACATAGCAAACACAACCCAGAGGCACACAGATGTTGTTACCCTACTCCCAGGAAAGTTAGAAAGCAAAAATTCCTGCTGCTTTCTTTCAGTGAGTGTGGAGCAATAATAGATCACATCAAACTTTTGTAGACAGCTATTTGGACTGAAATTCTAAATTTATGTGAAATGAGAAGGCCATTAACACAAATATGTCAATAGCAAATGAATGTATGCAGTTTAATGAACTCCATTTTTCACACACACTTCCTCACACATACAAATTTGAAACTCAGTATGCTTGGCAAGGCTGAGAGCACTCACATGAAAGCCTTATGCAAAAGCAGTATTTTTTCAGGATTTCCAGAGTTGTATCCCACCACTTAACACTTTCTTTAGGGAAATGAATGGAATTCTTCCCTAGTAAGGGAGCCAGGTTTTTCTTCATTACCTTAGTTGCAAGTCTCACAGGAGCAGTATTATGCAGACCTCAATGGGATAATGGACCAATTATATGCAGAAGGTCCCTGGTACATGGAAACCAAAAAACTGAACTGATTATAAGCAGAAATGAAAGCGTGCCACTCTAGACTAGGAAAATGCAAGCATCAAACTACTTTGACTGTAGAAAGTAAATGGTTTATAATTCTCTTGGCGTGGACAAGAAAGGGGGCTACTTCATATCCCAGAAGTGTATTAGGATTATATTGAGTTTTCAGTTGTTTGTTTACAGCACTTTTTGCCCCACAGAGAAATACAGGTTCAGCCCTCACCTGGCAGGCACAGGCTGAATGATTTGTTGACTGATAACCCAGTCAGTGCAGTAACTTCGTCTCTGGGCAAAGGACAGACATACCACAATGCCTAACAACACCTTCACCTGCTCCACATGTACACCACCTGAAGTTTTGCAAGGCCTGTTTTTCTGAGGGTGCTTCTAGCACCTGCATGCCTGCTCCTGGATGTGCCCAGAGGTGCAGCAGCACTGCAGGGCGGAACAAGGAGTCATGGTGCAAACCAGGCTCTGTTCCACCTACCCTCATGCAACAGCCCAAGTGCCCAGTGTTGTTTGCCAGCAGGAGGGCTCCACTGCTACAGGACCTGTCTGGATGGGGAAGTGGTTGCCAACTTCTGTCCCATTCCTGCAGCATGTCAGCAGACCCAAATTCTTTCCAGGCTCAAGCTGATCTGAATACACACCTCCTCTGATAATAGAAATACAGTTTCTGGGGAGGAGGTGCTCAATTTATTCCTCCTCTTGCAATCTCTGCGTTTTACACCTGGAACGAGCAGAGAGAAAGACTGAAAGTGAGTTGAAGTCTCCAGTTTTGCTGTCTCCTTTAGGAAGCACTGGGCTTGTCTGAGCATGTGCACATTTTCTCTCAAGTGGAAAAGCATCACTGCTTCCTCAAGCAGGTGGATTTTCTGCAAAAGCTCTGCTCAGACCAAACCCTGGCCTTCCCTAACTGCAGGAGGCTGCAAAGGGCTGAGGGTTCTGACAGAAGTTCCCTTGTTATTGCTTTTGCGATAGGTTTTTCCCACGCAAAGAGAAACTAAAGCCACATCTTCTAACACTGCATTAGCACCTCTTGTTAGCTAACACAGGCTATGCTGCACCTGGCAACACAGGAAATGACAAATAGATCTCTGCCATATTCCTTTTTACCTTTGTCTTCTTCTGCATTCAGCCTCAATCCACATCCCAGTTCAAAACAAACTTCTGTCCAGACAAACAAAGCAGAGCAGACATAAGTGAGGGCAGACAGGAGCAGTCCTGCAGCCTGCTCCCTTGCAGCCATTTCTCCAACCTGCTGGAAGGGGCGTTTACCTTCACCCCTGCACAGCCATCATCCAAGGCTACTTTTCAAGGTAAGAACCTTGCCAGAGACTTCTAGAGCTCTGACAAGGAGAGAAATTCTGATTTATGAAGTCATTGGATCTTTCCCTATTTGCCCTTATTGCAGCTTGGAAGGAAGCTAGAAAAACAAAAAATTTCTGTAGAAGAAAGCTCTGAAAAAAAATTCAGCATGGGTCAAACCAAAACCAAAAAAAAACAAACCACTGATTTTACAATTCAGAATTTTACAATACATTATTTAATATAATACAAAATCTAAATTGTTTTTGGTATGCCCTCTGAAAGTATCAGGAGAGGTTTTCTTCCCACTGAAAGAAAGCTATAATTCTTCCTTGAAATCAGATTTCTCCTGACACCAACAATCTTTGCTGCATCTCAGCTTTGACTGCACTTGTGAGCTCTGGCAGATGTTGGCTGTGCTATCTTTCAAGCTCTACCTTAAATTCAGTTTTAAAAAAATGTCTCCAGCCTGACCTGCTCTCTCCACTGCTGCCCAGTCAGTTATCACCTAGTCTCAGCTGACTCAGAAATGGCTCCTCTGGATTCCAGCCCCGAGCACCCTACTAAAAGCCCTGGGAGGTGCCTTGCCTGTAATGGCAGGCCTGGGCTCAGCAACCCTTTGTTGGCTCCCAGGGACAGAAGTTGCCCTTGAAGGACTCTGAAGACCAGAAGACTTTGTTACAAATGTTGTCAAGGGCATCAGTCATGACCACATCCTATCTATTTCCCCCAAATTATACCACAATCAGGAGCCAAGTCATGTTTTTGACAGTAAGACAGCAGCAACACATACCTTGATCATATCTGCACAACCCCAGAAAGATGTTTTTTGCACAGCAATTTCATGTTGAACATGAGAGCAGAAGACAGATATGACTTAAAAGAAACCTACTATGGAAAATGCTAAAGAGCAGAAGACAGCTAAATTACTCTGCAAAAAAAAAAAAAAAAAAAAAAAAAGTTCAATCCTGGAAAGCATTGTAGTACATAAGCCACTAAGCAAAAAAAAAAAGCCTGCCAGGTACCTATCTGTGTTTGGGCAACAATTTACCTTGGAAATAATTTTTTCTTCTTTACTTTGGCCATCAGGAATTGTCAGTGCAATAAGCAAGAATTGTGAGAGTGTCAGCCAGTTCCAGGATGAGCAATGAAGTAGACTTCCAAGTGAAGGTTAGGAAATGAGCAGGCTTGTAACATCAGATGAAGGAAAAATACCTGTGAATAGCTGCAGTGACCTAAAAATTAGTCCTCTGAAAAAAACATTACAGAAAAGCCGGTGACATTTAGAGATGCTAAGACAAATGCATTAGGCATTTTATAAACATAGCTCTAATCCATCTGAGTTAAGAAAAGAGGTGGGAGGAATGTGGATTTGCTGGACTAGCATAAATATTTCCTATTTACAAATCACAAAGCAAAAACCAGAGACCACAGGCTAATTAAAATAGCTGGACGGCAATGATGGGAAACATAAGCTGCTATTTTTAGGGAATCATATGAGCACCCAACCAGCTACAAGTCTGGTCAACGTGGAGATGTCACATGGCTGCCCAGAGCTCTGAGTACTGTACCTCACCACCGCAGACTGTGGAGCCACTGAGATTGTTTCCATTCCCTCTCCAGATCTCATCCACATTTTGTGCAGTTCTTTGCATTTAACACAACAGCTCGAAAGATTTTCCATGACATTTTTCTTAGGGCCATTGACAACTGCAGCTGAGAGATGGGCTTTGGGTAGCATTTGCAGGGGTGACCCCATGCAGATTTTGGGGATTGGCAGTGTTTTATGGGAGGGAGCTGTGTCACACTGCAGTGCAGCTGGTACTGCAGAAGTAGCTACTGTTTGAGTGTGGGCTCTGCTGGATGGGGAGGAGTCAAGAGGCAGAAGATAAAACAGAACAACTTGTTATAGGCTTGTGAATTTGCCCTGCTCACAGTGGTTTTCATTTTGTGGTTTCCAGAATATACTTTCTGGGGGCCCAAAAGAGGAAATAGCAGAAGAAAACATGAGAATTTAGTTCCTCATCAGGAACAAAGCATATTTATGCTGTCTCCTAAACTCAGAGCACTGCACAGAAAATATGAGGGTGCAGATGCATGCCTGTGTTGTTCCATGCTTGAGCACTGGCGGGCAGGGATGGAAAGATCAGCCTGGCTCAGGATAGAGACCTGACTCCAGATGTGAATTAGACAGGGGAGGCATTTAAATTTGCATTCCCAAACCAACACTCTTCTGAGCTCAAAGCCTTCCTCAGGAAAGAAGTGCTGGAAACCACAAAAAAAAAAAAAAAAAAAAAAAATCTGAAAATCCTTCAGTTTTGCATATCCTGAACATTCCATTGCATGAGAAATGCTCTCTGCCTGAGTAAAGCACTTTGCCTTCCCCACAGCCCTTCCCCCCAGATTGCTGCCAAGCCAGGACCATGGGCACCGCTAGCACTTGAGCTGCAGCAGACACCGCTGCCCAACCTGTTTCCAGCCTATTAGCAGATCAGAGTGCTAACTGGGACAGGCAGCCTTTTGCTTTTTCCCATTCCACTAATCTGAGGAATTAGACTACTGTATTTCTAAAATGCTAGAACTTTAAGTTGCACTGAAGACAGCAAATAATCTAAAATTGGCTCTCTATAAGACAGGAAACATGCGAGAGGGAACTAGAACTTGATGGCCAGCCTTTCAGAAAAAGCCAGTGTGTAATTGTTCAGGGTTTCGTTGAATGCCCTGAATGGAAGATTAACAAGCCAACAGATGGTGATGATGAGATTATCAGGATTAGCAGGAAGAATCCAGGCAAACACAGAACTGCCAAGAACAGCAAAAACCTGCTCTGAAAGATAGCAAATGTGTTTTCTGTGCAGAGCAGTGCTGTATAAGACTGGAAAGAAAGAAGTTAAATGAATAGAAAGCAGCTGCTGCAGAAAAGCAAGAAAACAGCAATGGAGCCATCAGAATTAGAGCGTGGTTGTACAGATTCACTACAGGCACCAGCTCTTCACCTGGCACTCATCAGGGTCATCTACCGTAGCCCAGGACCTGGCTGTCACATCCTTGGCTCCATCTACCTTGGAGCTTGAATGGCTTGGGAAACTGGGGACAGCTCCTCAGCCTGGAGCTAAGCCTGGGCAGCATAAGAGAGCCTGACTGTTGGTCCTAAATATTTTGTCACAAACCCTTACTAAGGATTACCCAGATGGGTTCCTGGTTATCAGACACGGCTCTTAGCAGTAAAGTGAAACTGAAGTGGGACTGAAACTAACTGTACCAATATACAAGGTTGCTCATATGAGGGTAATGCCTCCTATTTTATTCTGTTGGCCTACAAAGTCAGAGGCAGTGAGTGGTGAGTTTCAGCAGTGGTGACAGAGGCCATGAGGTACCTTCACTGATTCAGAGTTTGATGAGTGTGGCATGCAGGCTTCTGTTCATCTCTGGTGAAAATGCATAGCAATGGTGGTGACTATATTGAAAAACAGTGTTTTATAGCTGAGAATTTGCTCTATTAAATAGCGTTATTGTGCTCTTTGTATCTGTTGCACTTTTCCTGGAAATAAATAGGAGGCATTACTTTTGGAGCAATCTACATACTAAAATGGCTGGTATTAACACAGAGACAAATGCAAATAAAAGAACCATTCTTTAGTCCCTTTCCATTCAGAAAAGTGCATATGGTTTGAATTACGATAACAAAAACAACTGACTTCAGACATTTTTTAAAGGGTTGTAGTCTGCAGAACTCATTAGAAAATTTACATTATTAAATATTTCAATAAAAATGTAATAAGAATAAAAAGACAAATATTGTACTTTTTCAAAGTCACAACTGGTTTTCTTTAAATTTTACAAAGATATTTTGGACAAAAAGATAAATAATAAAATGACTACAGATACAAGTTTTAATCCTATAAAATATATGTGATTAATTATCTTCCTGCAGAGACTTTCCTTAGGAGCAAAACTAAACACGTTTGCAGAATCAAGGCTGTAAGCATGTCCATAACTTCACTCATGCAGATGTTCTCACTGATTTCAGCAGAAGTGTTTACACACAAAGTAGAGCACAGACTGAAGCATTTAAGCATGGTAACCTCAAAGTGCATTTTTATTGCAAGAAAACATTGCTTTTTCAAAATACAGCAACACTACTCAAAGCCAGGGTGTATCTGCAATCCATTAACAGACTGTGTATGCAGACAGAACAAAATGAAGAGGAAAAGTCTGATGTCTCCACTGATGACATTTTCTACAGTGTCCCTGTCACTTGGGATCACAAACCCATTGATTTCAATATTCCAGCCCTGCTGAAGGACAACTCCTCTCCAGACATTTCAAATGATTTGATGTGCTGAACCTGAATATTTTGGAAATTAGTACTGACTGCAAGAGCAGCCTGGCAGATGTATCTGAGACAGCTCCAATCAAGAGAAACCCTCCTAGAGACATGAGTGAGGAGCTGGAACACGCTCTGTTCCCATACTGTTTTAAAGATGGAGCTTGCGTTGTTCTCACAGAAAGGATGCTAATGATACCTTGGGATAGTCTTTTTGCAGCCTAGCTGAGCATGACAAGCATGAAACATCTCTGTAGAAAAAAATACTGCAAGTTCTGAGAGTGTGAAGATTTTCAGGAGATCAAGTACTGAAGTTCAGTGTCAATAATTTAAGTGCAGAAAACAGGAAGAAAGCAAGGAAATGGTAGCATGAACAGAACTGAATAGGAATTAAATGTTTTTTAAACAGCAGTATTTTTACATTCTTTGACTTTGGATACTCGTCAATTCCAGTGTCAGGATCCACATTTTTCTTTGCACCTTTCATGACTCTACCATTTCTGTTGCCTACGAAAAATCCAACTGCATTCACACAATCCTTCATTTCACTCATGATGTGAGTCACATTAGTTTGTAAAGTCTCTTATTTATTCATGAGATTTTAACAGTACTCACCAATTATCTTAGGAGTTTCTACTGTGGCCAGTACTACAGTAAGCAAGCACCTAACTTCACACTCAGTAGTGATGATCTTTAGAGCCACACCCCAGGTACACCCAGTCCTGTATCTTAAGACAAAAACAAGCCAAAACCAAACATACAAAACAAACAAAACCCCAAACCAAACAAAAACCCCAACCAAAGAAACCAACAGTTGTCAATTTAAATTAAACCATTCTGCAAAACACGTAGAGATTTATATTAAATACTTGTATCAGATGATTTCTTTTGCTGAATGGCTGCAACATGCTTGTGTAGATGTGATTTAGATTCAAAACAACTAAACTATATAGCAAAGGTTACAATAAGAACCAATAGAAAAGTCAGGAAAAGAGTCCAGATTCTAGCATTATGGACGATTCATCAGATTAAGCTGAGTCCTAGATGGGAAAATCTCTAAGGGAGGATTTTTATTAGCACATTCTGCCTTCTGCAAATTACTTTGAGATGATCATAATGCCTTTGTGCTTTTGTCTACCTATTGGTAGTATTTAGAAAGTGCCTATTGCTCTCGAGTCTGGAGCTACATAAACAACAACAATAATAATTAATAACTTTTGCAATTAAATTCTGCCAAATGAAATCTCATATTCAGCTTCAACTGGATGCACTCATCTGTCTTAAGTTGTTGTTTAGGGTTGCTGTGCACTATCTAACTGTTGGTATGTTCTATCCCAAAGGTGGATGGGAAACTTTGAAGCTCTATAAATAGAATATATTATTATTATTAATACTGGGAGATGACAGGACTGCAGCAGTTCAGCCTCAGGGGACAAAGACACTCAAGAACACTTTCAGCATTTGAATGCACAGATGGTTCACAATCAGTGATAAGAGGGAGAGAAAAGCTCTAGTACAAAACATCCCATAAGAGCACAAAGATGAGATTCAATGGCTGGAATTAATCACACTCAGCCCTGGCCTTTTACACGATTAAGCTGGCCACTTAGGCTGTCTTCCTCATCAGTGTAGGGCTCTAGGAGGTCTGAAATGCCTTTCTACCCATGGGAGGAATCACAGCCCCAAGGATTCAGTTCCTCCAGAACTCCAGAAACCTCCTGAAACAGAGGAGGAGGGGTGGCAGAGCCACAGCCCCAGTAAGGGACCAAGATCCAGCACTTCCACAGCCAGGAAATACAAAGGAAAGGTGTCTAAGAGGAGAAGGAATATAAAGGGAGTGGGGGTACTGGGAAAGTCTTACAAAAACAAGGAAAGGAAAAATGAAACAGCAGCAATCACTGGTTTTCTGGCTTCGAAACTCTGTGGGTCTGATCCTATTTCTCTTGGCCACCAGCAAATTCTCTCTGGCAGGAAATATGAACAGAGTAAGATTGCACAGGATCAGAAAAAGAGTGTTAAACAAATGAATTAGGCACTCGCCTGTACGTCCCCTCACTTTGACTTCCTCAGCACAATAAGGAAGATGTGGGCCTGCCTAGTGCCCTGTAAATTCTTTGAACATAGTCAAGCACAGTACTGTTGGCTGGCATTGCTGAGAGCTTTTGCTTTCATGCCTGAGTGTCTTTCCTGATCATTGCAGTGCAGTGGGGGTGGACACAGAATCTGTTAGCAAATCTGAGCAAGATGGAGCATCACAACAAGGTCACATAAGTATAGAATGCTGTATCTCACTTCAAAATCAAGCAGGAAGCAGCATTTTAACCAGAGAGATGAATAGAAGAGATATATACATACCCTCGAATGGGAACCCTGCCGGAGCAGTCTCCTTCCCTGCCAGCTATGCTGCTGTGTCACAGTATGACAGCATGACCCCAGCTCCCCGCCCTGATGTAATCAGGTGCCTGCGGGGCCTTCCAGCAGAGCCTGTCGCTGACAAGAATGACAGCAAACCCTGCTTTCACCTAAAAAGACAACTGCATTTAGGTCTGCTTCCTTTCACTGTTTTTTGACAGCTATCGAGAGCATATGTCCTTGGCTCTTGGTTTGCTGAGGCAGGGCAAAGGAGAGCCATGGCCAGGCCACTAGCTGTCTGCCTGGATGCCATGGGGGGCTGAGCAGTTATGGCTCAGCTCTTCATTCATTCTAATGAAGAGCTGACCTTAACTGCACCTCATTCTTCTCCAGAAGAAATCCAACAAAGGGCCAGAGCTGTACAGCCTGCCCCTGTGCAGTCTAAGACAACACTAGCTGATCTCATTCCTGCATGTGCCAAGTGTCTGAGAGCTTGGAGGTAAGGTAATGCTCACACAACAGCCTGGAGCCAGCAGTCTGACCAGCACAGTCTAGAAAAAGGGTGAAAAATCAACAGCTATGAGATGTGGCCATTGGCAGTTTGGTATCTGAGAAACATTCTCCTCCATGCAAACTCTATTATGTAGTAACTCCCAAGAACAACAGAAAAAAACAGCTTGCCTCTGACTCTGGCCAGAATTATCTTTCCACCGGTATTCACTTTGTGGTTTGTAGTTCCTAAACTGTGAGAAATGGTAACAGCTCATCCCATCAATTATCTTTCTTCTAAGATGAAGAGTTGAAGTTATTTAATCAGTTTTCATGGAAAAAAAAAAAAAAAGTGACTTCTCAATTTCTGCTCTTTCTTTCTTGTCTAATCTATTCTTGCACATTCTTGCATCCTTCTTGAGGTGACAGCAATAACCACAGTTAGTATTCAGAAAGGATTTGTGGCAACACAGTATGATTCTTGATTGCTTTCCCAATCTTCTGTTTGTCTTTCTGACTGCTGAGCATAAAACAGACATTTCAGAGTCATGAGTCTATCCTACCAGCATGGAGAGGCAGACATCAAAGCTAACAAAGCAATACACTTCAGCAAAGTGTCTTTGAAATCTTTGTTCCTTTTAGTTCTGTTCCAAGAAGTTCCAACGCAAGAGCATGTACTGCATCCATCACCAAGTTGAGGCCTCAGCAACTCCTGAGACCATTTGTGGAATTTACCACTTACTTTAGCTTGTCCATGATATCCTTAAATATACATTCCCAGTGCATGATATTAATCACTACGCAGGGATTAGTGGTCAATAGCTCAATGAAGATCAGTGATGAGTGGTGGCTCTGTACTGGGATTGATGCTCTTTAACAATTTCATCAACGACATCAACAGTGAGATTGAGTGCACCCTCAGCAAGTTTGAGGAAGACACCAAAATATATGGTGCTGTTGACAGGCCTGAGGGACAGGATGCCATCCAGAGAGACCTAGACAGGCTGAGCAGTGGGCCCAAGTGAACCTAATTAGGTTCAACAAACCCAAGTGCAAAGTTTTGCACCTGAGTAGTGGCAACCTCCACTAACATTACAAGCTGGAGGGATGTAAGGATAGAGCATAGTCCTGCTGAAAATAATGGTGTACTGGTGGATGGCGGTATGGACATGAGCCAGAAATGTACCCTCGCAGCACAGAAAGCCAACTGTATCCTGGGCTACATCAAAAGAATGGTGGCCAGTGGAGTGAGGTACGTGATCCTGCCCCTCTGCTCTGCACTGGTGAGGCCTCATCTGGAGTACTGCATCCAGATGTGGAGTCCTCAGTAAAGGAGAAACTTGGACCTGTTGGAGTGTGTCCAGAGGAGGCTACAAAAATGATACAAGGAATGGAACACCTCTCCTACAAGGACAGGCTGAGAGAGCTGGGGCTGTTCTGCCTGGAGAAGAGAAGGCTCTGGGGAGACCTGAGGGTGGCCTTTCAGTGACTACAGGAGGGCTAGAAGAAAGAAGGGGACAGACTCTTTAGCAGGGTCTGCTGTGATAGGACAAGGGGAAATGGTTTCAAAGTAGAAGAGACATTTAGATTGGATATAAGGAAAAAGTTTTTTCCAGTAGGAGTAGTGAAACACTGGAACAGGTTGCCCAGTGACGTGGTTGATATCCTGTCCCTGAAGACATCCAAGGTCAGGCTGGATGGGATTCTAAGCAACATGGTTGAGCTGTAGGTGGTTCTGTTCATTGCATGGGAGTTGGACTAGATGGCCTTTAATGGTCCCTTCTAACTCAAACAATAATATCAATTTACAAGTCTATGATAACCCTGACATAAAAACTCTTTGCTTCTTTTTTCAATGGATTAGTCATTCACTGCCAGTGCACACAGATAGAAAATAATGAAATTATGTCAGCTAATTTGCATTCTGTGGAAGCTGTACCATAGGTGCAGGAGATGTCCTACAAATTCTAATGCACAGATTAGGAAAGTTATTTGCGGGTACCTGCAACCTAGCCTAGTATTGGTGAATTCAGGTCTTGATGCTACAAATACTCAAGGTGCTTATGCTTCCCTAGAAGCCCTTGCACATCTGTCATGTTGCTAATGATTTTATCCAAAGCATGATCTATTTGCCTTGAATTCAGAAATGCCTTCTATTTGTGGAGTTAATTCACAGTCTAACAACACAAGGCAGGTTTTTGTGGTCAAATATATTGCCACATTAATAACTTCAGAATATTACACGAAGCACAAAAAATGAAAATAAAAGAATAAATTAACAGAAGAAGTCTTCATGACACACTAGAGAATTAAAGTGCCATTTTATTACACACACCTTAGAGTTAAAGTTTTAATTTTCTTTTAAAAGGCAGCAATATATCATTTTCATTCTCAACATTAAAAAAAATAAATACATACTTCAGTTGATTTGTTCTTTGCTGTATCTGCAGGACAAACAAAATTGCAGTCAAGTGATAATGATCAAATCCCTAGAATTTCACAGAGACAACTGAATTGTTTCTATAATTCTTATTCATTGTTTCTGTAATAGGAAATTTTCCTCGAAGGATTCTGATGCAGTTCATTTTTATAAAGGACTTATAAGGGTGGACACCAAGACAGAGAGGGGCTAACTGGCATCATTTTCAAAACTACTGGCTTTGAAACAGTTCCTAGTTAGCAGTTTGGCTCAGGTCAAAGATCTAACCCTAAGTCAGAGGCATTTCCAGGAATAATTCCCAGCCCCCTGCTTGGGGCATGCCTCCCTGTCCAGATGTATGGCTGCATACATTGATACAGTACGAGTACAGTACGCACTGCCATGGGTTTCACTTGCTCTGCTGAGCTGGCACTGGGGAACCTTTAAAAGTGGAAAGGCATTCAGAGGCATCTTTTTCTTTTACAAGCTGCAGACATTTGCCTCTTAGCAAAGAAGGTCACCAACCAGGCATAGGGATCTTGGTGGATATCACTGCAGTGCAGTTTCCAAACGGCTACTCAATCCCACAGCTCTCCCCACTGCCTTATATTGCAGCCCAGCAGAGCTATATTTGGAGATAGATACAGGGGTTATGCTCCCAAGAGCCTCTCATGCAGTAAGTTCAGAGTGTGTTGCCATGATGGACATGCACACATGTGCCCTAGCAGAGTAGAGGTCAGCCATCATTCATGAATGTGTGGAGACCACTTACAGTCCAGTTACAGCATATGCTACTAACACACATTCCCTACCCACCCTGCTTTCTCCCCAGTAAGCTGCTACATTTTTAATGCCTCCATTAACTCTCAGAACAATTGACAACTCTCAGCCTTTCCCTGCAGTGAGCTTCAGTGTGGAAACATCATATCAGCCAGCTTTCAATCATAGGTCAAAGGTTTTGAGACAAGATTTCAATACCAGACGAAAAAAAAATCTACCCTCTCAACCCTGCAGACTTAATATGCGTTATTCATAAAAAGCAATAAATGTACCTAGCACCTGCAGTATCATTCATCATTGGAAACTGCACATGCTGAAATCACAGGTAAGTATTTGGGTTTTTATTTTTCAGTGCTTTCACATCTAAGGCAAGGTTGCTGGTCCTAATGCTTCTATTGAGAGCCATAAGATTCAATGTCTCATGCAGACACATTAGCTAATCCCCATAACGCACCAATTTTTACATTTCTTTTAGCATAAGAAATGATTCTTTCATTAAACGAGAGGACAGTAAGGCTGAATATTTTCTACACAAGGCAGTCAGAACTCACTCCCCCCAAAACTGCTTATGCTGTTGACACTCAGCTGCAGAAGGAGAAAGCCTGAAGGTAGCTGTGTTACAAAGGTTCAAAGTGCCAAGCAAATAGAAATAAAATGAAGAATCCGCTTCTCCTGAAATGTTGAGCTTTAAAGAGACACCGCCAGGACCAAATATCATGCACCAGTAAAGGAAAATGTACTCTGTTACAAATAAAATGATGCTTCTCTAAGTACCATATGATTTAGTCTGGTAGCAGAAAGTCACCCAAGGCTCTTAATTGAAACGTCACTGACAATTATGTTATGAAAAGTTGGCTCAGTTTTTGTGTAAGTGCCCAGCTATGGAGAGGCACGAGCCTGTTTCCTCTCAGGTGGCTCAGCTCTGCACAGTTACCAGGAATAGGAAGAGGTAAAATCATACATCTGTCACTGAAGGAAGCAGTGCACACAGTTTGAACGCCAATTTAAATCAATTTAGAAAACAATTTTGTTAAATCAGATCCATCCCTTGGTATAGTTTCTTTGATTTTAGCTTGTGAGTGCAATTTTGGCTAAGGGACTGAGTGAAGCAGGAACAAAGCAGGTCACTCTGAAGCTGCAATTATACATGCTGTGCTGATTGCTGCCAAGCCAGTCAGGAGGCTAGTGCCCAGCAGTTTTCTGGCTTAGTCTTACTACCCCATCTTCTCACTCTAGATCTTACTGGCCCCTTTGGACTTCCTAGCCTGACTCTGTAGAAACAGCGCAGAATGAAAGTCATCTTAGTAAGTGCTTAAACTTACCTGCATCTTTCTGATGGAACTGGGTTAGGGAGAAACCACAATAATTAATGTTGGCAGACCCATAAGGACAGTATAAGCCCATTAATAAGTAATTAGTTATACATGCTAACCCATATGCTAACTCAGTCTGAGCCTTAAGTTACACTGCCTAAATCTTTGCATAGGACAGGCTGAGAGAGCTGGGGCTGTTCAGCCTGGAGAAAAGGTGGCTCCGGGGAGACCTGAGAGCAGTCTTTCAGTATCTAACGGGGTCTGTATGAAGGAAGGGGATAGACTCTTCAGTACGTATTGCAGTGACAGGACAAGGAGAAATGGTTTCAAACTGAAAGAGGGGAGATTATTATGGGCATAAGGAAGAAGTTTATTACAATAAGGCTGGTGAGGCACAGGAACAGATTACCCAGCGAGTTGGTGGATGCCCCATCCATGGAGGCATTCAGGGTCAGGCTGGACAGAACTCTAAGTAACCTGATCGAACTGTAGGTGTCCCTGTTTGTTGCAGGGGAGTTAGACCAGGTGGCCTTTAATGATCCTTTTCATCTCAAACGATTCTATGATTTGACTTGGTTCAGTTGTCCACCACAAAGCTTTGTATGCCACACTGACCCTCCTCTGTTCTTCTCTGAAAGGCTAGGTTACAGGTTCGTCAACCCAACCACACATCAGCTGAACAACGCTGACCAGCCATGGGCTGCCTGATTGCATTAGCTTTCAGCAAATCTGATGTAAAATGTGTTAGCTTAAATTCCAATGTGTGTTTAGGTTCCCATCTGGCAGATGACAACATAAGGAAAATTGCTTTGTGAGGACATGCCTCTTGAGATGAGTTAGGAATGATGCATGAGGAAAGGCTGCCTATGTCAGGTTTCCAGTGCAGGGGTCCAGTAAGGCACTTCCCACTCCCACTGCCTGGGCCTTGGGATTGTTACTCTGCCATCAAGTCTCTCATTGCTCTCTTGAAATTAGACCTTTCAGGCAGTGTCAAAGCATGCAATCAGACATCACCCTTTAATCTTAACGCTCTCACTCCAAAGCCCTATTTTTAAAAACTATGTGAGAGCACAGGAAAGTAAGTCTCAATGAAAATTAATCTGACATTAGCACTAAATCTCTTTGGCACTTTAAGAGATGCATCTTGACTTCTGCTTGTACAGTATGGCCAGGAAAACCCTTTAATGCAGTAGCTGACAGCCTATCTGCAGAGCACAGCTCCTCAAGCTTCTAGAAAACCTTCAGTTCTGAATGAGACAATGCCAAAACAGAACAGATCTCATGTTAGCGATAGACTAGCTCTGAGGAGGAGACTAAAGAGATTCCTTCCTTGCTACCTATGTTCCTCCAATTTCTACAGCACAAGAAGGAGAAGGCACTGGCAATGAATAACTCCACATCCATCCTTCAGCAGAAGAGAGCCAACTCCTTTCCAGCGTCTGTCAGCATGACAGTCTTCAAATTATATACATTTAATTCTCTGTAAATTGTGCTGAGTCCAGGAGCAGAAGCACATCAGATGATGTCAAAAAGACACTTTTCTGTCAGAGATATCAGAGGGAAATGTGAGATGCATCTATTCTGTTGTGTCTTTAGCTCTACACTGAGAAATGTATACTCTTTTCCTGGGGGAAAAAAAAGAAAGACGGTATTGTTGCAGACTTACAGATTAGACATTTCTGCTGCAATATGATACCATGGAGTTCAGAGAGATCGTATGTGTGCTCAGAGGAATGAGTGAGTCTTTGTAAATGCTGATACACTGTAAATAAATAAATGAAGTATTAATCATCATCACCATCAAACTCTGGGAGAAATCTATCTTTGTATTATTTGGATGAGACTTTGTGATTAGCTCAATCCTGCCATTTTTAGAAATTATTAGTCTTTTATAGCAGGTCTGAAACTCTATGCCAACGAGACTGTGATTTCAATGCATATTAATGGGACAAATGGAGGAGGGGAAAGGAAGTTGATACAATTCCCTTATAGAGCAGAATACCAAATAAGAAGGTTCCAGCTGTGCAACAGGAAAGTTAAAATGGTTTGTTTGGATCATTAATATTGCAATGAAAACTAATTAAACCTAGAGCTACAAGGAGGAGCTCATTAGAGATTTGAATAGAGGCAGCTCTCAGCATCCTCTTGTTTTAGCAGTTTCTTTTATCACACCAAGCGGGATAGCAAGAGCTCACTAAACAGACAAGGGATAGTCTGAAGAGCTGAGCGGTATAGATGCCCAGTCCAGGAGCTGTAAATGTTAAGAGGTATCTGACTGCTGCAGGCCTGCTTTTGGAAAACCCTGTGCAAGTTTTGGAGCTCTGTAGGATGTGGCAAGCCCTTCTGCTGCTCCTCTGCTCAATCTATCCCCACCAGAAAATAATGCTCTCAGCTCCATGCAGAAGCCCAGTGATACTGGCATATATAAAATTCTTCCTTAGACATTTGTCTCAGGAATGAATACTGCTCAGATTGGTTCTCCGTAAATCTGCCTCAAGTAACCACATCAGCCCTAACTAAGCCCTTCCCATCAGAAAGCTCTGGAAACAGTGGCTACGTTTCATGTCAATAAAGGCTGCAAGGAGGAAAGGATGACCTCTTAACATCACTCACAAGGGACTTTCTTAGAGCAGAAAGATACCTTACAATTTTAGTAACACTGCCTAAATGTTGCAGTGATTTGGGGAGTTTTACTATACTTAAGTCATATAGAAAACTAAATAAGATACTAAACCAGTGATACTAAACAGGACATATGTAACTCTGATTGGAACTTTACTTGGTAGGTTGGATAACCAAATGCCCCCCACCCCCCCAAAAAAAAAACAACCAGGAAATGAACCCTTGCCTCCCTTAACATCACTGTCAGACCGTTTGAACATAGGAAAATCATGAAGTTTTCAGTGATCCGAGTGATGATCTTCCCACACACTGAAGTGCTGACTCAGGGATTTATTAATTTTCTTCATGTTTGAGCATCAGGAAAAACTCTGAACACTCTGTTGCATTCACTACAAGGAGACAGTACAACCAAAATGGTTGGTAAGAAAAACAAAACAGAATAAAAAACACGATCACCAACAGGAACATCAACAACAAACACTCAGAAAACATAAGACGGAAAATAAAAAAAAAAAAACAAAGCATAGAACTGATGAAAATGAACTCAATCAAGTAGGCAACAGATTGGCTCCAGCCCAACCTGCATTTTCAGGCAGGAGTTAGCAAGGCATGGACTTGCCTAGCTAGTCAAGGAACAGGAAAAAGAATAAGAACCCAAATGAGGCAAGAATGTACTTTTGATTACCATTGAACACAGCAGTCATGACCTGAATTCAGATGCGTGAATGTACACTGAACCAGATTTATACAAAAAAAAATCAGCGTTAGAGATCTAAGGAAATGTTATCTGTACTGTTTCCACTGCTTTGGGTAAGTAACAGGGGAGTTTGTAATGATGGCACTTTTGTCTTTTGGTGGCTTGTAACAACTCAGAAACTAATTCCACTTTCTATTTTCCCCTCTCTGATGCTGTCCCTCAACTAAAGTTCTCAACAGCATAGTTTTGGAATGACTAATACCCAAGCTTGAGTGACTGCAGTAACCTCACATTCCCTTTTCTGGTGCAGC
Source organism: Lagopus leucura (assembly GCF_019238085.1). NCBI lineage: Eukaryota > Metazoa > Chordata > Aves > Galliformes > Phasianidae > Lagopus > Lagopus leucura. Next base: position 18,093,109 of record NW_024962255.1, on the reverse strand, counting down.
TTGCATAGTACAAATTCACATACTTCGAACTCAGCCTCAAATTCTTCACATAGTGGTTCTGCTCCTTCCACCCCAGACATCAGCACCTCCAAATGACCTCATGTTACCTCCAAACTGTTGCATCTGATGTACTCTTGAATGAAAAGGATGGTGACAAATAAGGAGGAAGGAAAACAAGAAACCTGTCACGGCCACGGGGTTGATTTCCACAGAGCAAACATGACCAGAGAACACACTGCTTCACAGAAGTTGTGACCAATGGTCACCTTGTATTTTTGTACATCACATAAGGGCTTTTAAGGACTTCTTCAAATAAATCTATGTAATGAATGCTAAATTTTAAGTGGAAGGGGGCAGTGGGTGACTCTATATAGGCTACCTACAGACAGACAACACAGAGGAATGGTATCTGCTCGATCTGATGTGCCTCAAGAATTTAGTGGAAAAGGCAGCCTTGTTCAGATCCCTTCCACAAGATTAATTTGCATTGTGATGTGCAAAGAAACTAGTAATGTAGTCAAAGTTGAATGCTTTGGCTGTCATTTGATCATGCATAGTGATGACTTTACTAGCAAAGTGACTATGCACTGAGATGCTGTTTCTGCTTATTGCTCATCATTAACACTGTCTCCATGGGAAAGATCCCAGGCCTCATCTGTCAGATAGACAACACTGGTTAGATTCTCTAACCCCATTTAAGCATTTAAATCCTAATGTAGGTGCATAGATTCCCATGGAAGGAGCTAAAACAGATCATCACTTATTTAACTATACATAAATGCCTAAAGAAAACAGGGGACAAACATACGTCTCATTTCAGGCATTTAGATCAGGTGCTCTTCTTCCTTGTTTGTTCAGTAACACCTTTCCACTCACTCTGCTTGGCACACCAGAACAAGGCAGGCACCACAGATTTTTTGGAAATTTCTGCCAGGGCCTGAGAGCTTTCAGGTTTCCACAGCACTATGCAGAGGAGCAAAATGACTGTCTTCACAGTCAATATATTTGAAGGGAATTTGCATGGAAATGAATGATGAGTGGTTGTTTTATTTTAACTTGGTGTTTATGAAGATTGCCTAATGACTTGTAATGCTTTTCAACATTTGCAAAAGGAGAAAAATCACATAACTCCAATCCCAAAGAAAGGCAATTGGCTTGTTTATGCCTATTATATTCCATTAAAGAGGCAATATCTGCTTTGTCTCAAGAGAAGCCCCAGCTTATTTATGCCTGGTGTTAGGGCAAATATTAGTACCAAAATGGGATGCAGTTAAGTGTAATGCCATGTCACCAGCATTGCTCAAATCATAAACAAAATAACTAGCAATTACTTTGAGGCATAACTGGGTTGTTTAAGTAGCTTCTAGTGTATGTCCATTCAGAGTTTGCCTCCAGCAACAGGATTTCTACTGTAAAATGCAATGTTTGTACATTTAAGGTACAATCTAAGCGTGCTTGTTAGTTTATAAGAGCCAGTTTGCTATCTACTGGTCATCACTGCCCTTTATTAGTGGTGTGATATCACACCTTTCCCTTATTATCTGGTACATAGCTACAGATGGTCAGGATGTTTAAAGGCTTTTTATCATAAAAAAAAAAAATAAGTGACCCAAGCTAAACTTTGCTATTCAGAAACTTACTGTGCTTTCTAACTAAGTTCATACTAGTTCAGTATCACACATTTTGTGCATTCTTTTTTTTTGATAACAGAATTAACTACCCAAAAAAAAAAACGTCCCAGGATGCATGAATTTTTTTGCTATGTCAGTGCAACGCATCATTCTGTCCTCTGGTTACAGCACATCATGCGAATGCAACTCAGCTGGCAAACCAGCCAAGAGGGAATAACAGGGATATGAAGTACCTGAATCACAACTTGGATTGGGCACATCATCCACATTCTCAAAGAGGAACAACTGGTGTTTTTCAGAGGTTCAGTTCTGACAGAAGCTCAATGTTTTTCACGTTTTATTGAAATATTTCTTCTATTTGCAGCCTTATTTGACTCCTAGGAACAGAAGATGTTCCTTCAGAGCAAGGAGGAAGAACACCAAATGTTCATCCAGAGCAACACCACATTCCTTAGCAGGTTATGTGGAAGAATGAAATTGCAGTCATTTGGCATAAAAATAACTTGACTTCTGCCTGAGCTAAAAGCAGCAATGGATTCCTAGACTTAGCCAGTGAATTGCAAAGCTACTCTGAGAACTTCTTGTATTTATATTTCTAGGTACCTCTAGAAGCAGGTACTAGCTTTAAACAGTTTGTTATGATAACCTCATTATTTCCTTAAAATGCATATTACTGAATGAATGTCACTCTTATATTTAAATACACCTCTAAATTTCCTAGATCACTCGTTTTAGCTTGCCAAATGATGATGTCAGCCATGATCACTTAGACATGTTCTCACCTCGATGAAGTTCTGATTTCAGAAGAAGTAGGCAAACTACAGATAATTTTTTTCCTACTATATTTGAGATACATAAGGACAGCTGTGCTTTCTGAGAGCTTCCCGTATACTATGAGGGATGGCAGTCAGCACGATTTTTTATAAGAAATCAACGATATCTCACTGAAAGACATATTTGCTCCCTAAAGCCTCTGCCTTCAGAGCCAGATGCCATGCCATCGACACCATTACTCTTGAAATACTGAGAAGATACTTGGTCAGCACGCAGGAAAATGCTGTATCCCCCATTCACCAGTCAGCACAGCAAGTGACCTTTTTGCTTCCCGCAGAGGCCAGCAAATGCAGATTCTTTCAGATCAGTGTGGAGAGAAGCCAGGGAGGAAATCCTCATTCCCTGCCCTTCCTCAGCAAAACAATGAGCCTCTTCATTCACATGCTTTTCTGGATGTCAGCTGTTGCAGGGAAAGAAATCTGTAGCTGCATTAGCAAAAATGCTTAAATTAAGATTGGGGTTATCTCAACTAAGCCTACATTTGCATTTTGTTCTGATTTTAAAATATTGCAACTAAAGGCAAGTTTCTGTCATTTAGAAGATACACTGTGAAAACAGTTCAATCAGCATGCAAGCACTTGAATTCCATAAAACACTTCTCTTTTGCTCCAGAGGTGTAAACTACATGATAATAAACACAGACAGACTGTAACAAATGAGATTTTCCAGGGTGAAAGGGAGCTCTGAGGGCCATAGTAAACCCTCCTCCATTTCTCTCTCGCTCCCCTGCAGTCACTGACAATTCTCATGTGTCTACCTTTTCCTTAGTTCCTTGATCTGCTGATCATCAGCACAGCAGGGCCTGCTGCATGATCCAACACAGCTCTCATTGCACTTGATAAGACTGTGACCATGAGCTGCAAAACTCCTTTCCTGCTCCCCAGCTGCCTCATCTTCTCCAACACTGCATTCTGTCCTGGGCCAAATTCAAAGAAATTATTTTCCTTTCCAGACACCATCACTAAAACAAGAAAACACACATGTGAAGACTGGAGCAAATTAACAAATCACCTCCACTATAGCTACTGAAATCAAGAGCAAATCTGTCACCTCTGATACCTTCTGCTCCCATCCACCTTACTTGATCCTCCCCTTCAAAGCCTAACTGATTCTTTAAAAATAAGTGTGATTACAGGTGGACAGTTTTATTCGGTCATCCTCTGATAGTACATGCTAAAGAAAAAGGATGATCAGTAACTTTAAAACTATTGTTATCCAACAAACCTTAAGAACCTGTACAATTTGAAGTCAAATGTATCAAGAGAAGGTGCAGTTCTAAAAACCAGGAACATCTGACTGCACTGGATGTCTCATCTTGCTCATTTCAGATTTTATATATATATAAAAATATATAAAATAGGTGTTAGAAAAAAAGCAACAGTAGAAGCACTCAGTTTTGGCTGCAGTATCATTATTTTCATATTATTTGACTTCCTCATTTCTTTTCTGAGCACCCTTAGGTTTACCATTAACACACAGCTATTTACTTTCATAGTTTGATCTTCTGGCTAAAGGTTGTGCACTGGTTTCCAAGTTAGCAGTAACATGATATGCTGATTTTCAGAAGTACAGAGTACCTCTTGGAAAGCAGAAAGAGTTGCTCCCTGTACCTGGATGGCAACAGCAGTTTTGGATGAGCGGGACTCAGCTGAACACAGCTGGTAGCTGCCTCATAGTCCTGCACTTCTTCAGAGCATGGAACTCTGACGACAATATGCAAAACAAAACAAGATTTCCTCTGTATGGGGGCTAAGCTAAGCTAAGTCTTCTGCCTTGATAGTTTATTCCAAATCTGTGATGGTTAAATTTCCTATAAATTTTAACTTCAGCTCCAGATTTTCAGAGCCTCTACCATTTGGCCTTTTTTTCAGTATCTGCAATGCTCTTACAAGATTTATCCCATTTTATACTCAGGGCTTTCATTTCAACAAAGTCTAACATGCCTGTCCTTCTCTACTTATACAAAGTAGAGGTAGAGAGGACATGCAGGAATACTGGACAGGAACTATACATGCTTTACCCTTTCTCTAGCTATGAATTTCCCCAGACAGTGCACTTCACTCCCCATCACTCGTGCCACCTGCAAAGAGCAAACACAGCCATTTCCAGAGGCTGCTTAGAAGCTTTCCAAGTTATCATCATACACTTCAAAGGTATTTTAAGACACAGATGGGCGTATCAGAATGTGCAACAACGACAAAGCTGGGCTGCCTAGGATGTTTTGTTTGTATCATATGAAAACCTACACAGGAAAAATTCCAGGAATGCTTTATCAACACAGAGCCCTCCAGCAACTGAGACACACTTGATAACCAGAGGAGCAGACAGTATCAGCCAGTGAGTACTGGAGCCTTCATTTAAGGTCACCCAAGCAGAAGCTCATTGCTAGAGAATCAAGCTCACCCCCAAAGACTCACAAAGAATAGCTTACTACAAATGCAACATAGAGAGGCTTTCCAATATGATGCCAAGCTTATGGAAATCCATGTGGCCTAAGAAGAGGGACCCTTTTCTCCCTGAGCAGACTCAGTTCCAGACTGGAGCTGACCTTTACAGAGAAGATGCTAGCTGAAAACAGTGGGGAAAAGACAAGCAGACGCCTCTCTTCCCAAACGAACATAACCAACATATCTCTCTGATGGAGTTGGATCAAGCGGTGAAGGACATCTGCCAGCAGTGAGGCTCATTGGTGCAGAAGGGCCCTCACAATGCTGCTCTGTCATGTGCTCAGCCACAGGAGCTGTCTCAGTTGCCAAACTGCCTGCTTATGTGTATAAGTAGATTTGTTGGGATTATACAACTTTGTTCTGTTTGGCATGGAGATTGCACAATAAATAAGACCTGTCACTCCCACAGCATGATGGGAAGAAAGAGATATGCTGAACAACTGCCTTCTTCACTCTACCTTACTCACCAGCAGTTTTAAACAAGGAAAGGATTTGCTCTTGAAGTCATGTGTGAACAGGAGAGGGAAAAGGGAACAGGAAGGACTGTACTACTAAAAACAGTTATGGAAACGTGCAGCACACTGAGTTAACATTTCTTATTCCAGATGTTTCCCATAGTACCATTTCCAAAAAGTTTGTTTTATAGCAATAAAGTTCTCCTAATGCAATTTTTAATGCTGTGGTTTTTTGTTTGTTTTGTTTTTTTTTTCTTTTAATAAGGAGAAAAAATACAAATTAGATTTTCTGGCTTTGTAACACCATCTGTTCAAGTATCATCAGGGTTAGACTGCTGAATTTTCCATCGTACAGTATCTTCTACTCAATACAAGAAATCCATTTATACAATAGAGAAGGACATACAGGCAAAAAAAAAAACCCAACACAGTACATTATCTATGTGGATACATTCTTTAGACAACCAAGCCCAAAGTATTGCAGGTTATCTCCAAGAGGTTGGTGAGAGCCAGGATCCATAGAACCTCTATGGATCATCAACAGGACTGGTATGACTACCGTATTGCACACGTGTGCACATCAGACCTTCCAAAGGTATCTGAACTCACTGAGCTACTTCAACCAAATTTGAGAGTTGAAGTATCTTATAACTGATGAAATTTCTGTAGATTTAGAAGGAACTTCCTACCTGCTAGCTCTCTGAAAAACAGGAAAAATGAAGTCTTTCATGAAGAAAAGAAATCAGATCAAGTGGTCTCAAGTTACCACTAAAATGTTAGTTGCTTCTATTAAAAATAAAACAAGCTCGAACTACAAAAACAAGTAAAGCCTCTGTCTCCATTGACTACTATTTGCAATCTTGCTTTTGGAGAAACATGAACTAACTTTCAGTGTTCTCAATTCTTTTAAACTGCTAAACTCTTGTCCTGTATGTTCCTACGCATCTCTCCCAGAGACTCACGGACTGCTATGCCTAAGACAGGATCCTGATCTTTTTCCTATTTCCTCTTTCCTTAGCTCAGTCATATCAAGCACCCTCCTGCTTGTAGGCTCTCACAACTAACTGACAGGCCAGCTGGTGGGATTATGAATAGCCTGAAAGACTGTTTTTTTAGTAATCTTTTAACCTAAATAAACTACTTCATTCTAGACTATTTGTCTCCAACATAGCATAAACATTCTAAGCAACAAGCTCCAGATTGAAATAGGGTTGTCTAAAGACAAATAGGGCTACAAGTTTCTGTAAAGTCTTTCCTCTGAGCTGTGGGGTACAAATACATGAGGCTGCACATTATGTTTAAGGGTCACCAAAGGTCACACTAAGACCAAATCTGTAGGTACTACCTGGAGATTGAAATCTCTCCTAGCATTTTTTTTTTTATTTTTTATTTTTATTTTTTTAAATTGTTCAAAACCAGGAAGGAGTTGAAATCCCTTGGTCTAAAGTATCATTCTGGAAAAAGTATCACCTTGTTCCCCAGGATCCCAAACCTTGCTTTCAGCAATGGTAAGAGTCTAAAACTCAGTTGAAAATTAGACTGTTTCAATGCACCAGATATGCACCTTTCAATTCTACACACACGATTTTATAATCCTTGTGAGAATAGAGCAAGATCTGGGGCATGACATCTGAAATTGAAGACTGCGAAGATGAGCTGTGAACTGCTTTGACATTTTCTTTCATGGTGTTGCATGAAAGAGACATAAGTTGTGACAACCTGTCACAAGGTTTTTTTCTTCATCCCCTTACACCTCTCTGTGTATAAGCTTTAGCATCCCCCAAGAAAAATAAAGAAAAAGATATTTTTAAATGTATGAGCATATTCCCCCATATTGAAAAGGAAACAAAGAAGGAGGAGAAAAAAGGAATAAGAATGACATATTGAATGTTTTCTGGTACTATTCCTTATTGCCAAGGGAAGAAGGCACTAAATAATTGGTGCAGGCATGTTTCCCTTTGTTAACACACCCAACATTCTGTTGTGTGTGATTCTGTTGCTTGCTGAGATGTGGAATCCCTCCCAGTTGTCCCAGCATCTCAGAGTCCTGACAGAGGAGGAGATGGAGAAAATAGAAAAGGAAGAGCAGCTGTGAGTTTTCAAGCATGGTTTCAATTTGTTCCAGATGCCCATAGCAAAAGATCCTCAATTTTTTTGGCAGTAACCAGCTGGAACATGTTTTCCTTGATTTGTTCCGTGATGTCAAATGGCACGTTAATGACAACATGCCCACATACACCAGATAACCCTGAGATTGCTTAAGATCCATTGATACATATTCACAAAACTTTACATATTTTTCTTCCTGAAATGTCTCTAAGACTTAAGTGGACACACTGAAAACAAATTTTGAGTCTGAAGACTGGATGTGTGCAATGATGTACTTCCACTGAGAGCTGCTAAGGGAACAAAAGAATCAGACCAGTGAATCATCTCACCCCATTTCTGCCTGCAGTGTATTAGCACTTTAGCCAATACAGAGGATGTTACCAATGGTAACATAGACCAGTTGGTGACAGAACATCCCAGTTAGCTCCTAATTTTACTTTTGACTGCTCACTTCAGGACTGACATACACCCTACTGCATTGGACTTCCCTATTTCTCTTCAAAATGTTGGATTGCCATAACTTACAAAGCGTTATTTTCTGCTCAATTTGTTTTGCTGGTATTTTTCATTTCACATTTGCTGTCTCTCACACCTAGCTTATTTGTCAGATTTCTCCATTCATGCTGTCTGTCCCAGTTACAGTTCTTTATATTGTTGCCATGCTGAAAGTAACCTGAATTTCCTTCTCTCTTCCTAACGCTTTAATTTGCTACATGCTTTGCCCTGTAAGGAATTAATATCTGCAGATCAAACAGATAGTCCTATCTCAAACAACTAATACCAGTGAGAAAAGCGTCCCTGCCATGAGGATAAAGGCTTTATAGAAAGTGCTCCCACACACTCAAATCCCTTTATCAGTTCAGCATCTTCACAAACAATGCTATGCCTGTTAGAACAAGGGAGCAAGAACTTGCACACCTAGGCTATAGAAGTCTTCTAAGAAGGTCAATTTCTGAACACACTGCAGCTGCCCTGGGACCTCCCACCATCACTGGCTCCTGCACTGACCTTACCCTGTCCAGTTTGTCACCTGCTTTGTTACTGGTTTTCACACATCGGTACAAATTCAGTAGAGAATCAAAGCCTGCCAGAAGGATAGATATTTCTTTTAACCACAGATGGAAGAGAAGGAACAGCACTTCAGTGTGCCTCTAATTACAGCCACCATGACAGTTCATATGTGTAGCAATAAAAATAACCATAAACCTACCTAATCATTAAAATAAAGTAAACAGCTCCTCTCTGTATCATCATACACAGGTATTGGAGCTGCTAATAAACCAGGAAGAGCACTGAGGCACTGGAGGTGCATCTTCCCCATCTCCACAGTTTCTTAAACAACTTTAGAGGCACATTTTTATTAAGTATATGCAAGGCAGATGATCTTAAACCTCAAAAAGAGTCCGTATAATAACTGTGTGCTCTTCTAATGCTCTCCAAAGACCTATTCAGAGTCCATTCTGAAAGAGAATAATATATCAAGAACTTCTGCAAACTTCCTTCTAATGAACACATGCCAATTTGAGACCAAGAATTCTAGCCTCAGAGGAAAAAATAACCACTGCTCTTAGTCTCTGGGTGTTTTGCTACTTTATTTCAGAGTGATTCAAAATCTAATTAAATTTCTAAACTCTAATGAAATTACAGAAGAAAAATCATTTAGGATTATATTATATACAATTACTCACAGCTGAAAATTACAGTTAGCCTCTTTCACCAGGATAGGGTCTCCTGAGAAATCCTTGTTACTCATATAACATATAAATCTGACACCGCTCCCACTATTTACAGGTCAAAGGTAAAAGCAGAATTAATTAAACATATATATCCTGCCCAGTGGCCAAGTGGAGGAGATGGGTAACAGAGGCTTGGTAATGATGATCATGCTTGAAACTACATTTCCTAGTTTGGCCAAGAATTCGAATAAACCTGCTTCCAAGTAGGAGATTATTAAGTCTGGCTTATTCTGATCAGTGCCCTTCCTTACCAGAGGAACTGATTGGAACTGTTCTGAACAGGAATAGTGAAGCATACATGCTCAGCAGTGCACAGCCAGCCAACCAAGTTACCTAACACATTTTGCAGACAACCAGCAACAGGATAAACCAAGCAGCTTTACATAGTTCAGCCAAACAAATCATATTTAAATGTTTAGTTTATTCTTTGAAGTAAGAGACCAATGAGCTAGGCCAGTGGAAAAAAGCAAGCAAGCAAGAAAGAGGGTCAATGTTTATGTTATTTATTGCTTCCATTATAGGTTCTCAGGATCTTAAGAACATGGGATCATTTGCTGATGACATACAAAAACACTGAGAGTTTCTACCTAGAATCTTGATATCTTTTACCTTCATGTGCTGCAGAGAATTTTGTTTGGTTTTGGAGTTTCCAACTCTGATCACAGATAAATCCATGAACAATAAGAAAACCGCAATGAATTACACATATGCATATATCTACACACTCACAATGGGTCAAAACATTAGCAAATACTATGGTTATCGGTACCACATTCAATCACTTCTACTTATACCTCACAAAGCAAAATGAGTCATAAATTACTGTCACCTTAGAGAGTTCATGGGTCACTTTTATATGTATTTTTAGTGCCTTCAGAGCAATATCTGTTACCTAATGCTGTGTTTTCCTTATTCTTTCACAAACACCTGTGTATGGGAACTGCTGAGTCACGGCCTGAACCTCTGATTAATCACCTGAGGTGAGCCTTGAGTCAGCCAGAGGAGCACATGTGAAGGCAATTCACCTGTGCTGCCGGAAGGGGTGGAGCCTGGCTCCACCCCTCCTGGACCTATTTAAGAGCTGGCTACCACAGGGGAAGGATCTCTTCTGGAGATCCTCCTCTTTGATATCTTCTAGTGAGCTCAACCCAAGGGTAAGCTCTTCTACTTATTCTCTTTTGTGATCCTTGTTTGCCTTACTCTTTTGATTATATTGCAATTATAACATCTTGGTTATACAGCTTTGCCTTACTCTTTTGATTATATTGCAATTATAACATCTTGGTTATACACACCTGAAAGCCATAAATGAGATTCTTCACTCATATCTTGCCAGATCAACTAAACACTGCCCATCTGCATTCATTCTTCTGCCAAGGTGGCCATACATATGCAGTCACTAGCATCCCTTATGGCCTACAATGGCCTCATTAAAAACAGACTTCTGGAAGGAGGGCTTTACAGCTCTAATTTTCTCAGCAAAAAAGATATTTCATTCAGCCTGTAGATGCGAGAATCTGCTGAAACACTACCTCACAAAGAGGAGGAAAAGGAAATATCCAAGAGGATTTCTCTTAAAAAAATCTGCATTCAGGTTTTGTTTCCAGTTATTTTGATTTCATTATACAAGCAGCTACATGAGGTACTAGACAGCAAAAGATGAACCTAAAGCAGAAAAGCACATCAAGAATTAAAAAATAAAAGCAATAAGGAGACCTTCCAGAGACTGCTGGGCGAGGTGGGGAGTGGGCAGTGTTTTGTGCCTTTCATCCCTAAGGAACAGACCTGAAGTGACTTTGGAAGTCCATTTAACAGAATGTGTTAATATTTAGTTACATATTTAGACAGTTTTACTGTCATTTGATTTTGCAACAGGCTAACGTGTTTGAAAATGTGAATTTCTACAAAGAAAAAAAGCTTTTGTTTTTTTTTTTTCCCCACCATGGTCCAAAAATAAACTAAATGATTTCTAGAGGTCCGTTCCAGCCCCTACAATTTCGCCAGTTAGTTGCTGTTTTTCAGTTTCTACCATGTCTGGATATTTTTCCAGAATAGAAGTGGCGTTGATGGCTTTCTTTTCCTAGGAGTCACTTGTAATGTATTTGCAGTTGTGGTGAGTTTTTTCCACTCTGTGTTCAGCCAAGTACTCTTCTCCTGAATAATGGCATAAATGTTGACTTAAAATACATAAAAATAAATAGGCTGGCAACAGGTTTTCCTTCTAAGGCAGAAAAGCCACTTGCCCCACACTAGACAGAAGATTTCATCAGAGACCCATCCACTTCAGTTGAACTTTATCAAAGTTGTAAAAATAAATGTTAGCATTTAAAACTCCCTTAGAAGCCAAACAGCTGAATGTTGCTCTGTTTATCTTCCCCAGAGTATATTTATTTATTATTACTGTTTATATATTGAACTTAAGACCAAAATGAGAACTTGTTTGCAAGTTTAACTACGCAGGATGTGACTGTTACTTCCCTATACACCACGTGACCTGGCTTTTTTGTCTCCCTCTTCACTACAGAAGAACTAAATTCAGAAAACTTGGGTGAAATTACTCTGCTCTCAAAACTTCATAATGACCTCACAAGCAAGCTGGATACCAGTCCTAATGACGTTTCTTCTTCTCTTACGTAAGTGGTCTATTGTATTTCTTTTTCATCCTTTTAGAGAGGTGCTTTTTTTCCCCTGACCTTTGTGGGGTTATTTCCCATATGACTGCATGTATGCTGTTTAAGAATTTATTTAGAACTCTGATCCTTAGGGAAGGAACTTATGTTGAAACAGCATAGAATTTTACTGTGCTTTCTAGCCAAGATTTCCTAGCTTGAGTACTAAGGCATCATCCAGAAGACATCCTGAAGTTAAAAGCATGCACCTTTGCAGATGAGATGGCAAAGCTGCCAAGCATCCTGTTTGGCACAATGCAGGAAAGTAGTTCAATGGAGCATAGGAAGAAATTGATCCACATGCATGCTACCTGCAAACCACTTTTGGTCTCTGTGTCTCTCATAGGATGTTGAAGCTCCTGACTCAGGATGATGCTTCTATAGCTTTCAAGCCAATGCAAGGCTTTGTCACCCTCATAACTTGCCTCTTGCTTCATGGTTTCTCAGCTCCATTTTTTGTAGGGAAGCACTGGGTCACACAGCTAGGAAGTATCATCAGAACTCATGTTAACATTGGAGCTGAGGTGGACTACCAGAGAGGAAGGAGTTGATAGCAACTCCACAACAGAAGCTTACATGGGTTACTGTGACCTCCAAGACATTAGGTAAGGGGGCAGGCACCCTCTGGTGGTCGAAACCTCATTGTCACCAAACAGACACCCCATGCCACCCTATTTCAAGCAGAAATTCACAGAAAATCACCTGTCCTTGGGGAATACCACAGATAGTTTTCCCCACCTGAAGCACGCAGAACAGACATTCCCCCTAACATTCACTGGAAACATGCTCCTGCTGCCTCTGCAAGCAATACTATCCATAGGTCTAGAGCAGTGCTCTGTCCTCATTCCATCTTTCTTAGTATGCATAGAAATTTGTCACTCTCAGTACCACTTTGTTGGCTTTTGACGTTCTCTGCGCCTTCCTATGGATGCTCCCAAGAACCCAGAGGAATGAGGCTGTTTGCCACAAAGGACATGGTTAACCAGCTGTGCTTATAGATGTGAAGAGAATGTCAGCAGCAAATGCTCCCTATTACTGACTAGCTATTGCTCAGCAAACAAATGGTGCAAGTCCCATTAATACGGCAACATTTCCCTGGAGCAAGGAGATGTAGACCTAAGAACAGCAAGACATGCAAAAGCTACTCTGCAATAGATACAAGGAAAATGCATTGACATGCCTCCAAACATTACACAGAAGGGTGCAGACAATACCATATCTGTGGGCCTTGGATAGAGAGGAGCCTGGCAAGGACTAGAGGAGTTCCTGCTTCCTTGTAGGAGGGACATTTGTCTTCTGTGGAAAAGGACAGAGGAAGGAAACCATTTACACAGATGTGAACAATGCCTACCTTACAGAATTTATATTTAGCTTAGAATTTTGCTGCATCAAACACCAGCCAAATATTATTATTATTATTATTATTATTATTAAATAATGCTGTAACATGATGGAAAACACAGAAATGACAGCAGAGTAGCAAAGTCCTAGGCTGCAGCAAGAGAGGATTCACTCAGATATAGTAGTCGTTAGCACAGAAATAAAGGGAAAAAAACTGCTTACCTTCAAAACGCCTCAGGTATGCAGGAATCTCCACCAAGATACCCTTGCCTCCACTGCCAACACTTAAATGAGGTCTAGGAAAGGGTATATCCTGGCTTTACCTCTTCTGGTCAATCAGGAGCTTTGCATGCACCTGAGTTCACCTGGGTTGGCCCTGCCTTCCCACCAGGTGCTCAATCACTGCTTCAAGCCATGACTCAGCATTTCCACTACAAATGGTTTTCAGGAATTGTTTTCAGTGGAGTCATTGCCAGTAATAACTTCTTTGTTGAAGTCATTCCTTTTTGACTATGGAGTTGCTCAGATACACAGTGAGACCTTTTATTCCACATTACCTCTCAGCTTCCCAGTTATTTTCTTCCTTCCCCCTTTGCTCCCCCCAAAAGGAGGCAGATGCTGAACCCCTGGCTACTTCAGTGCCACAAGGCCAACCACTACCTGATCCAATGAAAAGGAGAAATCTGAGAGGGAGGAGGAAGAAAATCACATGGAAACAGGAGGCAATAGAAGGGAGTGAGGAAGGAGCTGTGCATCAAGGGAGACAAGGTGCATGTTTTTATTATGGCAGGTTACAGGAGATTCAGGTCCCCTCGCAGTCTGGGGAATTTTTATATATATATATGGTGCAAATATATATATATATATATATATATATATATATACATATATATATATATGGATTCATCACCTGCTTGCTGTTTTACCTCCAGGGTAGTAAATAAAATCATGGCTCCTGGTTCAAACACAATATGCAACATCAACACAATCAGTATCATAGAACAACCAGATGGCATTGCCATCTGTTGGCATACATGTTTTTATAAATCCAGTCTTTAAACACAGTTATATTTCGATAAATTCCAGGCCTATTGGAACTAGTGCAGCCACTTCCCCAGTTGGTATCTCCAAACAACCACACAGGGTTTGTTTGTTATCAGAAGACTTCCACTGTCCCCTTGACAAGAATCAATTCCACCTTCTAACTATCCAGTACAGATCATCGTAGAGAAAATCATGCCATTGCAGATATTGATAGAATTACACGTAGAATGTCCTATTAAGGTACCATGACATAATTCAAGTCACTTGCTGTTTTACCTCCTTGGCATTCTGCTCCCCACCCAGATATCCAGTACTGCAGATTAGACTGGATTTAGGCAGGCAAACTGGCCGTACAGTATCAGTAAAACTCAGTGGTGTCTCTCCACAAAGTCATCAACCTGTGTTATGGTGCAAATTTCATGTTATGGATGAGTCAGGCACATTTGAGGGATCAGAAAGCTCCATCAGTTGCCTCAAGATCCTTTGAGAATGATCCGGAAGTCACTCCAATAGAGATATCAAACTCATCTTCAAGGTTCTATGACCCAGAAGCAAATCTTGTCCAAGTTCAGAGGGTCTATTGAAAGGATGGGAGATAGTCCGAACCCAGAGATGAGAGCCAGTCAGAAAGCTAGAACTGGGCCTGGGGTGCTGCAGAGCATTGGGAATCATTGCTGTCACCCTTGAGGATTGTGTCCATCCCCAAGAGATCAGAGCTGAAGGCAGGACTTAGATCAATCATCGACATGCATGTGTATGGGTTGATGGTTATGCTAGATGATCTCAGTGGTCTTTCCAGTCTTAATGATTCTATGACTGCATTAATCCATTTCTTTCCACCTAAGGAAAAACCAAAGCAAACAGAAGACAGCCATCTAACACTCACTCCTCAAAAGTGAAAGGTTTTTAAGGAGCATCTAGTAAATGATATTAGATGTTAATTAAAATCATATTGGAAGTATGAACTGAAAACATCCCCTTCAGTCCCATGGGATTTCAGAGATTTCCCTCCCTCCTTTTTTTAGAAGGAAACTAATAATTAAATCTCAATATATTAAACTGACCTACATAAAATATTCCATGTAAAATATTATTTCTGCCATAAAACACATAATCTGTCACTGGTTTAATTCTATTAGAAAGCATACATTAAGGTCTATGTATTATGACCATTAGGATAATAAAAGTAATACAATATAACTTTTATTATGTTTGAATTTGAAACATTCTTCATATGAGCACAAAGAATAATTAGAGAGGTAGAAGAAAGGTGGCTTTTTAAAAATTATTTTTAATTTATAATGAAATAAATTCACAGGCAAGAGCAAAGAGACTAAAAGAGACTGATTGTGAATCTGGAAACCCAGGAGCTTTGCTTTTTACACCAACAACGTAGTCTTAGTTTTATTTATTTAAATTTCCTTCTCTTTATAACTTCAATTTTGGTCAGGTTAAACAAACATCTTTGTGGTCGGATCCGGAAACAAATTCCTCACACCTCCCAACTCCCATCTCAAAGCATCATGGGATTTTTGAAGAGAAAAGTGTTTTGTTTCTGTCTGTATAAAATAAATTTCCAGACATTTTGATTATGAAGAACAGTTTAGGGGGAAAAAAAATACTTTCAGCTGAGAATTACAGCTCCCAAAATACATTTGGTTTAAAATGCAAGAGCTTGTTTTAAGCTTCTCTCCATAGCTTTGAAGCTTGGTTCATAATTTATGAAAATTTGGGATTAAAAATGTGACTAAGATCAGTAAATAAAAATAAATCTGTTCAGAGCTACCCAATAGATCAGATTTTTTGACATCATGTCAGAATTCCCAGAGCCCATGCTCAGCTCAAGAGAGGTTTCCAGCCATCTGCAAAGCAGACTTAAGGTGGACTCTCTAAAGGGACCAAAATGATTGGTTGCATGGCTTTGGGAAGAAGAGGATTATACTTCAAGTTTAAAAGCAATCCTATTTCTAGCATTCATTTTACTGGAGAAGAAATGAAAGCCCAGCCACCAAAGAAGGCAGAATGACTGATACACCATTCTCAGTTTTACCCAGGTAGATGTAGAACACTTTTCTTGATGTTCTAACAGGCCAAAATATTTATGTTTCAGATTTTTGGAGAGCAAAGGTATATGCTTCTGGAAACACAGAGGAAATAGGTGAGTTCATGGGGACAGGAAAGCGAAAAACTACATTCCTTTTTGCGTTATATATCTAGAAGAATTCACATGCTTTTTATGTACAGAAAATCATACTCTGCTTATGTGCTTGTACTTTTCCTAGCACAGTAAAGTCTTGCTGTGGGACTATAGCCTCAGCCTGATGGATGAAGGTGGATCCCTATGGTGCACACACGAATCATGATATGCTTTGCAGTTTACACTTAAAAAAAAAAAAATCTTCTTCCTAGTAAGGACTCACATACAGAGCAGTCAGGAGGCAGGAATATGAGTCTGGGGATACAAAGTGAAGGGCAGTTGGGATTTTGGGATCCATTTTGAGGGAAAAATTAGAGTTGTAGCTATAAAACTCAGCTGAGACCTGGACACACTGAATGCTAAACTTGTTCATTATCATAAAACTTCATTGAGCCCATTAGCCAACAGGCTTGCACAACTTCATGCTATACAGAGGCAGTCTGGTATGTTAGTATTCTCAGCTAACCAGTCTGGCTCAGCTTTGTCAGCCCCTTCTCAAGAAGAGAAAACCAATAAAAATAAACAAACAAAAATTTTTTAACTTTGCAACTTTGTGTTACCATATCTGAAACACAGTTCTGTTTATTAATTATTGGTGCATATTCACAGATTTGTTTTCCATTTTTACAGATTTCACATATCTTATTATAGGAGTTACTCTGGGAGCCTTTCTAGCAATTGCTTTTATAGCAGTAATAATTTGCATGATCAAAAAACAAATGCTTGACCACGTCTTCAGAGGTAAGAGAAATTACTCCTGATTTCTTATTCAGAGTTCTAGATTTCCTTGTGCTCTGGATCAGCAGATCTGAGCTCTGCTGCTAGGCATTGCATGTTTGTTGCAACTCCAATTTTCCTCTGAAGAACTATTTGAAAATGTCGGAAGTGCTAGGGACCCAGAAGTTTTCAGTGTAACTAAATCAGCTATTCCACTTAACTAGAGAAATACGATTCACTACAGCTTACTGCTTGGATATCTTTCTGGGTAACGAATTTTTAAAACAAAATTCTACCTATTCAATGTAAGTAAGAGTCTGTTGGATTTGTAGGATGGACAGGAGTGGATTTCAAAAATCAACTTTGCAGCTCAAGGTGCATGCAAAGCACCAGCTCTGTGTAGCTCATTTTTCAGAACAAAGGAATTCCCCTAAACTTAGCACATTCCCATCACTTTAAAAATAAAAGAAGTTATTAAAGATGTCAATCTGAAAAATGCAAGGAAAGAATTCAGTGCAGCCAGGCTGCTACATAACAGGATTGGGAACCACCCATCTGTTCACTATATCTAGAACTTGGTTCTGCGACTGTATCTTCACTTTAGCCTTCATGCGACAAACAAGAAGTTATGTCCCAGCATCCCAAACTGTATAACTATTAATTCAGCAGTTTACCATGTCCCAGCCCTTCAACAGCAGATACAGTCTCTTGCTTAGTAAAAAGAAGAGCAGAGCTGTCTTAACTATCAAGCATGAAGTGAAGTAGATTGAGCTCCCTGAGCCTAGCCTTTTGGTCTCCATCATAGCATAGATTCAATGCCATTTTCAGTAAATGCTGATCTCTTAATGGATATCTTTGCAAACAGACTCCCCAGGCACCCCATGAGGACACAAATGATATTGTAATGCCACTTCCTGAAAGACAAATGGCTGATGTCTTCTTTATGGGCAGTATGCAATGGTCCTAAGGGGAAACTAGTTCCTCCTAATTTTCATCAAGCATCTGTCCTTGAAGTTGGTCCTCATTATACTCTGAGGATGTACTACAATCTCAAAATAGCTAAAATAAAAACAAAAATAATTTTGAGAAAAATTGTCAGAAGAGATTCCAGATGGAAGAACTGAGAAAGGCTTTAGGAATGTTACGTGGTACTGCTAGTATCAGAGTTTTACCTCAGACAGGATAGTTTTCCCTGCTTCACCACTTGTTCTGGTTGCATCCTCACTACTTCTAAACAGGTCTATCACCACCCTGTTCCTTGCTTTTTAACTAATCCTATTTTCCTGTTCTCTCTTTAGAGTCAGAGGGCAAAATGGATAGAAGGTAAGAGTCATTGCTTTGGGGGTCTTCTGAGATGCAGTGTGATATGCCAACTGTAGTAACTAACTCTGCTGTCTTTATGCATGATATTTCCCTGCAGCTGTGATTTAAAAGATAACACAACATATATGCGGGTCTCTAGAGGACCATGCTACCCAGTTGTAATGATCAGAAAGATCAGTGCAGTGGAATGGCAATACAGGAGGTGTAATGACAAAGAGACTAGCACAAATGGAAAGGCGTTTCAAAGAAAAAGAAAAAGTGCTCACCAGTCTCTGAAACTCTAAGCTCTCAGAGAAAACTCCACAAAAGAGGGATCTCAGAGAACTTTCCCCAGTGGCGGTCAGCCTTTAAATGGGGTCTAAGAGAGGTGCAGCCATTTCTTCCGGTCACACAGCTGAATTGCCTTCACCTGTGCTCTCAGGGCTGACCCAGTCCTTTCCCCACGTGCTCAATCAGTGGTTCAGGCCGTGACTCAACAGTTACCATACACCAGTATATCTAGTGGAGCAGCATGGAAAAGGGAAATCCCATTCAACAGGAGTTTGACATGTAAGAACTGGAAAAAAACATCTCAGTAGGATGAGATTTCTTTTAAAAAGTAAATAGTTCAAATACTTTTGATTCTGCCTATTTATTTTGTATTACATATTACAATTGCAAGTTTTAATCACCAGCCCTCCAAAACAACATCATCAAAAACAAACCAACAAAAAAAACAACCCCAAAACCATTAAATGAATTACTAGATGAAAGCCAAACGCCTTGTTTCAAGGGTTTTCTTTCACACTGTTAGAATTTTTCTGTATTTTTTGTTTTCATGATACTGATATTTTCAAAAGTGCTTTAGATTAAATATATACAAATCTAAGCAAATGGCTTTGTCCAAAGCTTCCCAGTCACTATGAATGGACCAGTTCTGAGATCTCCCTTTTCCCCAGGTTTCTTACAGATCAAGTCATACAGTGATCATTCTGGAAGGGATACATTTTTACTCTTTAATTTCTTTCCCCCTACCCAGAAACAGCAAGTCCACTATATGTTTTGAGCACCTAATGATACGAGAGGCAATGCCAGATTGCTTAGGAGATGACTGCTCCTCATCTGAGGTCATTCAATAGGGCAGAGATGTACACAGTGGGAAACGTAGCCTGCAAGTTGTCTGTTGGATCACAATAATCTGCAGGAGTAGATGATGTTTTGTGTTTCTACAAGACACTTTATAAGTAACTAGAAAAGAGATTACATAAATTAATCAGCATTCTCATAAAGTGAAGGCAACAGCTGTTCTCAGTGACCTAAGAAAAGCCTTTTAGCCTCTCTCAAAGAGATGAATATGAGGCTAATAGGCATGTCCCCATCACCGCCATTCCTCACAGAGGCCATACAACATATGCAGACATTCAGTTGAAGATCAAGACAAGGACATTCCTTGAGAAAAGTACTTCAGTGTTTTGCTTGACAGAAAAAGGCCCCAGCCTGAAGCATATAATGTTTTCCAAGGAAGATGCTTTCACAACCTAAACCAGCTAATGGGCACAAAACCCGTTTCCTTTCACATCACAGAGCATTCAATCTATTTTCTTCCAAGGCACTCACAATTTCTGCCTATCAACCCAAAACAAATTAGGACTATCGTACAGTCAGAAGACAAAACATTGAGCACGTAGTACACTGTTTCTGGTGAGCTAAGGACAGTATGGACAGCAGTGAATGAGGAAGAGCAGGTGAGGAAGAAAACTAAAGCAAAACAGAAACCATAGAGACAGTATGAGCATCCATGACACCTTCCCTCTGATCTTCCTAGGGGAAGCGACTGATTTTGTCATGGCAGCAAGATTTAGCAGCCTTAATGATGATCTTACACTGGCCTCTCAGATGATTCCTTGTCCCAGTCTACAAGCAGTTGCTAAAAGGTAGAAGTTCCCAGTTGCATGTTAAAATTCTGATCTTCAGGCTGGAAACAGGATGCAATGCATATAAGTTTTCTGCCTTTGAGCCACTGACCCTGACCAGTGAGAAAAGCTGTAATTCCAGAATATTTAGGGGCAAAACTATGTATGCTAAAGATGATGTTTTTCTGTTAAGTAGAAAACAACTGGAAACCCACCATCTTTTCTTAGTTGTACTTTTTAATTTTATTATAGCACTGAGTAATGTATAAACTCCTTTGTTCTTGTTCACTTTGAGGCACCTATGTACTACTCCTTAGTGGATTTTAAAGGGGTTCTATAAAACAGAAGCTGATCTGAGGAAACAGTATTTACTTTTACTGGTCTTGAGGAAACCATTGTTTTGTAAGTGTAAGAGTTAGTATATTATGCAAGCCTCAGTGAGTAACAAATATGTAATCTGTTCTTGTTTATCTACTATAATGATAGAGTAGCACAACTGATAAAAACAATGCTGCAGGTGATGCAAACATGTACATTAGGCTCTAAGGAGCTTATGAGGATATTAGTGAGAAAACAACAGTATTACCTGTGAAATACAGATATTCTTGAGATAACACCACTTTTTAGCTAGGAAGTATATAACATAGTTTGTTTTATAAACAAATCTATGCTATTCCACATCTCAGCAAAAACTTGTTCTTGCACTATCATTCTTCAATATAAACTATCTAGTCACAGAAAAATCAAAGGGAAATGCAGCATACAAAATCCAATGTTCTATTTCATCTTTTCTCCTACCCTTTACAGGACCTTTCCACAGGACTCTTATTCATACTGGCATCTCTTCTTTGTAGGACTCAACAAATGGTGGTATATGTTTTAGATTTTAACATTCATCATTTAAGTGTTTGAGGACATTTGTATGTCTAAAAATAAAATGTATGGGAAGGAGCTGTTCCTAACAACTTGGAAAAAAAAAAAAAAGCAAACAAACAAAAAACCTCATAACACATGAACACTGCAACTCCTCAGGACACTGGACCAGAAACCATCACTTTCTTGAAAGCCACACTTAAATATCATAATCACCAAAGCTTGAAGAGACTTCCAAGATCATCCAGTCAACAGTCCACAAATATTATTTACCTTGAATACTTACATTGTAAACACTACAGTATTATAAGTACTGTGAATTTCCACAAGAGTAACCAAGCTATATGCTCATTTTATTAGATTCATTTTTTCCTATAGGTCAAAGGGATAACTCTCCATTTACTCAGGTCAATGGAGACATGATAATCAGATGTAACCTAATTTTCACTACTTGCTTCAATACTCTGAGGACTCTAATTCATGGCATTTCTAGGCCAGTGGCTCATTCTGGAAAACCCTTTTGATAAAGAAAACTCCTCTACTACAAATTACTACCTCCTAAGTTTATTCCAATCAATCATACAGGCATTCTAAGTGATAATCAGTGTATCACTCCTTTAGGACTGGAGAGGAAAACTGGTATATATCATCTGCAGACAATTTTCTACTTGACCACTGATGATTGCTCAGGGAAAAGTAAAACAAAAAACCACCACCTCAATCCAACTGACACCACACTTGCTAAAATTTTGTTTCAAATTTCACATATTGTACCCATAAGTGCCTCAAGCCATCCCAATGACTGTCATAAACTTAGGTGGATGTCATCCAGAGCAGTGTCATCATGGTCATCAAACTTAGAACAGACAAAGGAATGCAGATAATCCCCTTTCATTTTAGAGCCGTGGAACCTAACCTAAGAGAAAACACTACAAGGTCATGTTTTCACCAAAGTCAGACAGCATTCCCACGTGTCACTTTCACTGTTTTCCCAAGCCATTACAACAGAAGTATTTCTAGCTCTATATGATACCAGTTCACCGTGAAATAACTCACAGTGTTTACCTCTGTAATAAGTCAGGCATATAACACATGGCTTAAACAATCAGTTCACAATGGGGTGCCCTTAAACACAATGGAATATTTACTAACACCTGAGAAGAGAAAGAGCCTTGAGGCAAGCTGCTGTCAACTAACAAAACAGTAATTTAGATGTCAACTGACAATTATTTAATGTCCTTTTTTTTTAATTAATAGCTCATGTCAGTTTCAAATATCATCTTGGTGTAAGCTTAGTAAATTATAATGCCTAAAATTTCATGCAAGTTTAATGTATTAATAAAAATGTCTGGGCACATTTAATGCTAGCAATATTTTGAGTTAACTACAGTGTATGGCAGCCAGATTTATTCTGACAGGAGACAAAGAAAGAGGCGTACAGAGACAAGGAGAAGGATGGAGAGACAGAGGACATGGAGTAAAATGGAAAGGCACACATTTGATCCTGCTGAAATAGCTAAAATAATCTGTTGCCTCAACACATTCTTAGCAGCAATGTATATCAAAACTCATCATGCAGCTTCGTGGCTTCTACAGGCTCCTGCGTAAATCACTCAGCATAAGATCAGGTTTTAAATGCAATGCACAGGTCATTCTGATATGTGAAGGAGGAGCTTCAGAGCTGCACACACAAAGTGCCAAGCAGATCGGCGATTTTCTTTTGCTACCCAAACAAGCATCTAGATGTTCTCTTGAGTTTACACTTGATTTCTTCCATTTCTTTCCATTGCTGGACTTTTCTTGTGAAATACATGGTATGCATGTCAGAGGATTCTTTAGACAAAATTCAGAGGGCTTGGAATTAAACTAAATATATGTTTTAAATCTCTTTTTTGAAGGGAAAAACAACTCAGCTAAATACTGTCATCCTTGCACTATTCTCAGCTGGTGGAATTTTTCCAGTGGGTTGTAGCAGACCATGCCCATTGAAAGGAAAAACCCTCTTTCCTCATTCTGACCACACAAAATCTGTGCACTCCAAGCATGAGTGATGCACCTTCCTGGTCATGTCAGATTTTCATAAATAATAGTAAGGTCAATAAGCAATTTCAAGGCAGTAAGATACTTAAAGACTATAATTAGAAGCAGCTCCATGAAAAACAGTTCTCCTTTCTTCCTACACCCTCATGAAACAGGCAAAAGATGTCCTTTACCAGCAACAAATCACACAGAGCGGCACATGATGGCACTGTGTATTCTCCATGCACATAATGGCTCACTACAGCCCAGAAATGCAGGACACAGTTGCATCTCCAGCTCAAAGGTGTTCCTCTGGGAGGCAAGGTTTAATTTTAGCCACATTTAGTTTCAGCCTACCCAGTTTCACTGCATAAAAGGAGCCTGCAGGGATGGTCTCTTGCACTGAACATCCCCATTGAACAGAGGAAAATTACAATTGCAGAGTACAAGAAGTGTTTTGTAGAAATAGCGTGTTACTGTCTAGGCTACCGGCAATC
This sequence comes from Lagopus leucura, assembly GCF_019238085.1. Taxonomy (NCBI): domain Eukaryota; kingdom Metazoa; phylum Chordata; class Aves; order Galliformes; family Phasianidae; genus Lagopus; species Lagopus leucura. Next base: position 18,069,325 of record NW_024962255.1, on the reverse strand, counting down.
TGCGAAGGGCCTGCAGCTGAGCAAATTCTCAAAGCCCCCACGAAATGATAACCTTTGAGGCTGAGACAGGGTTTGAAGTCATGGCTCATTGCTTACATCTAATCTCCCTCTCTAAAACCGTGGAGAAACAATCATTGCATCTTGAAAGCCTCCATTCTCTATGTTGTTCAACTCTAAAAATACTGCTATGGATTAAACAGAAGGGGAAATCATCCATTTGGAAAAGATAAACACCAGAGATAGATGGCACTGCAAAGACATGTTTTGGACAATGAAGCACAAGTTTGAATGTTGAGCTGCAGTTTCTTCCAGAAGCTCCATAGGTTATAGAAACTGTCTCAGCCTATAAATTTAGGTTAAGAACCTTTTTCCTGTTTTATTACATTTGGGCTTGTATTCAGCTGCACAGACAGGCAGAAATAATGAACATTAACAATAGCTGATCTAAGTTTCAGTGCTTCCCATCGGGTTTAGAGCCACAAAGAAAGAAAAACATCATATTTTCAAGTGGAGAACAGTTCTTAAGTTTGCTTTTGATCTAAGTAGTCCAGACTGGTCTATAATACCATGAACTGCAGGAAGCAATCAAGTAGACATAAGTCACACCACTGATACTATTAGCTGAAGTCTGAGCTCAAAAACTTAACTGGTGACCTTATTTTAATGCTAGGGTACTTGAGAAAGTCTCAAGGAGGAATCCTTCAGAAAATTCACAAATCAAAATCTTTAAGTGAAGATGCATTTAAAAAGAAGAGGTTTTGCCCTTATTTAAATGTGTCATGGGGAAAGGTGGTGCATGGGGAAAAAGAATTAAGATCCAGAATGCGGGCTGTTCAGGACTCTGCGCCCTGAAATGCTTTGCAATGGCTCAACCCCTGGATCAGTTATCCACACGTAACACTATATGTCCAGCCTCTCAGCCACTCTACTATCCATTGAAATCATATCTGCTTAAGATGCAAACACATACTGCTGCTGTACTATAGGCAAGTTCACAGGAAAAAGTTCTTGAAATAGCAAGATGCCAAAAATACATCTGCAAAGGAATTCTATTTTATAGTTACCAATCAGAGTAACTAAACTGTCTTCTCCACAGCAAATTTTTAAATGAAGACAGGAGGAAGCAGGGACTGCTATTTAAACCACAATAGAGCAATTTTTGTGAATTTTAATTACTTTTCCGTGCAGCAATTTCCTCATATGGAAATATGTCAGCCTTGGAGATGGATGTTTTCTTTGAACTAATCTGATGTTAAGAGGACATACTTCCCAGAAGTAAGGTGTTTCACTTTTCAGCTTGGAGATATCTGGTATAAGGCTTGTCCATTTTCACTGTTTCATTCAAGCCATGGCCCCGTTCAGGATTTGTTCAGACATCTGTGAGGATGCTGCCATTCAGTGCTATTGTTCTTCCTACAGAAGTTATCATCACTTCAAAGAAGCTTTCTCATACACATTCATGGAGCATCTTGTATGAGAATTGAGGCATCAAAGGGAAAAGAATTAGCTGTAACTTGCATCTCTGTTCTCTTTAAATTCCCAGTCATCCAGGCAAACCCAACATCCCTAGCATCACTGAGGCACCGGCATCTGTGCTTGCTTTCCTAAAACAAGCCTCTTTTACTCTCTTTTTAAACTATGATGGCCAGTGTTTTTCCTTGGGTCTGGGTCATTCAATAGAATCTCTGACACCTTTAGGATCAAAGATCAGAAAGCTCTCTCTTACCGTTCCTCAGCTATATATACTTTGAGCTATTCTTTCACCACTCATACTTTCTCCAGAAGACTTTCTCAAATTCTCCCAACTAATGCATTCTCCAGACAGCACAGTCATCATGCCAATGGGGTTTTCATCAATCATTAGAGGTTTACAAATAAGGAAAAACAAAGACATAGCCTCCATAACCTAAATGAGATTTGCAAAGAAGGCATCTACTTTACCGAATCAATCAAAAACGATCCTTTGTGGTCTGCTTAGATGGCAAAGCTTCCCTTTGCACTGTCACCATGAAAAAATATCAGCAGTGAACAACTATTGCGGGAATGTGAGTGGAAGACAACTTGGAGAGTTACTGTCCACTCTGGCAGTGGGAGTGCTTTGACACTTCGCTAAGGACCAGTACAAACCTGCACAAGATGAGCCCAGCCAAAATATACTGGATCAGGTCTGATTCTTTGCTCAGTGTTAAGGATAGACTGAAGGTCGCATTCATTCCAGTAATTCTTTGGAAAAAAAAAAAAACAAACAGGTGTTCTCAGAATGAACTCTGGGAACTGAGGTTAATGAAAAATGTTTAAAAGCTACCCAAAACTGTAGTCATGCACGCGATTGCCAGTAAACACACATAGAAACAGGCAAAGGTGGTCTAAACAAATTCTTGCGTATTTGTGTAACTATATTAAAAAAGAAGGGCAAGTAATCCTAGCAAAAATGGCTGTCTCAACCTCTTGCAAATACATAATTGCAGAAACAAATTTTAAATACCCATTCTCTGTTAAGGCAACAAACGGAGCAATAAACTGGCTTTTCTACCTAGTTCTGTAACTATCTTGCCTAGCAGAAGGTTGCTCTTCTGAACAACCTTGGCAAGTTACTTTTGCTCAGGCTACCCTTTAAATAAAATGAAATTAATCTTTGTAATTACATACGTCAAAACCAAGGACACTGAGCTTTGTACTGTGCTCTGAACACCAGGCTGTAAAAAGCAGTCCTAAGGCAATTGGTAGGCAGTTTCTGGCCCTCAATGACTTTAGCACTATTCATGAAATCAGGGAATATTTAATATACAGATGCATACACACAGAAGCAGTATTATATACACACAGCCCAGACTGTTAGGGTTCATTAAATCCCATTCCAGGATACTTCACGGATGCCTGATGGGCAAAGCCACACTTCTGGCTATTTTTTCCTCTTCCTGGCTACTTTCCACATTCTCTAGGAGAGCATCTGCCCCAAGATGCCTGTGCTCTCATCAGATCTGGGGGCTGCATTTGCAGTTGACCTTTCTACAGCTGCCAAACAGACAGGAATCCTTATTCCTTCCTCCTCCTCTGCACAACTGTTTGGGCTAGTCCTGAATAGCTCTAAATCATTTGATTGTAAGAGCTAGTCCCAAAACTGCTGAGTCAGGAGAATGCTTTCCTGGTAATATTCAGACACCTGTCGGAGGCAATTCCTTCCACAGCCATCGTGGTCTTTGCTGGCAAACCCACTGGTGCCCTGACTCCAGCACTAAAGAATCCTGCCTTTCCCTGGAGCTGATGCAAACCTAGATACAAGTTCACAGGTGGAAGATCACCCTCTGTGCTGCTATCAACACCCACCTGGGGTGCGTTAACTCCTGCCCTGGCTGCAGGGCAGAGGGCTCCTGCTCCCAGAAAAAACCTACCCAGCACCCATGCCAAGTCTGTCTTCTATCACTGCATGCACTCACCTCAATACTTCATATGCATTTTGTACGGGGCCTCACAGGGTATCACAGCTTTTCAGCCTGGTGTCTGAGAGCTGAAAAAAAGAGCAAGTGTCACAAAATGAAATTCTGACTTCTGCCTTGCAGGCTGCAAGTGCCTGGGGGTTCTGTAGGCTATTTCTGAGGGGTTTATAGGGCCTTAAGACTTTTCACATGTGTTTAAATTTGGCTTAAATACCATTCACGATGCCTACACATCAACAGAAAGCGAATATGAACTTGTAAATAGAAAAAGACAGAAAACCACTAGCTGAAAAGTAACTAGGGTATTTTCAGTGCATTAAATCACAACACCTGACCCACTCCCTAGTTTGATTTACTGGTACAGAAGAGGTGGTGGAGCCAGGAGCAACTATCCTTTAGTTAACAGTACTGCCTTTTGAGTCCTTGTGACCTGGGAGTGAGCTTCCACTGCTCTCTGGAGGAGAGCACAGTACGAGTGTGAGCTGTTCCCAAAGGATGGTCCCATCTCAAAGAAATCCTGTCCTGCTCCCCCCTCCCTCCCAAAACATCTGTGTGCTCTGCCCAGAGAATCAGACCTGCTGCAAATCTGCATGGCATAGCAACAACCACTTTTAGTGAGAACAGGCTGCTCAAGGATGGCCAGCACAAAGGAAGTGATGGAATTCTAAAGCCAGTGTGCTTAGGAAGGCTGGACCACCTTTTGTGTGCCAGCTTGCACTGCCACTTGTGGGAAAGAAGCCTGAGAGTAACAGCAAGAAAGCCATTCTCTGTAAGAAACTTACCAAGTACACAGCACAGCTCAAAGAGCATCAGCCTCCCAAGCAGTCTTCTCTGCTGCTCCCAAATGCAGAGAATTCAAATTATTTAGGACGGGGCTGCCAATCTCTTCAGAACAGGGCTGGAAGACAGTGTCTGTCCCAGCAGCTCCCTGCCACCTCCCCCCAAACACAGGCAGGGAATGGGATCAGGTGAGCATCCCTAAACCTAACCCACTGCTGATTCACTCCAGTTAGCTCGGATCACTTTGCACTGGCCTCATTCTGCATTAATCAGCTGCCGTGGCCAGAATAAAAGCGGAATTATTACTATTATTTTAATGACTACAGTTGCAGACAGGCAGAAATTTGTGTGACTTAATTTATATGCTTAATTTTGTGTCTTTTTACGTGTGTGTGAAGAAATTTTGACAAGTTCATAAGCACCGCAGACATCTGGTCCCTGATGGTGTTCTCAGGTCTCTCTCCTCTTTGAAAAGAGCTGGTATTTAATTGTAGTACCCCAAACCACAGCAGAGCGGTGTCTCTACTTGGAATTACTTTGTCTGCAGAGTAGCCTGGTGAAGGCAAAAGAGACAAGCTCCAGGAACCTGAGAGCTCTGTATGCTCTCCTGTAGACTTTATGCCAAGTTCAAGCTAGAAGATTGCAGATCAGCTCTTAGCTGTTTCTTACTGACACAAATGGTTGGCACAGCAAATTTCACATTAACAGACAATTTCAGCACAACTTTCAAAAAGAACAATGTGATAAAACTTTTCTCAGAGGAGGAAAAAGTTTGAGGCATGTTACAAGAAATCCATCCCTGGTTGCCTGATGTCCTGCAAGGTATTTCTTCAGCAAAATCATCAGAAAATACTTACGTAGTATTGAAGGAGGAGGACCAAATGCCATTTGCCACCGAGTCACAAGATCTAAGAACATTTAACAGCTGAGGGCTGCAAGGCACGATGAAATCTTACTTCCAAGCACTGACACTAGATGGAGTAAAGCTGAATAAAACACTAAGAGCAATGAAAGAAAGAGAAAGGAGGAAAAGTTCCTGCATTTCACTAGCTGCAGACATGATGATATTTTCCATATTTGTTTTGAAGAATGCACTGAAAGCTGCTATTAATATTTCACTTGCTTTTCTTTGCAGGTCAAATATGGGATCAAGCCAGAACAGGTGTGTTTCTGTGTGCATGTGGGGCTGGGAACAATCTGCCTGGTTCCTACTGACACCCAGAGAGTTCAGGTCTACTCTGTGTGGGCTGTGACAAGCCATACAGCTGCCTCATTCTCTTGCATCCCAGATGCACAACTGGGATTCCCCAACATAAGGCATAGTGCAGGCTACCTACATTATGGCTCGACTGTGCTGCAAGGGGGAAGGACTTCATGAATGCAATTACAACCCCAATAATAATAATTCTGTAGAAATCCTGTAATTTTTCTCTGCACTCACTTCAGTTTTTATAATGATGCTATGGATCATTTTTAGATAAACCAACACCAGAAAGTTAGCATTAACCTGTAATGCTGTCTTTTCTTTTTTTTTCAGAGATGACACCAACACACCAGAACAGCAAAGTACAAATAAGCAATAATCCTTCTCCTATTAACAGTTACCCGGTCTGAGAATCAATGGATATCTCTTGCCCATGAACAGGAATCTCACTAGTAGTAATTCCTTTCTTTGTTCTTTAATTGAAAGACCAATTGATTGATTGGTTACAGGAAGAGCTTACAGTGCATGCTAACTCCCATCACCTGCATCACAAAGCCCATAATCCCCAACAGCATGCACAAGAAGGAAATGTAGGAGGAAAATAAGCAAGATGAACTCTGCTCATTAACAGATCCTGTTTAGTCTGTGAAAAGTGTATGATTGATTTCTAAAATCAATTAAATCCAGGGTAAACGAAAAGCTAGCAATACATTTCATCTGCAGAATTCACAATTGTGCTCATATTTCAAATGAGGTTGAATTATCTTAAAACTCATTCATTTGAGGTTGAAGTAAGATGGGAAAAATGATGTGTGTTAATTTGAAAACATTTCATTCACATCAACTAAAGTTATATTTTTTAACTTTAGGATCAATATCTTTTGTTTAACTTTAGATGATAATGTTAATTACAGCTATTTTAAATGAATTGTGGTCAATTACAAACAAGTGTTTTTCATGTTTTGATTTTAGAAAATTGAAATTGAGATATTGTTGTATACCCAAAATAAAAACTTTCTACACATTTGAAATGAAATGTTCCATTTCAACTTTCTACAAACAAGCCAATCTACCACTTCCAAAATCCACTCATCTTCATTTTTTTCAGTATAAAACAGTGCACCAAATTCACTCTGAATTACTGAATAGTTTCAGTCTCCCACCCCCTTCATTCTTGTTCTAGCCTTGTATATTCTGTTCAATTTGTTTCCATCAGCTCTGCATTACCTGATTCTAGGTACAGCCTTCTTACAAATGATAAGAAGAAAGAAGAACATCTGTTAGACTCAACTCCAGCTTGGAAAATCCATATCTTATTAAAAAGCATGACTTGAAAAACTCATGGATACCAGGTGCCTCCCAACCCAGTAATTAACCTCCAGACTGTGAACAGCCACAATCAGCCCTGCATTATAGGCAGAGCTGATATCCTGAGTTGGGGGCTTAGAATCAAAACTGTCAGAGCAGAAATACCAAAATTATGTTTCTATGAGGAAGATATTGTACTAAATACTAATAGAAACTGAAATGATTTGGGTGTATTTTTGTTCTGACCATAGCAAGTCAGGTAATGTTTCCAAATGTACAAAGGAAAAACCCTATTGCTTGGATTATGATTTTTTTGCATGTTTTGAACAAGAAAATGTAAGTTTTATTCCAGAGAAAAGTGATATATTGGAATAATTTCCCTGAGTTGCCTAGGTGTCTGTTACCCACTTCAGTTCCAGTGCAGTTCATTAGTAGCATTTGCTAATGGATGAACTAAATGTGATACTTGCTAGTAATTGTGCATGTACTTGTGTAAGTGAATAAACTATCTTGTAAGGTATCCGTTAATTGATTTGCTTCCCTTAGTACCATTTTAATTAAGACTTGGAAAAGAAGAGAGCATGTGGTCAGGGAGGGAAGGTATTACCTTCCCTTATTTGTGTAAAAAAACATTTCTTTTGCATCATTTCATTACTTGACAGGAAATAACAATGAAAATAAACAAAAAAAAGGATAAGTTACGAGCAGTAGGGGAGAAAGGCCTTGAGAATTACAGTTAATAATCTTGATCAGGCAAAGGCACTGGACTGAAAAATACATAAATCTGCTCCATGTGATGTAAGAGAAGAGCCAGATTCAACTCTTCCCAAACAGAAAGGACAGCAAATTTTCTATCAAAACAGTTGAAATCTGAATTTCTTTGGTCTCTCATTCTCATGGCTATAAGTGAAGAATCAGAACATTTTAGTCAAGTTTTTTTTGTTTGCATCTTACAACCACACTTATATAAATACAAAATAAGATTATTACAAATACTTCCACAAGCTATTCTCAAATGGGAAAACACAAACAAAGGACACCAAATCTGCTTACTAAGATGTTTATACTCACTTACAAAGAGAAATATAAATGGAATGTGAATCAAAGAAAGGGCAAAGAAATGTAGCACTGTATGATCTCATAGACCAGGTATGGAATACCAAGTGCCTGCTAATGCAGAATCATAGAACCATAGAATCATTAAGATTGGAAAGGACCTCTAAGATCATCTAGTCCAACTACTGACACCATGCCCACTAACCATGTGCCTCAGTGCCACATCTCCATGTTTCCTGAACACCTCCAGGGATGGTGGGTGACTCCTCTGCCTCCCTGGGCAGCTTGTGCCAATGCATCACTCTCTTTCTGAGAAGAAATTTCCTAGGTCAGAATAAAAGTTCACCTTCTCCAGAAGCCTCTTTGTCACAGTGGCTAGTAACAAATGCCTGCACAAAGTCTAAGCCCAGCAAACACATGCCTCTACTTTCCTAGCAGATACTACTGGCCTCAGCATGCTTCTGCTTAGCATCACTAAGCCAAAAGAGATGCTGTTGAGTTTGATATCTTCAGGTGTACTTACTTTCCATAGTTAGAAGTAGTGGATTCCATAGAAAATATATCTACTAAGAAAATAGAGGCCTTTACTGTTACTACATTCATGAATTTGCATGGTCCCTACTCCCACAGTGTGAAGGCAATTCCCATACTCCAAAGAAGGCATGTTCACAATTTATAGAGAGGGGAAATGAGACATGGAGATGCCAAAGTGCTGTGCTAAAGGCCAATGCAGCCTCAGCAGAGCAGAGCAAACAGACATTTTCCAAGTCCAACGTGGGAGATCTAATTATTATTATGAGACCATCATTCTTCTTTACTGCTGCCTCCAAGAAAAATACTGCTTTTGGAATGGTTAGGTGTTAAGTTTTTCACCTTATTGAATATTATTGGTCTTGATTCTCATATTTCAGGCTTTAAGCCATTGAATATCCCTATGCCTTTATTCACAGCTGTATCAAGCACTAACAGCAAAGTCAGTGGTATTGCTCTGGGGGTGAATGTTGTGTGTAATAAAAACAAGCCCAAATGCTTCACAGGCAAACTGTGGCGCCGTGTGCAGGTCTTGTCTTCTGCATGTAGTTATAAAAATATCTTCCCTCCTACAAGTCATGCAGTGCTTGCAGGAGGCCAGCGATGTTTCATCTGCATTCCTTACACTGCTGCTGGCAGCACTCTATCCTCATGCAGGAAATCCATAAAGCCTTTCACTTTACAGATCAAATTCCACTTATTGCTATCAGAAATCTTTCCAAGTCAATGAACAATTAAAATAATTACCTTTAATCATATTCTTCAATTACTCCACAGTACCAAGGGAAGACTCGCAGGACTGGGACCAGATGCAAAGACACTCTGCTGTGATTAAAACTAGCTGAGTTGTTCCAATGACGATAAAATACAGACAATTCACCCCCTCTGGGAAAAAAACCCTGTATGTCTTAAACAGTTTCATATTTAAAGCCATTAGAGTGGCTCAAAGGAATGAATCGATACCTGTGGGGACTCCTTCAAAAGAGGTGCCACTTTAAAAGTAATATAAAGCAGAAAACAGCTACTCAGAAGAAAAGGCTGCTGCATATTCACAGGATGAGCAAAGCAGTTGTCAGTGCTGGGCAGGCTAGTTGATGAATTTATCCTCATCCTCCAGGTATCAATAGGTGCCAATAGACATTATAGGTGCTGCCAATAGACATGATTTAATTTGAAGTTTTATACTAGCTGATACTTTACTTGAGACACCAGGTCTTCAAAGTGCATGGCTGTGGCAAACCCCCCTCTGAGTTAAAATACATCGTGCTCTTGGGCTTGTAGAGAATAGCTGGAAGCCCTGATCTCTGCCATAACATAAAGGCTCAGAAACCAGGAAATCGATAGTAATATTAGTAATTAATAGTAGTAATAATAATTTTTTTAAAAAACAACCGAACACAAAACTTCTAAATTGTCAGGGCTATTTTGTGCCTGCTTGCGGACATCTGAATTTTCAGAGTTGCAAACACAAGCTTAGTAAATGGCAGGCTCACATCAGCTTGCTACTGGAGAGGCAGTCACTTCCCAGTGACACACACCAAGCCCAAGAAGTTTCTGTTGTACCTTCTGTTGTACTTAGTGTCCAAAATGTTTGTGCCCGGACAGACCAGCCCATGCCAAGCTGAGAATCTGCAACTTCTTTCACAGTGAGTGTCCCACGTTGGCTCATCTCTGCTCAGTGCTGGAGCTTGAAGCACAGCAGCATCCCAGCAACATCCACTAAAACTGGGCAGTCCCAGAGCAGATGTTGAAGCCTTCTTTTCAAGGAGAATTCATGTGGTATAGCCACCAGCCACATTTTGCTGAAGAGTTTAGATGTGTATCACATTCAGAACTTGTCATGGCTACAACTGGTTTTAATTCTTCTGTTGAGTTTAGCAGGAGCAAAATGAAGATTTGACTGCACCATCTGTGTAAGCCATAGATGTCTTCCCACCCTGACTAAAGAAAAATAAAAAACCTCATCCTGTGGCCTTGATTATTCATGAATTAAGAACAAGTCATTGGCCTAGTGGCATGTGGCTTTTCAGACACCTTCCTTGGGAATGCCATTGATCTGTAATGGTAAGGAGCTAAGGGAGACTTGTCCTCAGAGGGACCAAAAAAACCATCCACAGCTTAGGGTGGATCCAGAAGCAGAATCAGAATCAGGCTCAGACCAAATAACAGCTGCTAGTTCCCCGCTCCCAAGCTTTCCTACTGACTTATTTATTATCTCCTCCTGCGTAATTTGTCATAATCTCTGACTCGTCAGGCCAATTAATCATGCTTCAGAAAAAATGAGATTTCTCACAAGGAGATTATCTGTCTCTGACAAACAAGGGATAATTCAATTAGTTTCCTTTTCTAAACATTTATTAACTGGTTTTGGTAAATTAGTCCTTTTTGTAATTTAGCTATAATTTAGGAAGATTTAATATGTCATTAGACACACCAAATTCTGTGTTAATATAACATTATGGCTGAGATTTTAATTGCCCCAAAATCAAGAACTGTATACATAAATGGCCTGATTCCCACATGGAAGCAGCTGATAGGAGGTGCACAGTGCTCTACAGAAATTCTCCTTAAAATATCTTTTTCCATGAGTTAAGCACATGCTAAAGGACTCGGGAGAATAGGATGCTTTCTCTGATTTGGGTAAGAATTGTCGGAGAGAGAAATATTTGTGTATTTGTTTGCAAATCTTTTACACTACACTGTTTCATAGTATAAATGGACTTAACTTCCTTAACAGTTCTCAAAGATACTATTTCCCTAGAAAAATCCTAGTATCTAACCAGCAGCTGATGGTGACCTGCCTGCTGAGAATGTCTTCTGTTTCATTCTGAAGGAGAACGTCAAAAGGAGTTATGTTTTTTAGTCATTTTGGACTCTTCCAATTGATACGATTTCATGGCATTAAAGAAGTCAACATCACGTCATACTGAGGGTAAAAATCAATCTCTTGTATGCTGGGGAAATCAAAAGCAAATCAAAGCACCTGACTCGTGTGGGAATTATAAAGCATATGAGAAGAATCAGATCCAGTGTTAAAGCAATGTTGATCAGTTTTTCACACTGAGACACACTGACTTTCTCCAAACTAAAAGTGTAGAGTCTGCTGAGATGGATTCATCCCTGCACCTTGTAGGCTGAGCCTGGCTGTGGCAGAGCTTCATACCTGGTCACTGGAGCTGCTGAACTCAGGGCACACCCACTGGGAATGTGCTCTCAGCACATCTTTACAGACAACACATTTGAAAGCAAGAACCTGCTATGAAGTGATGGGATTTCTGGAATTTTCCCTTTCAGAGAATTTTGGAGCTCCATTCAAAGCAGCCTCTTCCCACCAACTTCTGACTAGGTTTGCCCGTGTCAGAATGTGACAAAAGGACAGAGACCACCAAGACAGCTCCATTCCAGTCATTTTCATGAAGTCAGGAAGCTGGAAAATGCCTATTCTTCTCTACAGAGTGGATCCTGGTGCCTAAGAAGACACAAAAACCAGTTTGAAGATTTTTCCAAGACTGGAGTGTTCTCTAGATAACTCTTTATAGATTACCTGACACCAATTATAGCTTATTTAGCTAAAAAGCAATGTAAGCACACAACACAAATCTGTTCGGAACCAGACTTCGGTAGTTCTGCTGCACCCAAGACAAATTTGTTTACACTTGAAACACACAGAACACATGGTAGGAAAATGGCCTATTCAGTTCACCCTATCAGGCTGCCATAGCCAATGTATGCCAATTCTGTGGTAAGCCACATTTAAGAAAACAGAGGTTTTTTTACTGCAGGCAGCTGCCTTTCTGACTCCCCAGTTGGAACAACTGGTACTCGTTTGCAACTGAGATGACCACAAGAAGCCCCAAATCAGCATGATCTGATTCTTTACCTGCTTTGAAAATAGCCATTGCTAGTTCAACAAGGGAACGTACACCCCTGGCAAAAGCCAGACATTGTAACCACTCTGCCATCACATCCTCGTGTAGGGAAAATAAAAACCTTTCTTAATTTTGTTTTGTGGTTAACATACTCCAGGAGCCATTGGGTAGCATGCTGTGCACTAGTTTAAAACCATAAATTTGTCTTTGAAATAAACTGTATAAAACAGGCTTTTTTTTATGTGTTGTTTCAAGTGGTAATAGAAGGCATGATTCTCAAGTGGTAATAGGAGGCACTCAGCTACACCAACAAAAACTGGGAGACTTCATGGAATTACTGCAGGAAAGAGTAATGCAGACAGAAGGAGAGCAGAGCCTGTGTATTTTTTAATTTAAAATGTTCCTATATTTAACTACATCCCCAAACTCAATAATTATTACTACTAAGGGATCTATTAGTCAAGGGCTGTTCTGGAAAAAGCCCAGCTCACCTCAGTGGGAATTGTGCCTGAGTAAACTTCCCATTGGAGCATGCAATACTCCTCATATACTCACACTTACAGGTATTAGCAGAACTCTGTATCCAAAAGCTATTTCATTAACTCTCAAAGGTGTCATTAGCAGCAGGGGCAAAGCTTTAAAAACTGTCAGGACAAATTCTCTCAGCTGGACGAATGCACAGCCCTGGCCTGCAGGTTGCATTAACATCTCTTAACTTTTCTTCTCATCAATGCTACTCTAGGGCATAGAGAAGATAGGTGGAAATGTAAATGCCCTGGGGAAAAAGTAGTGTTCACAGCACATGTGGGCCTGTGATGGTAGATGTGCAGAAGGAAATGTTCAGCTTGACAGAAGTTTGTGCAGAGTAATACAGACAAGTTTGGGCATCATATTTACAGTCTGTCAGTCTGCCAGGCTTGGCATTATCTCAGGATAGCATACAGTAATGGGGGAGAACTGAACCAGAAGACTATTCTGCATGAATTCAGAAAAGCATGAGTAAACTCTCTTCCAGTGAAAACAAACCTTGGAGAAGTCCTGCACAGTCTCCACAGCTAAAAACAATTTTTGCTCTCAGAAGGATACTGGGCAGAAAGTCAATTTATTTCTGATAAAAGTTGGATCGAGGTTTTTAATAGTCTTCAATTAAGATAGCCAAGACTCTCACAATGGAAATGGATTGCAGAAACTCACATCGTACTGCAGAATATACAGACAAGATGTTTTTAAGGCAAGAAAATAAAATGGATAAAACATAAAAGTGTTTGCAATTGCTCTAAGACTTGACAGTTGGATTCTTTTTCTAAAGAAGGGAGGAAGGTCCCTGATAAGAGAATATTTCTTCATCGGCATATAAGACATGCATACACACGTAGTCAGAGGCAGATTAAGAAAAGACCCAGATACAAAATCTGGCAAAACATCTGGAATCTGCCAAGCAAAGGAAGTCACCCAGACTTGAATAAATCTTTAAGAGTGCAGACTGCTCTGATACAGCAGTCATGAGCGTATATAAAAAACACTCTTCAGAAATCAAGACAGCTTGCACATGGATCTGCAAGACCAAACATCAGTACACAACAGTACACGAGCCACAGCCATATCCAGAGCACAAAAGAACATGAGAGTCACAGTTCTCAACGAGCTTTCAAGCAAGGCCTGGCAAGTTTAATGATGGCAACACCAACTCTGTTAATCCTGCAGAAGTATGGACAGAACGGCTACAGACTGGGACTTGGCTGCCAAGTGCAGGATGCTTACTGATTTTGTTGGTGATTTGCAAATCAATGAATGCTGGGAATGCTGTTCACACTACAGTGGTAACAAAATAAATCAAAGGCGAGACCCCAGTAAAGAACTATATGAATTAGGTGTATGGACGTTTAGCTGGAAACAAGGTGATTTTGTGAGCCTGGGTGAAGAAGGAAAATCTTACTGAAGATCTTGAAGTCTGAACAAGGCAGAACAGTCATTGCACAAAAAGTGAATTAAACAACTAGAGAAAACTTAAGGGCACCTTTCAGGAAATTAGGAAGCTCCCAAAAAGTGCAGAACACAGCAGAAGAGATACAATTGCCTCAAGACAGGCCTCCAGAAAAGCTCCTTTGGGAACAGGGGGAAGAAGAACCAACATGGCTGTTGAACATCTGTCTGGTTGCTGCAGTGAGAAAACACAAAGAACTCCTGGAAAGACAGAAATTCCCTGAACACATGCTGATACAACAGAAATCATAGTATGGCTCAGGGAATCATCATTTTTAAATTTAAATTTTAAATGTGCTTTTGCACGTTTTATTAATCCATAGAATGTGCAGCATTTAAAAAAGGAAATATCCTAGCTAGAAAGAACTACAGATGTAAGTAATTAGTGGCACATTGCTCACATTTCATCGTAAAACATATGTGTGCATTATTTTAATCACAATGACTAATATAACATATGCCTTTTATATATAACGTTTTCTGTGAGTCAGTACTTTAAGTATGTTTTAGTTTTATTTACTTTCCTAAGTTCAGTGTCGGAGAAGGCAAGTATAGTTTTTACATGCTAACTGTTCAAAAAATCAGAAAAAGTTTCTGTGCATTATTGGAAACCTGTGTTTTGATGGTACGCGTTTGCAACTGCTAAAGAGGAATGCTATGATCTCTGGCTTCACTCAAATTACTTCTTCTTAATGATAATATTTCCTTATCCTGGGGATAGGCCACAAACAATTACGGAACATTCTGGAGCCTGCACTGTGTGCTGTGACTTTAAAAAAAAAATAGTATCATGCTTCCCTTTTTCCCCTACAATCTCTTTCTTTAGAGTGATGTTCAAACACATTCCTCTTTGAAAACCACTTGTGTGTGCCACGGCCCATATTATGGTTATTTGTATTGGTCATTTTACACTGCAGCTAACTTTTCAGTTAAATCATTAACTGCTTTTGCACCAACAGTCAGAGAGGAGTCTCTTCAAAATACAAATAAATCAGACCATGGAATCATGGCAGATATTCAATAAGCTACTAACAAATTTCATGAGTCAACCAGGCAGAATTCAGGTGCTTTCACTTACCTGCCCTCTTTAATACTAGAAGTTCTGCAGGTTCAGACACGACTTTGTATATAAGATCAGCATGTTGTGTGTTGTGAATCCCAGTGAAGGAGCCAAATCCTGCCTCTCTCTGGTTGTGTCTGCATGGCCACGCAGGCACATACACGCTTTTAAATGTACTCCCACAAACTTATAGAATGCTACAGAGAGGTATTGGCTATATTTACCAAGCAATCCTTATCCTAACCAAGGAAATATTAATTTGGAGAGCCCGAAGTATTTTAACCAAAAAATGATGCATGTATATAGGCATTATAAGTTTCACCCTCTGACACTCTTCTATTTTCTCCTGTCAGATCCACAAAATAAAAAAGATTATGAAGTACAGTCATGGACCATTTTATCAAGTATGTTGTAAATCACTATGGTGGCAAATCAGCAAATGGCACTCTTCTGTCCCCAAACTCTCAAAATGTCAGCAAATGCCTTCATCCTGCTGTGAAAACTACCAGTCAACAGAGATGTAAGGCTATGGATAACTACTGGCCTATGTGCATGAGCTCAAGTGTATCAGCTCTTCTGCTGCTCTTAGCACTGCTGTGTAACATTTACTGGCATTTACCCAAAGTTTCATATCTGACCTTTTAATAATTCCACATTTTAAGTTCAGACTGACATATTGCTTGTCACTGCACTCAGCCATTGCTTATGGTACCTTCCTTCAGCAATTTCCATCACAACCCTCCACTTCTACTATTAATAACTTTGACAGACTGTAACTATCAGAACAAAAATATTCTATGCATGGCCTCTTCAACAGGAGTTGTTTTCTTTTCTGTCTGAGCAAATATTAGGCATCTGTTTGAAAACCAAGAGCTTTGCCAAAATCTGACTTAAAATCAACACAAGAAACTTCTAATGTCTTCAAAGGTGGGGAAAAATAAATCAATTGTCACACTTCCAGGGAATAATCTAGAGTTCAAAGTGTCATAACCAAGTAGTAGAGAATCATTCATACAGGTTTTCTATCATTTAGAGAGTGCAGAGGAAAGCCTCCTTTTGTATTTGCACAGAGGAATTCTGCAGATGCTTGCTTTTGATTCTGCCCACGTCCCTGTTGCCCTGCACAGACATTGTTTCACGTAGCCATGGAGCCAGCAAACCAGGAGAACACAGCCAAAAGAGAGCTAGCTTCATCACATTACAATCACTGTGTTGGCTCAGACAAGATGTCCCCTCTTCCCCCAGGCATTGTCAGTATTTGAGTAACTTTCTACAGCCTACTGCTGAGGCAGTTCTCTTCTCTATGCTGCAGAAGGTACATGAGGATCTTTTGTTGTTTTGTCATATGAGAAGAAAGCAAGGAAAAGCGATTGGGTTCTTTTTTATTTTCAATATGTACTCCAAATTTCAAAGTTTATGAAAGATTATTTTTGAGACTGAAAAAATGCAAGCTAGTTTTATGACGTGGCAACCCTATATCTTATCCAAGTGGCCACAACATTACTAAGAAAAATATGTTTGGTTAAGGGATTTATCCAAGCAAACGGTATGTTCGGTATGCAAAATGTGGCTTCTCTCATGTTCTCTGCAAAGAATCATTTAACAAATAGCACCTAAATTTATGTACTTTGAAAAAGGAAAGATAAAGAAATTATTTTCCTCCTTATTTTGACCTTTAAAGGAAAGATGGTGAAGAACACAATATTCAGCAACTAATAGCTATGTGAAGGAGATGCCTTACTACAGCATTTTATTTTTATCTTAAGAGCAGATACTATACACCCCCATCTACAACACACAAAAGACTATACCTTAAAACATTCAATATTTGAAGGGCATAAAAGTCAATTGTTTTTTTTTATTCAAAGCTGTGCCAAAAATTCTTCAAAGCACTCACTGTAGAAACACAAGCAAGGTAATTTTTTCAGCAGTTCATGTGCCTTCTGAATAGCTGGATGGGATTCCTTCAGTATTTCACTGCTCAATGGAAACCATAACCACGTGCCTCCTCTGTTATTCCTCCTGAAGCTCAGAAGCCCAAATTTGGCCACTACTCAACTGCAGATAGCATGCAAAATTTGTATGGGCTTGAGCTATCCCTGATAAAGATCTTTACTGAGAGATTTCTTTAAGAGACAGTATGGTTTTTCTTCTGATTTAAAGTACAGAGAATTTGTTTTGAAGTTAGCAGCTGCCAAAGTGTAGCAACATCATTCTTGATGAGAGAGTAAAAGTCAAGCACATCTTCCAGGGACATTCCTGAGGTTAGAGAAGGATTCCCTGCTTTTCTGACAACAAACCATGCTGTGGGTACGTGTGTGGGTACTTTGCTTCCAGGCTGGAATGTTTTAAAAAATGCAAAACAGAAATACATGATTTATTATCCAAATCTAATAAAAGCAGAAACACAGGAGAGTCTAGGAGGAGATGGTAGAAAATGGAGATAAGGAGCAAGGTGCTATCTGTGTCTGAATGGGGAAAGGTACCTTGTTATTCCTTGGGATGTGAAGAGCTGAAGTGCCTTTTCTATTGTATGTCCAAGGATTCAGTATTATAAGGGAGAAAACATATAGAGAAAGTGAGATGATATTAAAGAAGAAGAGGCTAATAAAGCTCTCTAGATCTCATTTAGTTCAACATCCTTCTGAAGAGCTGCTTGGCCAACCTTAAACTATTTCTGACAGATGTCTGCATAATCTACAACTAAAATCTCCCATAAAAAGGGGCCCCTAAGCTCATGGTTAGAAAACATTTTCTGCTATCTAATGTTCCTTCCTGCAATTTAGATCCATATTTTCTCATTTTACTGTCAGTGGACGTGAAGGGTTGTTTACTCCCTCTTATTGCAAGAGCCCCAAAATACCCAAAGATTTATTATACCTCCCAGTCTCCACTGAGAAATCCAACTCTGCAGCATTTCCTCACAGGCCATGTTCACTAGAGCTGTGATCTTCCTTGAATAATGCATATTTTTTTTTCCTAGCTGTGAGCTTCAGGTCTTTCCAGAACTGAGGTAGCAGTTTCTAAAGTCACAGTGGTTGGTTCCATTTGTTAGAGTATGAGTTTCACAGCCAATTTTCCAGACTTCTTGGAAGAGGCAGATTCTCAACGTATCATAGGTTTTTAGGTAGGAAGAATAGTAACTAAAACATAGGGAAAAAAGCGTGGTATCAGTTAGAAGCAATACTTGAGCCATTTTGCTTTTTATCTCATCTACCTCTTCATTATTCACCTTATGTAAAACCAGCATTCCACAGTCATTCATTTCCCTTCTGGACACCAACTCCAACTTCCATCCTCAGCGAGTGGATGGATAAGGACAGATCAGAAATGCCAGGAGCAGGCCAAGGGAGCATTTATTGTGGTATTTCTGGCCTGAGCAGCAGCTATCAGCCTACAGAACTGATGTGGAGACCTTTATTCTTAAGATTCATCCTGGTTAAATTTAATAATATGGGAAATTTGTTGCAGAGGATGTGGAATGTTTGGATAATGGATAATAAATCCAGATATAACCAGACAAATGCTAGACATGAACACTGTACGTTCTGATATGAGTTCACTGCTTTTGTTGGTGTGATTTGCCATGCAAGCTGTGTAGCACCAGTTGAGAGCAGTGGCTGTTTGAGAGTCTCTATGTGGGCTCAGTGCCTCTTCTAAGATCTATTTTAATCTCAGAAAGCTTTCCCTCCACAAGCATTGTGCTTTACTGCTACCAAGGCCACATCCAGCATGACCCTGGTCAGGGAGGAGGAGTACACTGGCACACCATCTTATTATCTTTCTTGATGTTGACACAACATCTTGCCAAGAAAATAAGTGCTGCAAATCATTTGAAGCTGGGAAAGTCTCCTGTGTGCCTGCTCTGACCATGCTACTCTTCTCCAAGCATTTGCTGACAGCCAGAGTCAGAAAGAGGGCACTGAGCTGGGTGGATCACTGCTCTGTACTGTGAGAGCCCTTCTTACCCCCTTCCATGTGATAAAGAGGTCACAAGACATCTCTTAGAGTAAAGATCCAATGTTGCTAGCACAGGTGTGCAGAAGGCACAGAGCAAATCCCACGAGGCAGCAGATATCACCGACATACCAGGTCACACTCCACCAGACTCAGTCACATCACTTACTGGGGAGGCAGATGAACCAAAACTCTCACCATGCAGCTCTGGAGTCTGCACCTCTTGAAGCCAGGCAAACTGGGATGAGCAGGCTCCCAGTGGGCAGCTTGGAGAAAAGCAGGAAGAATGTTTTAGCTGGGACATGTGCCTAATGAGTGCGTAGCCAAAACCTATTAATGTACTGAAGAGGCTCTGAAATCTATCTTAGCATGACATGTGCTCACCTACTGCCAGAAATAAGGACAGCTAACATCTGCATTTTCATATATTTAGAGTACAGAGATGGAACTGCAATAGATTTTCTTAGGGAGCCTTAATGACACTGCTGTCTACTGCTATATGAAGCCAAGATTATGCCTTTGCACATGATGATGCATAGTAAGACACAATAAGACTAAATCAGATTTCAGCTACTTGCTTAGCTGTGAAGAAGTAGAAAATACAGAGGCTGTCTCATATGATGGAAGCTCTTAGCACTTGTGAAACATCCACAAATCTCATTTTTGCAGGTTTAGCAGTGCCCTTCAAATTGTTATGATCAAACTTAAAACAAGACCTGAAAAACCCATAATAAATATCCTCTCTTCTTATGCAAACCCAAATGCAATCAATCATAAAAGTAGTAGCAGAAGCAAGTTTCCCAGACTCAGTAATGTACTCTCATTTAAAGAAAGATAAAATGGAAAAATCATAGAATCATAGAATCATAGAATTGGTGGGGGTTGGAAGGGACCTTTAAGATCATCTAGTTCCAACCACCCAGGTTGGAACTTTGGTCTCCCAATAGACCGGGTTGATCAAAGCTCGTTCATCCTGGCCTTGAATGCTTGGCTGGATGGGGCTTTGAGTAACTTGTTGCAGTATCAGTTCTCTGAATAGGATTTCATTTATCCAGGAAACATCCCACAAAACTATCAGATCCTGCCCACGTAC
This sequence comes from Lagopus leucura, assembly GCF_019238085.1. Classification (NCBI taxonomy): domain Eukaryota; kingdom Metazoa; phylum Chordata; class Aves; order Galliformes; family Phasianidae; genus Lagopus; species Lagopus leucura. The sequence goes on along the minus strand of NW_024962255.1, from coordinate 18,049,047 downwards.
ATCAGCAGCATTCATAAATCCAAAAGCGAAGGGGGAAGTTAAAGTCCTTATGCAGTGTCTGTATTGTCCATGCACACCAACAGCTGCGAACCAAAACTGTATTTCCCAAACACCAGCCTACAACGTAGCCAGGGAAAAGTACCAGGGTAGAATTTTTAATCCCAGGCAAAGTTATTCTACAGCTTTGGAGTGTTAAAATCTAAAGTTAATTTTGCCCATTAAAGGGATGGGAAAATCTGGATTCAGATCCAAGTTCCCTCCATACTTGGCAACACTGAACAGGTCTGGATTTTCTCCATCTCTAATCACTAAACATTCATTTGTAATTAGGATTCCCTGGGCCATGGACTTACCTGTGCTAGATTCTTAAGACCTGGCTGTAACTGCCTTCACTGGAAGGTTTGGGCAGGCAGGGAGCATCATGCATGAGGTGTGGGAGGCAGAGAATGGGCATGTTTGCAAAACCTATGGGATGGTAGAAAGCAGGAGGCTGTGGCTACGTCCCCTGACTGTGGCTATGCATGGAGGAGCAACTTGCCCAGCAGAGCTCACCTCAAGCATGAGCCCCCACCAACTCTGCTCCATTGGCAGAGGGCTCTAGGCTCCATGAGAAGAGGAGCCCGGACCTGCATCAGCTGCTCCAGAGTGCTGAGCAGGCACTTTCCTCCTCCCAGCAGGCCTGTCCTGACAGGAAACTGGGCTGCATCGCTGAGGAAGCAGTATCCTGTGGGGCAGAGGCCCTGCTTGCCTGTGTCAGCACATGTCCAGCAGAGCTGGGAAGGTGCATGGGCTGACACAGCCCTGCAGGAATTACACTGCACACTCCTGAGGCCTCTGAGATCTCTGGTGCACAGATTGTGACCCTATCAGGTCAGCAGCACGGACAATCCGGAGAAAACATTTTATAAAAGCAGAAGAGTAAGTTTTACAATGCAGCATAATGGGTTGAAGGAGTGAAAGACTTTAGCAGTGAAATAATGCAGACCATACAGTTGCAGCCTTTCATCCAAGCTGCCAAAGTATTTACAGTCCCTTCACAGCCCCTTCCAATCCAGTCAGAAGAAGTTCACAGATCACCCAACTGCAGCCCAGAGCTGGGGCCAACTTGAGTCAAAGCATCCCAGAAGTCAGCAGCAAATCTGAGAAGATGGTGGGGGCAATGGTCTGTGTTTCCTCATTATTTGCCAGCCTGACTAGTGCTGTCTTGCCCAGAAGTACATCCAAAAACAACGGTAATAGGCTTATTAAGTATGTAAAGTGCTATACTGCCCAACAGATGCATCTGAAATGCAGATCAGTGGCAACAGAGAGGCTCACAGGTCCTGCTTCCAGCTGACCAAAGCTCATTCTTGGTAAAAGACATACAATGTCAGCATTACCTATGTTTGTTTAAGTCATGACAAGTAGAAAAGAGTTTCAACTTGAACCACTTCTAAAAGTGCTTTCAGAAATTTAAAAGAAACAGCTCTTTAAGAATAAGGAGCACTTCTCATGCTGTTATATTAACAAAAGTGTTTCAGAGGAGGAGAAACCAACTAAATGCTCTACTCAATACAGAAATACCACAACACACATCCAGAGAACGCAAGCTGCAAAATAGAGGGAACACATTTCAGTGAGCTCGCAGGCACATAAGACTGGAGAAGCCCAGGTGGGCCTCTGACTTCTGCCTATGTTGAACCACAGGCAAACTCATTACAGTAAGTCTTCTCACCCACTGATGCAGCTCATCTCTCAGCTCATTAGGGTTCTTGATGCAATTAGAAGAATCTAGCGCCACTGATAATGGGGGGTTGCAGAAAGACAGATATTGATTGAGGCTGATTCTCACAGTGCACTTTTAGGCTACCTAGGCTCAGGTATCCATAGGAGAGCTTAGGTATACCTTGTTGGTGTCTTTACATCAGTGTTTTGTATACACCCTTAAAAGATTTGTAGACTGAAGGAATTTATGATGTGGGGTGAAGTATGACAAGCAGAACAATATAAGAAGTGCTAGAAAGCCCATTCAAGCCAGTAGTTTTCTTGCAACAAGGGCATACAGCAAATGCTTTGGTAAAGAGCATGGAAAATCAGTCATCCCTAATTCACCTTTCAGTCAGCATTCCAGGGATGTCCACAACTAGATCTTCCATTAGGACTATCAAAATAAGTAACTGCTGGTGCAGCTTTTTGTGAATTTGCTCACTTCTTTTTGAATTAGTTTCTCTCTTTGATAGGATTTTCCTTTTCTGAGTTAAAGAAGTAGATTTGAACCTACAGTTCCCTCCTTCCACATCTATTAAAGGAAATGTTCAGCCTCATAAAGATCAGATGAAGCATGTGCTGATTTTTCCGTGATCATAAAAGGAGACGTACTATTCTGCCTCAGGGATTCCTAGGAGAGGGGTGGAGCAACTAAATTCTTATTAATTGCTCTATCCATGCAAGTAGGACTGCCAATATGTTTGTATCATCCACAATTCACACAAGATGAATACTAAAACCAGATACGATCCATCATGGCTGTTGATAGAAGAATTAAGTCCCTGCCTCTGGAGATTTGTGGGCTTTCAAATGATAATCATCAAAAGAGACAAAGTGGAATGGCAGGGGGAGGCTGCCAAGTACCAGCATCCCTAACAGAGTTGTACACCTTATGCCATGCAGAAGCCATCACAGAATGAAAGTGCTGATTAGGATAATTAAGGAAGTGGTAATCATGCTCCATCTTCAGCCACAGCACAATGATTTAGCAGTTCAGCTGCTCCCCTGCCCACCAGTGCCATTTCAGTCTCCCCATTAGGAGACCCAAAACTCTTAAGTTTACAGCCCCTCAGTACAACTCAAGCCTTCCTCACACAGAAAGCAGCTGGAAAACAGTGTCAAATGTACCAAAACAGCTCCTCCAAGTGATGCAGAACAGCAGCCCTCACTTTCTGTCTTCTTTGGGACAAATTCTGGACAGACCTTTCCAACAAAAACAGTTAACTCCTGCCCTCCGATACCAGCCAAGATGGTGACCAGCAACCTTTAGCAAACATTTTTCTTGTTGATTTCAGGTCTTTACGAGACTACAGTATCACCAAAGCCTCATTCACTGTGAATGCCATCCTCACTGAGGTACAGGGTGGATTATTAGACTGCACACAGGCTGAGGCAAGAAAACATCCCTTTCTACCAGAGTTATCGCTATATGGCCTGGAACAGAGCTACCAAGCAGCTATAGGTGGTGATAGCTGTGTACAGGAGCCCAGAAACGCATTTGGTCAGCGCCTTTGGAGTATCTTCACAAAGGTATTAGGTTGAATGGTTGCTTATTCCCTAGAACATTGCACCATTTGGCAAAATAAGCATGGTACTCTTGGAATGATGCATCTCAAGCTGCTGCATCACCAGAGCACCAGTTGTGATGTCGTAGCGCAGGTGTGCAAACAGCCTCTAGCATCCATCCCCACCCATACCTGTTGAAGGCTATTCCTCATCCCCAGGCTGCCACCAGCAAAGCCCCTGAATTAGGGGTTGGCTGTTAACTGGAATCTCCCGGAAACAACAGTTCTGCTCCAGCAGATTAGCGGGCATGAGGAATGGGAATCAGAGCCTGCAAAATTTCAGACACCTCCAGGAAAGTGGAGGATGCTGTCCCTGTCCCATGACAAGTTCTCTCACTTGTTCACAAAAAGGCTTTCTGTGCATGGAAAGGGGAGCATCCCACTTGCTGTCTCCACGTCCTTTGGGCAGGTTGTGCGTGCTTGGAGGGACTGCCAAGCCTGCAAACAGCGCAGCCCCAACTAATACTTTGCCATCCCAGCCGGCTCGGCATGTAGGAAGGAAAAGGGAAGAAGAAGAGGAAAAGAGGAGGGGAGTTCCGGAGGGGGCCGGACGGTGGGAAGAGCGAACAAGTAGGGAGGGTAGGCAGAAAGCGGAAAAAAAGGAGGAGAAAGGGGAGGAGATGAAAGACAAGGGGAGAAGGAAAGATCGGCCGGGGAGGAGGCGAAAGGCCGGGGAGGAGAGGAGGCAGCCAGCTCGGCGGAGAGGAAAGGGACAGGACACGGCGCCCCGCGGGCCATGCGTCTCCTGGCCACGGCGCTGGCCGCCCTGCTGGCCTCGGCCCCGGCCCCAGGTAAGCGGCAGCGCCAGCAGCCCCTCCCTCCGGCCGCTGCGGGACCCCGGCGCCGCGGGGTCCGGGAAGGGTCTGGGCAGCGCCCGGTCTGGGGGAGCAGGCAGGAGCCCGGCACGGCACGGCGGGCGCCTCGGCACAGAGGGAAAGGACGGGACCCGCCGCCCCCGTCCACTGCTCCCGCATTGCCGCGGCAGCAGCGCCCGCAGCCGTGGGTTCAGAGCGAAACCCCACGCCTGTACAGCAGCTGCTGGAAAAGCTTTCTCCACCGCCTCCTTTGTCAGGCGGGACTGCGTTCGTACAACTGCAAACAAAGTTGAGGCAAAGACGACTAGAACTCCCAGATCTCTTGTTATTAAAAACAACCCTCTGCTCAAGCCTTATGCTTCCAAAATCTAATGTGTCTTGGCTAAGGTTATGTTCTGAAGCTGTAAAAATGGACACGATTCTGTATCAGAACTTCAGGGCACAGTGGGGATGAGTAGAGTGAGGAAATCTCTCTCATTCAATAGTGATAAGAGTTGGATTTGGGAATTCTGCCTTGGACAGGAGATGGCAGAGGCAAAAGTTCAGTTCAAGTTCAGTCACTGCAGAAGCACTGCGAGAGAAGGAGCCTCTGACTTGAGAAACTTGCAGATACAGCCATTCAACTGAAAACAGCTGGTTCCTTTTGGTGAACTTTCTAGCCAGTTCCTAATTATTTTCATTTAAACAAAGAGCTTTGCTTCTTCCTGGCTCATCTGCTCTTCTTACTACTTAATAGAAACCAAAATAAAGCAAGCTTTGACATTAATATCACTTCACAGAACAAATGGTAGGGCAAATAGAAGCCACCCCACCTGACTCTGGTCACGCAAATCCAAGATGAGAAGGCAGCTAACCTGATGGCAGGCCTCTGTAGTCCCCTACATATCAGCAGGGGCTGAGGAAGAAGTCCTCATAGCCCTGAAGGCTGGGTTGTAGATTCTGCCTATTAGTGTCCATGGAAAAAGGAGTATTAGGAGGAACCTATGTAACGCTAATAATGCTAAATCCAGGTAGGGTGCAGTAGTGTCCAGGAACAACCCCTCACGTGAGCATCTCTAATGAAGGAGCTGGGGTTTTCCAGCAAGCATGCAGCGTCCGTGACTGTTGGTCTGCTGCTGTTCCAGCACAGACTGTGGGGACAGCCCTGGCACGAACAGATTTCTAGCTGCTAAACTGGTAGCTCCTTACTCCTGACAGTGCCATGAATGTATTTTGCTAAGAAATATGGCAGATAACAAAATCCAAATCTAGCTAATACTTTCAGAATAGGGTTTTTGAAAATGGGATTTAAGTTATAGTGCTACACTTTTGTGACGGTGGTGAGACAAGCAGAGGGAAGGTACCAAAGAAACAGTTAAAACACTGGAATGGGGGCAACTAAGTGAGCTGGTTGCTGATAGGAGTGAGATATTTAAAGGAATCCTCAAGGTTTGACCCACTCTCATTCCCTTTCTATAAGTAGTTTCCCTTCTCAAGTAGAAGTAGGACTAAACTCATGCTATATTGGGAAGGCAGAAAGACAGTGATTCTTCACTTAAAGCAGGAATCTGAAGTCTAGGAAGTCAGTGCTGCATTGGCACAGAAGCCTGCTCTCAAGTGGTGGAGGAGTCTCCTGTCTTGGCACAGAACCCAGTACTAGGACAAACCTCATGTTGGAGCTGATTCAGCAGCAGTTAAAGACAGAACAAACTTCCACAAGTGCGTGGGAGCCCTGAACAAGGCTTTTCCTTTCCACATGAGAGGTAAATGACTTCTTTCCTCCAACTATTCACCACTGTTCCACCTCCAACGGGGGAGGATAGAGTCCAATGGATAGTTTTCCTGTTTTGTATAAAGCATCACCTGACTCTGCTCAGTGTAAAATGAGAAAAGGTCACAGAGAAAGCATCAGAAATTCTGAAAGCTCTTCTACATCGATAGTTGCAGAAGAAAGATATGTTTCCCCTGATCATACAAGCCTTCAAGCAACTGGCCTTTGCAGCAGATGAGCTTTGCTACATGAAAGATGAAGTAAAATTTGATACTTCCTCACAAAAGGGCACATCTCCTGAGGAAAAGTAGAAACCCTATGTATAAAATACCAATGTTTGTGTGAGTGTAAAGAGCTAGAAAGGGATCAGAGCTGCCACATACAATGCTTCTTTATCTTCTCACAGAGGCTTCCATCATCACTATATCTGAATTCCTCTGTATTTTCTCTGGAGTACTTTTTGGCAGTGTGTTCTGCCTAGTTTCAAATTAAGCAACGATTCTTTTGCTTTTTATTTAGGGATAGTATTCTACAATTAATCCTAGCCAGCTTTCTCAAACAAGAAGTTCACATATCAGGAAAGTGACATAATTGTTTTCCTTTACAGTTTTTCATGACACATCCATAATTTCAGTAGAAAAATCTTGTGTTTTGCATTTACCCAAACCACATTTTTATAATCAATTTCTTAAACTTCTGCAGTGCAATTATAAGCAACTTCAAAAAATTCTATACTTCTGAACTTGTTTCCTGAGCAGCACAATGTTCAAAAATGGAATGTCATTTTGATGGCAGAGGCAGCCACCTTATTTTCACTTCTGCCTACAAAGCACCAAGGTCCTGTAACTCCAGCATGCAATAAGTCAAGGTTTATGCCTGGAAATCTGTGGTGGTATTCAGACTTCATTTTAAATTTCAACATCCCATTCTTCCTGTGTGCTTTGTATAAATTATCTCTTGATTTGGAGCTCACATTAATTGCATACACAAACTTCACGCACAGATAGTTATAGCAGTAATTTAAATCATGCTTAGCTTTCTTTTTCTTAAAGAAGTTTAAAAAAATAACATACAACTTTCATCATATGACTTTTTTTCTTTCACAGAGTCTATGTGGCTAAGATGCCTATTCTGCAGCATCTATCTTAAAAAATATGCCCATCAGTAATGCTTTCTATTAAAACAAACAACCCGAAAGAATAATACTATTAACTTTTGGAAGGTTCTTTTCTCAAACAGTCACAATATAACTTTTTTAATTCAGAGGATTTAAGTAAATTGATACATTTAATCTCTGCACCTCGGAGCTTCTCAGGGGCCACAAAGTCTCTGACTCCAATGCTCTTTCAGAAGTAGATGGAAGTACTTGCTTATTTTGAGGATAAATACATGTTTGTGTTTCAGGAGCTGATGTCAACCAGGAGTCTGCCAAAATGCTCATCCCCTTTGTTAAAATGTTCCTAGCTGAGTGCTAGCAAAGTGTCCAGAAATTAAAAAAATCCATCTCCCAGAGTTGCAGTTCTCATTAGCATTTCAGTACATAACTGGAAGCTTAATGTTCATATCTTAGAGGATGTTTCATGCTTCTCAGAGTGTACTGCATGGAGTGTACATTACTCCCTGTTAAAATATGTTTTTTCTCTCTAGTGGATGCTATCAGAAAAGTAATTTAGGGAACACAATGCCACAATATGCAACTGGTAAAAATAGATCAGTCTGTGATATGACTAATAGACATACATTCTTAACATACATTGAGAAGGAAATAGAATGAATGTTTAATCCATGCCTCAGAAAAGAGGTTAAGCATGAATAAGTAGGGTCAGGAAATAAAAATCTGCTAATGAACAGCTATGGATGTCTTTTAACCTTCACCTATGTGGACTATTGGTAGAAAGAAAGGAGAGAAACAAATAACTGGTCTGAGCTAGGCTCGTGATGACAAACAGAAGAACATGAGTCAGAAATTAATGGGAAAATGGAACAACTGTCTGTCTCAATATAACCACATGTCACATTTTGTCATGCAAGTAATGTCATTAAATCAAATTTGCAGTCAGAAGGAGATCTGAAAAATTTAATCCAGATGATCATTAGGTTATGACAAGAAGAGTATTAGTTAAAACAGAGGACATAAGGAACTCTAAAGAGAGGAGTTACTCATATATGAGAACTTACTGACATAACGGGAGGTTACTAGTCTTTCAGTGACCCATCTAGGAAACAGTATTGTGTAAAGTTTGCACAACTAATGTCGAAAAGAAAGAAACAAGTACACATTGCTTGTGACTTTATGAAGTCACTGTATGATTGGAGTACCATGAAGGAAAGACTGAGGAACAAGAAACAAAAGTGGAGCAGAATTTAGTAAGATAGTCATGCACTTGGGGAATTTCTTGGATAAACTAGGAACTGAACCACAAATGACAAAGGAAGGAAAACATTCTATTCTGCCTAAATATGAACCATCAATCTCAAAATATAATGAAAAAGGTCAACATTGTTCTGGGATACCCATGCAAGGTATTTCTAATCACCTGGGGTGTACACTGGCTATTTCACAGAACGTTAGAGAGCAACAACAGCAACAAGAACGTCACAATAAAACCAAAATTGAAACTGGAACCAGAGCACAGAAAGTTACTAACTCAGTAGGAAAGTGGATAGGGAAGGGAAACATTTCTTTGTAAGAGACTAACAGAACTCTGCTTCTTTAGTTCAATAAAGTGAAGGCTGAGAGACTAGATATTTGGAGTCAAGAAGTAAATGGCATTTAAACTTAAAAGACAAAGTTGGCACAGGAACATAAACTGGCTATTAAAACAAATTAGCTTGGAAATTCTCAGCAGGATGCATGTTGCCAGAAAAGCTGGTTATGGAACAGATTGCCAAAGGATATTGTGGGCTCTTGCTCCAAGCTAGCTTCAGACAAGGCTTGTCGAAAGCCTTGGGTGATTGGGAGCCTGTAAAAGCACCACAGTGTCTACTTCAGCCCTGTCTCATAAGTGAACACAAGAATATTGGAGCAGACTCACTGAAGGAGGTCCTCTTGCCATCTCTCAGAATACATCAGATTCTAGAAGCTCACTGAGTTGCTGCACACTGAACTGATGATGCTATCTGTTTACCTGCTGTGGACTTGTGTGCTGAGAGATTGTGGTGCTGCTCTTCCTCCATGGGATTCTCACTGTCTCTTTTTCCTTAACAGATGTTTGTGAGGCTTTAAATGTGACGGTTTCTCCAGGACCAACAGTGCGGTACTCTGAGGGAGATAATGCTACCCTTTACTGCCACATTTCTCAAAAGAGAAAGACGGACAATTTGCTGGCTGTGCGGTGGGTCTTTGCTGTGTCACCCACCCAGGAGTATCTGATGATCAAAATGACCAAATTTGGGTCTGTCCAGTATTATGGGAATTATACTCATCATTTCCATAAGCAAAGACTTCGTCTTCTTAAAGAAAAACATGGAACTATGTACAAATTTCTTATTCTAAGCCTCCAGCAAACAGATCAAGGACATTATATATGTAAAGTTCAGGAAATTGGAAAACACAGGAATAAGTGGACAGCCTGGTCAAATGGTACAGCAGCTACTGAAATAAGAGGTGAGACATCATCAATTACAGTGCTACAGTTTTCCTTGTCCCATGATCCCTCCTTTCCTCTCTATCAAGTTCATTCATAAGACATTTGAAGTGATTTTTTAGTGTTATTTGAGACTATGAGAAGAAAAATCAAATACTCTGCTTCCTTACTTGCACATAATAATTTAAACATTATGCACCCTGTAGTAGAAAGTAAAGAGTTAAATTAGTAGATTAATTGAAAACAGTTTATTTCCCTTGCGTTTTGCCAAAACAGAAGCAATTCAAACTCTTTTACACTCATGTACAGGTCTCTATAACTTTGCAAGTGAGAATGAACAACTGTCATTATTATTTAAATACAAAATAAAATAGAGAGAAATTAACTTATTTTCAAATGAATACACAGGGAGTCAAGACAGAGATAGAAGCTGTGTATTTTAGGTCTATGTTTTGTCCCTCTTGGTATGTTCATTGTGTTTAGTTCTAGTCTAGAAGCAGTTTGCAAGGAGCATTTCTAGCATCATTATACCATTTATAGACAGAAAACAGAGCTAGAAAAGAAGTAACCAGTCTGCTTGTATTGAACTTCAGATACAGTTATGGCCAGCAACAAGTGAGGATTTTGAACTACAGATCTCAACTTGAAAACAGGCCTTTTATTTGGGGTGGTTTATCTCAAAGCTAACACCACCTGATGTGAGCTTTCAGAGATGGGTGAAACTGAATGTTGAAGAACAGACTCCTTTGTAGAGTCAGCAGTTGTATTGTTAGGGCTAGCTGGCAAACAAGCCCTCTCTTGTGGTTTTACAGACAGAAAAGCTGATTTCACACAGAGCCAGCTCTGAAGATAACACTAAAAACCAAGTGGGACTGCTTGGTCTATAGGTCTGGGTATTCAAGAGGTTAATTGAGCAATCAGACAAAAACTTATAGGAGAAGATAGTGCTCTGTGAAGTTTTTGCTGTTAATGCTGATGCTAAGTTTACTGCTTTGTTTAGACCACACATGTTATTTCTGTAACTGAGAAAACCTAATCCCATTTATCTAACTAGTGTTTTGGAGAAAATGGCCCTAACTCTCTTCTGAAAACAATTTTCCTTTGAGAGAGCCCCACTAAGGACAGGCTTTTGCAGATAGATTCAAGCACATTTATGTAGAGTCTACATTGGTAGACTAAATTCAAAGCACATTTCCTCCGTACCAACTTCATTGGCATCATTCATGTTTCTCTATCCCTTTTTGGATTATACACACAGCAGGACAACAAGTGAAACAGTAAAAAATAATCTTTGTGAGTGTGTGATCTTCTATGGGGAGCGCTCAGGTCTCAGGATTTATAATCTATGGGAAGGACAAGAGAAACAGTGTGGAAAAAAAAGAGATAAATAATGTCTTCACTTTGATCAGCAATGCTTAAATCTGCCTTAAGGAATCACGGCATTAACATAACATAATTAGTTGATTTTTTATGTTGATTTTAGCAGTGATAAAACACACTAACAATCCAAAGCTGAAACTCTGTTTTAGTAACAAAGACTTGGATCAATTTTAAACAACAACAAAAAAACTGATCTAATTTTGTTACTGGGTCTGCAGAACTTTTCCTTCATTGAAGGAAAGTTCCAAGTGTAAAACAAGTAACTTGTTCTTGACTCACAGGTGCCCAGGGACCCTCCATGTCAGTGACTTGGGCTCCTGGACATACCACAGGAGAAAGTGCCCAGTACTAAAGTTATAGCTGAGAGAGGAGTCTTTAGGAGACGGGACAAGGATACATTAACTTCATAGAGGATTCATTAACTTCACAGTTGAAAGAATGATCAGTTTCATCTTTGATTTCTGTTGTTGCTTTCACACTTTTGTTTTTAAGTAGAGAGGAGTAAAAATGCTGGAGCCCAGCATCTCCTGAGTTCAGCCATATTGCATCGCTGGAGATCATTAAATTTCACGAGCACTGGCCCCATGTTGGGTGGCTGGAGCCAAGGCACAGTTGTTAGTCTCACAACTATGCAGGGATATGAAATTAAACTTTATTGTATGTGTGATTTAGCTCTACAGACTTCAGGCATTAGCTTGCTTATCACTCAGCAGTTATTCTTCCCTGCTGCTCCTGCTCTTGCCTAGGAACTGGCACTCCTCCTCATCCTCCTCTCCCTCTCTCTTCCTCCTTTACCCCTCCATATTGGGCTAAAATGAGAGATTCAACCACTGTCATGAAGGAACTGGTAGGAAGGGGGACCTTTGGGTCCTAGTATTCAGATAATACACTGATTATACAGGATTTGCTACACACAGGAGGGAAGGCAACTTTCCAGAGTGGTGATAAAATCTCCAGTTTCCCCAGTGGTAGCACTTGAGGTTTTCAGGGAAATTTTCTTCCAAATGCATTTTGTATTTTATACTATAATCAGTTACACTTTCTATTGCAGAGGGATTTAGTTATATTACAGCTAGACCCAAGATAGAGCAAAAGGAGCAATACAAACTGCCTAAAGCACTTGGATACTTCAATTGCACTGCTTGTGCTGTATCAACAAAGGTAACAGTGTTCAAAGACATTACAGTTACTGTCTTTTCAGCCATTCTGTTCCATTTAATGTGGCTGTATTATGCACTAATTCAATATGACATCTTTTTGCTAAAGCACCTGTAAATTTCATACAAGCTTGCACATCAAGTGGACGCAGAAATACCATTTATATTGCTCACTTGGTTCATAGAGGAAGAAGAAGTCACTGCATAAGACAGAAAACTGCAGGAGGAACACAGAATGAAGAGTCTTTCTGCATCTTCAAAAGCAGAAAAAGCCCAGTGCAGTTCATCACAGAACCCTTACCAGTCACAAAGCGTAGCACCATCCCAAGTAAAATAACTTGACGGATTAAGCCTGGGACTGTTGTATCTAATGCTGTTTATTCATATGCACATTCTGTTGTTTGCTAGTGTGAATTTGTGTAAGTACATAAAGAGGTTGCAAATGTATTTTCTTGCAACATAATTCTTTGTGGACAAACGCATTGGAGTTGTGAAGAAAAAAGCTGAGTTACAGGCTATATAGCTCCTTATTGTTTAGTGGTGTCAGTGAAAATATGTTACATATCTACCTTCTTCTTCAGTACCTGAATACATTTTTCAGACAAGATGCCTCATTTGAGTTTGCCCCTTTAGGTGTATTGACAATAAGATAGCAAACAATTTACGTAAATGAACCATTAAGCCCTGGTAGTAAACCCCACAGAAATCCACATCCTCGCGTTACCAAGAAGTGTCTCCTACTCCAGCCATGCAACATATTAAATCCGAACTATGGTGGGTGGACCTTTTCCCCTTTGCCCATCTTCTCATTAGGGGAATCTGTTCTTTTCCTGGTCTTATCTGGTCAATATTAGCCTGAAAACAAGTTAGTATTATTCATTGTAGTACAGAAAACACCAGAAAAAAAAAAAAAAGGAAAAAAAAAGAGTTTATTTGAGGAAAAAAAAGCCATTGTAAACACCTTCCTATGAGAAATCTCAGAACAATGAGTAGCCTCCAGAACAATATGCAGCACCCTCTGTCATTTACAGTCGGGTAATCCCTCAAGTACATTGTACCAAGTGCTGCACATGGCTTAGGAAGAGCAGTATGTCTTCCAAGTGGTTTATGATCCAAGAGATGAGACTGTAGAAGGACAAGTAGAAAATTAGACAGTTCAACTAAAATCCTGTTGGCATTCACAACACAAGCAAGAATAGTTGATCACAACAATCTGTCTTGTTGGAAAGCTTGTGTGTGAGTTTCCTATAGGACAGATCTTGAATTCTTTTGAATATTAGTAGCTTGTGATGCTTTCTCCAAGTAAAAATGCTGCAAAATAAAAGAATGCAAGACTTTTTTTTTTTTCCCCAAAATGAACAGAAGACCATTTTCCAGTGCATGTATTCTAAAATGCTTGCCAAAAATCTACTGTTGTGATGCTGAGTAGAGATGTAAAATAAATATTCTGGATGAGCTTACAATCATAACTAAACAGTAGATTTCATTAGACCTGAAAGTAGTTCCATTTTCACTGAGTTGGCCCCACACATCACAATCCTGCAGGACACACCTTAACTAACTTCCTTTCCAGTAGAATACTTTTCTGTAGTGATTTGCCCTGTGAACTGCTCCTGGATGCAACCTGAAGGACATCACCATACTCCTATTGTATTAGAAGGATGGATAACAGAAGAATTCATGGATTAACATAAATGAGATCATCTAATCTGATGTCATTAAAAAAATCAGCATGCGTAAACAGTCAGGCTGAAGAGAGCAGAGAGGGGTTTGGACGGTGATCCAGCAGTCAGAGCATTTGGATTCTAGAACTGGGTTGTACAGTTGTTATGACACTGACATTCATCCTTTTGCCCAGAGCTCTGCAGTTCTGCTTCTCTTTCAGAGAGAACAAGTCTGTGCAGAACCTGCTGCCATTTTCCCTGTTACCTGCATTAGAACATAGCCATTCAGTCAGCCCTTTCTCTAGGCTATAAAATTGAGTTAGTATGACTTGCGTGCATGCAAACTTTCTTCTCACATGTCAGGAAAACTCCACAACATAGGCACAGGAATTTCTACAGAGAAGAACATAAACTATTTTGCTCTCAGCAGGCAGTCTTTGATATGGCAGTGACAGAGCCCCTTATATAGTTATAGTGTTTAACCTAGTCTGTTTCTGCTGCTAAGCCAAGAACACTGAGTATTAAGAAGTGTTCTGCTTCCCAGCTCAGATATGCAAGTGTCCTATCTGTGTATCTCTAAAAGGTAGGATACAGAAGCCAACTTTTGAGTGAAGCAGGAAAAGAAAGAACTCACAAGCAGCATCTCACTTTGATGGATTATTTGGGTGCTGTTGTAGGAATTGCAGGGAAGAGACAATCTGTCAAAGGACATCCATGAGAAATAAGGAAGCTGGGCAAAAATCAAGGGTCTGGAAAGTCATTCCTGAGGCTGGAAAGTCACTAGTGTGTTTGCAGAGATCACTTCAGTGCCAAGCATTGTCAGAGTGACTTTCCTGTTTTTAAAAAAAAACCTGTGCCTAATGTGTCTTGCTAGAAGTCAGTACTCAGGAAATATTCAGAGCTGTGTCCTTCAGTAAAGCTGTCACTCTTCCAGTTTGTTTTTGTTTTTCCCTTTAGAGATGGACTACAACATTAGGAAGCTTTCTTAAATCAAACAAATTCCTACTCTTTTGAACAAAAATTGTTCAATTCCTTTCTGAGAAGTAGCCTGTTTTGAGATGGACACACAAATTATAGCCCTAGAGGTAGTAGTTCTGGGTAACTGAGAACAGAGAGTGGGAATAAAAATAGCCACATACGATTTTAATGGCAGCTCCTTCCCTGGCATACTCAGACCACCCTCACAAAGCCATTACAGATCTTACAAGTCTGTATCCACCACTATTCTAAAATCTAGGCTCTTTAAAGCCGTGTTTCTTTCCCCTTCACTGCATTTAACTTCTGATTGAAGAGCCACGTGCTGCATCTTTGCAGCATAAGATGACAGAAGGAATCCCATCTCACAAGCCATGTAGCTCTCGCTGGGGCTACCAAACCAGATGAGATTTGATAGGAGATATTTCAATAACACTATTTTATAATTGAAGTGTTTCATTGAAAGTTAATTATCCTGTGAGTTAAATTACTATCTGGTGCACTGACGTGTGAGGCAAAACAGACTTTACTCCAAGTAATCCCAACACCTTATGCTCTGTATTTTTAGTTCTTGTTATGTCCTCTGTTGTTTTTTTTTTCCAGTGATTTCATCGAAAACTTCTGATGATCCCACTTACAAGAAAAAACATGAAGCTTGGAAGTTTTTTGAAGGTAAAGATGCATCTAACTGCTGCTGGTTGCATACAAGATGTTAGCGTGGCCCAACACTGCAGTACAGCTGAAATGCTCCCATTGGGCCTGATTTTGCACACTGTGCAAACTCAGGCTGTGCCTCGGAAGGCATCCCAGAGAGTACCAGCTGCTAGAAAAATGAGAATGGAAGGTTCCAGTTCCTTATACTTTTATTACAGTCAACGCTGGAATACTCTATGCCTGGCTCATTGTGAAATACAAATGCAGACCCTTACTCAGAGCGGTGCTGGACATATCTGAAGAGGTACTCAGCACTGTGTGTTCCCACTGGCCTTAGAAATGCTTAAAGCTCCCTGGAGTTTCAAGGCAAGCAGTATTTTCTCTGTAGATTATCAAACATCTGCTCCAAGATATTTGGAAATCCAGAACGTACACTCAGCTGGGATTCCCTCCTCCTCCTCTCACTGCCAACACCAACGCAGCAGCCCGGTATTCACAGCCATGCTGCTCTGCTGCACACCAGTCTCTGCTCGCACCATTCCATGGGGAGCCTTGCTGTTTAAACCACAACTTACAGACACTATTGTTCTGTGTATGGGGGATACACTGAAAACAAAGCACAGAGCTGTAGGTCAGTGGGTCTTGTTCCAGCAGTGCTATTTTCTGCAATAACACTTGACCTCTGAAGCTTGGTTTCCTGTCTGTAAAGCAGGAAAGAAGCCAGTATACTTCGCTAAGGGCAAAGTTTGAAGACATTAATGGGTAAAGCATCCTTGAAGTGCGTTATTTAGAATTCTAGTAAAAGCAGAATAAGTCATCAAAGCCTTCTGCTTCTGAACAAAATACTCTGTCTTGATGTGCCATGGTAGAACTCCTGTCCCTTCAGGTGAGAAAGTGCTATGGAAAATGACTGAAAGCCATAAAGGGAGTCTGATGCTGTAGATTGAAAAATAAAGAAAACATATAGACAACAATTTCAAACCAGTACTGCAACCGAAAAAATAATTGCAGACTTCCTTCCTTCCTTCTTCCTCACTCAGCACTCCCACATCTCTCCCTAGTGCCACTTTTAAACAGTATTTTCTTTTTTTTTTTATTTTTAAATCAGTACAGCTGTTTAAACTGGGAAATAATCCAGCTGAAGTTGCTCTGTTTTTTGTTAGCCCCACCAAAACCAAAACAAAACCAAACCACCACCACTACAACAAGAAAATTAAACAAAGAAACCAAACCAGCTCTCTTCTTCCCAAAAGCGAGCCCTCATCAATGCACTTATTACTGTTCATGGAGACTTCATCCAAATTTTAAGCTGAGTAGGATATTGTATGAAAATTTCAGGAGAGTTAATTACTTCTGAACAGTTACCCTAATTCTTTCAGGCCATGCTCTATTTCAGTCTTGTTGACTGAAACATTTTTTGTCTTGTAAGCATGAAACATACAGCTGCAGCACTGAGCCTCCCCTGTGCTTGCCTTTCAGATCTGTATGTGTACGCAGTGTTTGTGTGCTCAATAGGAATCATCAGTGTTCTCCTTTTTACACTCGTCATTCTCTGTCAGTCACTTCTGAACAAGAGGAGATGCACAGGTGAGTAAAATATCCTTCCTTGCTGGCTGCAAAACCCATACCAAAGAGGGAGAGGGGAGAAGGAGTGTGGAGAAAATGCAGGAAAGGAAAATATTTCCTTACTTCGAATTTAAATGAAAGCTGTATATATATGTATACATGCATACATGTACATAGGTAGGAAAGACCACTTTATTACTGTCAGAAAAAAATTGGATTCCTCCACAGGTTAATTAGAACAAAGGCATTTTGCTCCCTTTGAGTAGCTATTTCACTTTAAATTTGAATTGGACTTTGCAAAACCTTTCCACTTTTCATAAACATGAGCTGGAGGTTGTTAGGACTTCCTTCAAAGGAGACTAAGTGCTGCTGCACTATTCAATTGCATTTTGACAAGATCTAGCTAAAATTGTGAAGGAATGGCTTTCTGCAGACATGTTTAGAGGGTTTCTTTTATTCCATTTCCTCATCCCTACCTGTCTGGCTGTCAACATACTTGGGAAAATGAGGGTTGTTATTAGCACTCATTTGTAGTGTGCTTTGAACCTAAAGTATCATTTTGTTATTCAGATGTGCATTTTTACTATAGTCTTCCAAGACAAAGGACTACTATTTCATTTTTTTCCCCAGAGACAGTTTTTTAAAGAGGCTAAGCCTGCCTGAAAGCAGCCCTGTTAGAATCAGAATTGCTACTTCAGATCCGCGGAGTAACCAGTGGCAGCTCTGCTTTCATTTCTGTTTCAGAATGGTGTGTTTTAGAGACCTCACATTGGCAGAATTGAAAGAACAAAGGGCCATTTCCAAACAGAAGCTCTGACAAAAAGAGTTTGGTTAGTGATTCGCCCTGTTAATGACAGAAGAGAATCATGACTCGTTGCTTCTTCAGCACATCACACGTACCACAGAGGAATATGTGAGTCAGATACACGAGGGAGAAGACACGTAAACCAGAACACTGATTTCTACAGAAGCCCTTGCCTGACCACAGCTATATTTCAGGCTGCAGGTCCGATTTCCCGGTAGTACACTCAGTACTGTAACTCAAGTTCTGTTCAAACCCAGCAATAGTGCTTGCCAAAGAGGAAGAAATAAGATCAGTGTTATTCTTCCTACCCTGTTAAGTGATGATAAAGGTTTTGTGCCAAGGGAGTACCCACAGTTAAGTGTGTTGGTCACGGTGAGTCACCTTGCAGCCACAAGCACCGATTTATCTTTTTTTTTTTTCCTCTAGCCAACATTGGGCTAGATTTTGTTTCTGCTTATGTTTATTCACTCTGGCATAAGTGAATGAGCAGCATGGAGAATATCTTTCTTCACAATGAGCCAACAGAAGCTAAATATAAAAGTAATATAGAGTACAAAAAGTATGTACAAGAGGGAAAAAGCAATTTCTTCTGAGCTGCTAAATTATTTTGTCCCTACCCTAATATCTGAAAAATAGCACACAACCAAAATTTATTTAGATTTTGAGCACTGTCCAGAAAACACTGGCAGCATTAAATGTGGTTCCAATGGAAATGTAACAATAAAATTTAGCAGATATGGACTCAGTATTCAACACCTACATATATAGCAAATATATGTATATATATACACACTCAGTATTCAACATATATAGATACATACACATATATAGCCTTTCACCCAGGGCAACCTGGTCAGATATTTTCCAGACCATTAAGCAGCAGAGAATGAAAACAGCAGTGCGGTCTCATTCATACAGTTAGAATAAGGCATCTCTCCTCAAAAAGTGTTACCTTACCTTCTTTCCATCCTTGTCACTCTGTACCCCCATCTTCCTCCAACATGGTGAAGCATAGTGAAGGCTTCCATCACCTTCCTCCTCTTTCAAGAGAAGCCTGGCTCTGCAGTTTTCCTCAAAACTACGTCAGGGGCCTAGGACAACCAAACTACCTCCTTGCCCCACCTGCTGGGTGTATTTCCATTAGGGTTTCTCTCTGACTGTCTCCAGTCACTCTCTCAGGGGAACACACCTGAAACAAAGCATGAACACACCTACAGTTCTCCTCCAATCTCCCCCCACCTTCTCTCCAAGTTCCTCACAGTTTCTCAGTCCCAACATCAGAAAAATAATCACCTACCCCAGGCAGACAGCCCTTGGGCTTTGGTAGAAGTCTGTTCTTCACAGTCCTTGGATCAAAAGATGAGAGCTTTTGCTCTAGGGCAGAATAAAGTCATGCATACCTAGCAATTGTCAAATGCATTCCAACAGTGTAAATGGTATCTCTTGATGGATCAGACCTACTGTCCTAACTGTACACCTGAAGAAGATAGCAGAGATAGATGGAAATCCTGTCTTAGCTAGCCTAGACACAGAGACTTGGCTCTGGTGTGTTAGCCCCAGTTCTCAGTGCTCTCAGTTCCCTTTTCCTTTAGGTCTGAAATACAGCCCAGAAGGGACTATGCAGCTTCCTTAGGATAGGACAGTTGAGGTAAGAAAGTGTGAAAAATTCTGTGCACAGAAGAGAGTAATTTGGTAAGAATTGAAAAAATTAAGAGACAGTGTTTGTGTGTGTCTATGTTGCATTACACAGGGTGCACCCTTTTTTTCTTTCTGAGAAATAAGTTGGCCCAGGTTAACCAGCAGAACCAGAGGCTCTCCTCCTGCCTTCCTTTCTCTGTGCTTAGCACATGACCCAGCTTGGGCAGAGCACAGAAACCACAAAGCCACAGAAGAGCATCTCAATAACCCTGGCTCCTGAAAGGCTGCAGGAGGGAAGCTGCCCTTGCTCCGGGCTACTGATTCAAAGCAGTATGAAGCAGATGGATTTAAGCAGTTCACACACATGAGCTGTCAGAGGTGGGTCTGGCTGGTCTAGACCTCCAGTTCGATCCTAGGAGGCAACCCCTGTATGCCTGAAGCTGCAGCTTAGCCTGCGTTATGAATGGCAGTGGCTCCTGTGGCAGAATGGTTTATTTTGGGCTTCTGGAAATAAATAGAGGCACCATAAGGGAAGTCTTCAAAGTAAAATTACTGGCCTGCTGTGCTTTTCCTAAGCAAGCCGTCCCTTGGCTGGGCTGACCACTGGAATGTGAGCTGCCCAGTAGTTCCACAGCAGATTGTTTCTGTTATTTGATACATTTACCTCTCCCAAACGCAGCTTTGAGACAGACAGCATTTTAATCCGCTATATACGGTGCTGATTGGCTGCTCTCCCACTGTGACCACTTGACACCTCTGAAGTCCCAGGAGCACTGGTCTACCTACAGTGTCCATTCGTAACTTACAAACTGTGTTGGTGGGAAGCCACATTTTCTCTCTTTCTTTTCTTTAACAGTGAAGCATTACCTGGTGAAATGCCCCCAGAACAGGTAAGAGATTACTGTTCTCTTTACAATAACCAAGGCACCAGTTCCTTCTTGGTTTTGCTGTATGTCAACCCTACCCAAAGCAGGTGATGGGAGCTTTAAGGCCTCTTCCAACCTAAGCCGTTCTATGATTCTTTTCTTCCATGAGTAAAGCTTTCTAAAGTGTCTGCTTTAGTGGAAAGCTTTTCCTTTACAGTTTGAATTGCCTTTTGCAGAAGCCTGCTTTGATCCTGTATGGCCTTCCAGGGTTTCCCAGCACCTCCCCAGATGTCAATGGCTTAAGCCGTCCTCCTACACAAAGCATACCACAATGTGACCAAATAAATCCTGCATACATAACTTGGACTGGGGCTCAAATCAGATTTTCTAGGCCCACACTCTGTTCCCAGCTGAAGACTCCAAGGGATGGGAAAACTCTATTTCTGTTGCAGTCATTAATCACTTTAAATAGTACTGACTGCCAAGTTTTCAATTGCACGGTGCTATAAAACTGATTTCCAACGTATGAGCTTCTTAAGATATAAACTGTGCTGGACCAGCAGTAAAAGAAAGATGACAAATATTTTTTTACAAACAAAAAAGATTAAAGAGTGATGCCTCATAATAATGGGAAAGAACAGCTGTTTCCCAGTTTTCAGTGACAAAAAACATGTGTTCCTAGCATTATAGTTTAAATCCAGAATCGCTTGGTATCACAGACGCTATTTCTCATAGTATCTTTTTAGCAAACTGATTCTGTGCCAAGTATAGCATGTCCTAGATCCTCAACTAGGGTAATTTTTAGTGCTGTCTCATGAGATAATGGCTTTATTCAATCTAACCAACACTCAGATGTAAGCAAAGTCAAAAAAAGGCTACAGAGAGTTCAGGAGAGGTCAGTACAAACTGAAGCTTTCATGTTATTCATTGAAGATCTTTGTTCTATGACCCTAACCAGCCATTGCACCACACCAAAAATGTACAGACAGCTCAGCAGTTTTCATTTCTCCCTAGAAGTGTGCTGACTTCAGGGCTTTGAAATTAAGTGTCTATGAATGTTATCAGTATCATGATTTTTGTTCTCTTTCACTCTTAGGACCTTTTATTTTTCACTCTCTACTCCAAACATGAACCATCAATTTCTTTAAACACATTAGGACTGTTCTTGTACCTAAATTTGTAAATGGTATTAGACACACTATGATCCATATCTAATGCAAAACATTTGTTTCCATTTGTTCCTAGCCAAGGGTGCACTTCAAGGCATCACAAAACCTGAATTCCAAGCAGATCTCGTATTATGGCTCATCCAGATGTGTCACTGCTGTAGGTAAACCAACTGAAAGGAAAGAGTTGCAGTTGTGTGAGCTGGCATTGGGCACTGTTCAATTCTAGCTAGGTGCCACCAGTGCACCTTCAGTGCTAAGGCCAGGCAGTGACAGTTTAGAAGTTCACAGACAATTTGAAGTGATAGAGGATATGAGAGGTGTAACATAGCCTCATCTATCTGCACTGCAGGTAGAACTTCACCTGCTATTCTCTAGAAGTATTTGCTAGCATGTCTTGGAACTTAATTCCAAACATTTGAATTCTTAATTTAAAACATTCAGACTTGGAACCCAGGTCAAACTGATGAACATATTTGCATGAGATTCCTGCCAGTCTCAAGGGTTCAGCCTAGACTAGAGAGGCTTAGCTCCAACTCCCCTAGCAATATTTCAAGTTGTGAAAGCAGTGAGAATCCAGTTTCAAAATTACACTAGTCTGGTGTCTAAGAACTGTCAGCACTCCCGCTGCAGTAATACCTAAGCATCTTAAAATATTTCATGTTTTGATATCATAATAATAGCTTCACTTAATTGTAAACTGAAGCTAAGTGATGTGAGTCCCAGGACTCACAAAATAGCCTCAGCAGAAAAGACAATTAAATCCAGATTTCCTGAGTGGAACAAAGCAAATGTTTGGGCTTTGGCTTACTATTTGACCAAGAACAAATTAAGGGAAAAAAATGAGTTAACCCAAACCCATTTATTTCCCACATTTTAAAAATAAAAAACTAAATAAAAAGCATGGTTATTTTGGGTTTTCCAAACCACTTAATTCTATTTTCTGAGGTTTTCTTTAAATATCCTCTTTCTTTAAATATCCTCCTTCTTATTATCTGCCTTGTTATTGGATCATTTTGCCAGTGTTCAGATAAAGAAACCCTCAGGAGGTGTAACTTTGAAAATGGGATTTTTTTTCCTGCCCTTTATTTATTTGTTTTGGCCTGAGCTCTCCGCCAGTCCTTCTGCCACTGTTCTTCCAGAGACAATTCAAGGTACAAAAAGCCATTCATCCCAGTGCCTTGGTCCCACACCACCAATCTGACAGTGTAGGAGCAAGTTCTGCCACACTGAACCAGAACCAAGTATCCAACTCCCAGGCACCTTCCCACACAGCCGTCTATGTGAATCCATCTGTGCTGCCCAGGGAGGTGGTGGAGTCGCCGTCCCTGCAGGTGCTCAAGAAGAGGCACTGATGGACATGTTTAGCGGGCATGGAGGTGACGAATTCATGGTTGGATGAGATGGCCTTAGTGGTCCTTTCCAACCTCTATGATAACCCTTGTCAGATCATTGACAAGAGGGAATAGCTGACCAAGACAGCCAGAGGAATAGTCCCACATCTTAAGGGTAGCAAGGCACCAAACGGGAGCAGTTTTCCAGCTCTTGACATAGTGTACTCCACAATTACCAGCCACAACCTCCAAGGAAATCACAGTCCTGGTGACACAGCTCTCAGCAGCCTTCCACAGGCTTTCTTCTCCCCAAACTCCTGTCTCTTTCTCACTCTAAAAGCTCATTAGATCCTTCAAGAAACGCAGGTGACTGTTGAAATAGAAGCTGGGAGGCCAGAGAAGGAGCTGGAGATAAAAAGTAACTTTCTTCCTTAAGGCAGAACAAGACAAGTTCACAAAGACACAGTGTTTCAGAGCCAAGGAGTGTTTTCTGAGCCTCCTTGTTTGGCTTGAGGAGCTCAGTTAGGAGACAGCAAGCACAATTACTGTCTCTTTCAGAATCAGTTAACCCTGTACAGACCTGGCACTTACAAGAAAAGTGTAGGCCATAAATACATTATTCTGTAGCTTCACATTTTCAGCAGCCAAACAGGAATAACGAATGCAATGAAGTGACACTGAGCCTTTTCATATATTGTGCTAAAAGCAGCAATATTAGAACAGTAGTATCTTTAAGCTGTACGTCTGCCTTAATGAGCAAAAACACCAAACAAAAAGTGACTTCCCTCCCCATTTTGATGCTCTCTGTCCTTTGCAGTTTGCTGTGTTTGAGCAATGGAGCTGGGCAGGACAGCTTCATTTGCTGCTGGTTTAAAACAATTTAACATCTTGATTTTAATAGAGAAACAAATGGTTGTTGTGGGATAGGTTCACAGTTATGCAGGCAGACTTTAAAATTACTTTAATGCAACCCTCAGTTTACATAATTGATGTGATTTGTTTATAAGTTATGAAAATATTTTACCTCTTAAATATTTTTTTAAGAAGTTTGGAAGAAAACTTATGCTTTAGAGTGAATACGAGGAACAGAATTCAGCAAAATCAGCAAACCAGAGGCTTTTTAATTGACACAAGCATAAATCCAGAGTGATTTCACCAATGATAGTGATATTCATTTGGATTTACAGCTGTGCAGAATTGTAATGCCTGTTATTTTGTTATTCTTGTGTGGGCAATAGATGAGACATCCCAACTTTCATTAAGACTTTGGCCCTGTTTGAATATTTAATTCTATTAATAAAAAGAGAATGTTTCATTATGCAAAAGAACCTGGAGAGGAACAGCATCTTGGGACAAATGACTTAAAATTCAGAGAATACTGTCTGTATTATTGCTGTGGAGAACCTGACAGGGTCCCACTGCGTGGTGTAATACACCAGCACAGGCCAGGACCATCCCCACAGCCATCCTGCATCACTACCATTATTGTAGATAACTTCTTGGATATAAGGAAGAAAGCTTTTACAATAACAGTGGTGAGATATTAGCACAGGTTGCCCAGAGAGATGGTAGACCAAGCCCCATCCCTGGAGACATCCAAGGTCAGGCTGGATGGGACTCTGAACACCTGATCTCACTGTAGGTGTCCCTGTTCATTGCACAGGAGTTGGACCAGGTGGGGTCCTTTCTGACTCTAACAGTTCTATGATTCTGTTTCACATTAGTTGCAAGCTAGCATGTAGTGACAGAATCAAATAATTGCAACCTGACTGCATATCCAAGCCCCTCAATATTCAAAGCAGGGTTCTATTGTCTCAGACTTTGGGACATACATTTGATACTTGGACTAGATGATCTTAGTGGCCTTTTCCAAATTCACGGCTGAAGAAACGCAAGAAATTGCAATGTCCTCTCAGAGGCTTTTCAGTATATCCCCAGGTCAGAATCCAGGTTGTTTGGTTGAGACTTCCAAAAGTGAAAGGCAGTTATGTCTTCTTGCATGAATGCACTGGCACTATTTGTCCCTGAACTGCCTTCACTTGTCCCTCTGCATTGCAGCTCAGGGGAGACTGTGACCAGTGTGACAAGCTTGTCCCCTCTGCAGCCCAAGAAGGTGAAGAAAAGGAAAGAGAAAGCAGAGCTGCCACCAGCCATCCCAGAAAAAGGTATGAGAATGGAGATGCAGAGAGAGTTCAAAACTGGGCATACCAAGGAGGGAGAGTTGTGCTTGTGGTGACAGGGCTCTGCCAGCAGTAGGTAGGGAAAGGAACTGGAGGATTTCTGTGTATTATATCACAAGTGACCAGCTCTCAAGAGCTGTGTTGACCCTGGCTTCTGCATACAAACAGCATCTTTTGCATATGAGATCTTTGAATCTTACATTTTTTTTCCCAATTCATAAGCCCAGTGCTTCATTGTAAAGTAAGTTATCTGAAATATAGCTCTTATACAAATGTAAGTGCAGGTATTTATTTACTCCCAATCCACTATACATCTCTGATTTATAAATTGTTAATGCATATGCTAAAAAATGACAGTGAATTACAGTAACTTGAAATGACCCCTTAATATTTATTTCCACAGCTCCAATACCCAATATTCCTAAGCCCAAGCTCTTGAAACCTCAAAGAAAATTGATCCTGGTAAGTAATTTTCTGTGACATTTTCTCCATATTTTTCTCTCTCAATGTGATTGCTGTAATGTTGCCAGAACTCCAGGTTCAGAAAAAGCAAGTTGGCTTAAAAATCACAATTTTTTTTTTTTTTTTTATACAGTAACACTTACTGGCACTGCTGCCTGGAAAGCTATGGGTGTCCCATCTCTGGAGACGTTCAAAGCTGGGCCCTGACCTGGCGGGGAGCACTAAACCCATGGCTGGATGATCTTTAAGATTCCTTCCAACCCAACCATTCTGTAATTCTATGACTTTATAAAGTGATGAATTATCTTGGCTCTTTTCCTTTTGAGCACTAGGTTACACTGGATTATATTTTTCCACTTTCTTGCAGTTGTTGTGCCTACAGATTTAGCTTGTTCTTAAATGAAACTTGCTATTGATTCTCACGTGCTGCTGGGAGCTGGTGCTCGAGAGAACGTCTGTTTTCAGCAGATAATAGCTGTGCTGCCTTCGTGACTTTTCAAGTCAGAAAGAGGGGGACTGGATTCTGCCCCATAGTGGTGCAAGTCAGCAATAGCTGAAGGGATGAAATGTATGTTTGCAGCTCGTAATAAAGTAGAAGAAATCTTAGATCTGCTTTCTAGTGGGCGTGACTTTCTGTTTATAAACACCTGTGGATATTTGCTAGCCAAATCAGCTAGATGAGCAGGTGTAACATAGCTGCACCTGGCCCAGACAGCTGGGGTAGCAGAGACAGCTTTATAGCAGTTATTTCAGCTGCATCTATGGCCAGGCCTCTGCAGGGCTCCCTATGGACTCAATAGACTGAGGTGAGTTGGAGCAGGAGCCCAGCTCTACATTTTTGGGGATACTTTCTCCCTTTGCTGGCAATGGAGAGGGTGATTAACTCCCTGACTTCAGCACTTGGGTGGATGTGGGTGCCTAAAGTTATGTTGTGTGAGTAACCCAAATGCCTCTGCAATGGGCTCACTTTCAGGTGAGGATTGGGAGCCTTCCCACCAATTGTCACAGAATGTTCCCTGCCCTTTTATGCATGGTCAGGGCACAGCCTGGCTACCTTGGCACAAGGCATTTTTTTAATCCTCAAAAATCTCTCAGATTTTAAACTTTCCATCCCTTTTGGGGTGAAAAAAAATTGCCATCCTGCCAAATGTCTGCAGGATAAGAGATTGCTTTCCTTCCAGCTGTAATGATTGCACAGCTGGTGTCAGTAGTGGGCCTTCTTTCCACAGATGGCATAGAGCTGGAATGAGAGACTCAAACTATGGAGGTTTCAGGGCTTCTTCTTGCAGCTTCCCTGTACAGCCCAAGGAAGTTCCACACCAGGAGAATGTTCCAGAAAACCTAAGCAAACAAGCTTGAGTATAAGGAAGCATTACAAAATAATTCCAGTGTTTTGGGAAAAATTTTGTAATAACCTAAATACTGGCAGAATTATTTCCAGAGGACATGTGCTTTTGGTTTCTTGAAAGATGTTTATAATAAACCAGCAAATTTCTTTTGTTGTTAACATGCTAGAGTGGATTGCAGTATAATTTTACAAGAATACAATAACCTGGATAAAATATGGACATAATCTCAATGAAAATTAAAAACAAAAAGAGAAAACCTAATATCATGTTCAATTGCACAGCTTTGAGTAAAGCCTTTTAAAAACTCTGCTTATGTCATATTGCTTTTGCTTTAGCCAGAACAACAATTCTATGCTCCCCTTGTTGCAAAAACATTCCCCATCAGTGTCATTCTCTATTAAGATCAGTGAGAAATGTGTACAGATCAGAGGAAATAGAGATGATGAACTGCAAAAAGGGATGGGTTTTATAGCGTGCAAGAAGCCCAGAGAGTCATTAGGAAGAAGAAAATTCTAGAGGCCCACAAATTCTTCTCTCTAAGGAAGATTCAGCTACAGCCTTAAGTACATAGGCCTTTGAGTTGGTAGCTACAAATCTTGTACTTCTTCAACCAAATTTTCTGGTAAACCTTTCATTGCCTCCTAGAGGTTAGTTGTTATAGTCCAAGAATTTCAGGTGCTGAACATAGAAATGGAAAGGTTTTCACAAACATTTGCACCACCGAACATAGGAGTTGTTGTGAGATTCACTGGAGCTAATGGAAAGAACTTGGTTTCAAGTTATACCAAATACCGCAAACTTGAGTAAAAATTTTATTGACTTCATCTCCTTTATATAAAATTATAAGGAAAGGAAAGTCTGTGCAGGTAAGGCAGAATCCAGGAAATATTCCTGATTCTGCCACTGACGAGTCAGATTGTCATCCCACTTTGTAAACAAATGAGTCCATGTTACAAATGATGCCTATGGTCCTAGTTCCTTCGATACGCTATAAACGTAAAGCACACGGTCCATAGGAGTTGGCTTCTACTGCTTCTGCGTTGATAAGTTGTTACTGGAGGGCATCTGAGTTCTGTTAATCACAGGACACATATTGGTCCTGTTTGTATTCTAAAGCAGAGAGCTTCCAGTGACTGTATTTGAGCTATCTGTAAGAAGCACCTCTATCTACAGCCCATACAGTGCAGACAGCATTGTTTATCCTGGCAGGGGCCAAATCAAATGGGAAGCTCAGAATTTTTATTTTCCAGCTTTGAAAAATCCCATCCTTATTTTCCATTGCAGGCTAAGTGCTGACAGTGTGCTGCATGCCAGTCAGTGTATGTCAGGACAGTCCCTGCACAGAAAGCGCTGACTCTGCAGCGAGCAGTGTGTCTGAAAGCCTGCCGTTTGCTAGCAACTCATCTAGGCACAGCTGTCCTGATTCTGCTGTGTCTGCAAGGCAGAAGGGAGTTGTTTTGAACACGAACTCACGTTTGACACCTGTGGAACTGAGAAGGCCACATTTCGCTCTCATTGTCCACATGTGTTCAGTCAAATTAAGCTTATTTCGCATTTAGCTCAGTGTTCTATATATGTGTATAATTCCAAATCAAGGAATGAAGAAAGGCGCTCCTAGAGCTGCCCAGAAGCTGAATGTTCCTTCACCTGAAAAATCATTTTGACTTTTAGGTTTCAGGAGTATGTTTGCCAGTGTACAATTAACCAACTAGACCCACTGCATATCTAAAGCGGTGACTTTGGTGTCCTTTTGCGAAAGGGTCTGGCTGTGCAAGTGCATGA
This sequence comes from Lagopus leucura, assembly GCF_019238085.1. Classification (NCBI taxonomy): domain Eukaryota; kingdom Metazoa; phylum Chordata; class Aves; order Galliformes; family Phasianidae; genus Lagopus; species Lagopus leucura. The sequence goes on along the minus strand of NW_024962255.1, from coordinate 18,020,606 downwards.
TCTGCACAGAATTGCTTCAGGGAGCACTGAAACATACATAGAGAAGCTCCTTTTGCTTTTTGCATGCAGACAAATTTGTGCATCCAAGCTGTTATCCTACAACTTCAGCCTCACAGGAATACAGGAACAAATTTTCCCAGTGCAAGGTTATTATGCACGATTAACAGTTTTTTTTCCTCCCCTCTTTTTCATCTTACAATTAGGCAGTACATTATTCAAAACCAGTCTTATGCTGTGTTCAGCATGCCAGCTAGGAAAAATGGGCTCATCATTTTTTGTGCAACAAGTAGAACTCCTGATAAGTCTCAACACGATCTTTTCTTTCTTAAACAAAAGGCAAATGAAATACTGCTCAGTAACCTCTAGGACTCCGGATCAGAGAACTATCATGTCTCTCATCCTCGTGCATGATTTTAAATTAAAAGCCATCCTCTGCTAGAGGTTGTTTCCTCCACAACATGTAACAGTCTGTGATTTAAGATCCCAGTTTCTCAAGGTATTATTTATCTCCACAGACTTCAAGTAACATTGTGCATGATATACAAAGAAAAATTGAACTTTTTTTTCCTCAACTCCCTATGATCCTTGAATATTTCCATCCAGTCCACATAATTTATTTCTCTACCAGATGATGTCTCTTCAGCTGTCTCTCATTAAGGTGTGAGTTGTCCATTTCTTCATGAATATCATTTATATTGTCAGGTTGAAACTCAGAACAAGTCATATTCAAAACTGTTGAGTTATGTCTACTTTCACATTCAGGTCCCACATTGCTACCTTTACCCTAAGAAAGAACAGGTTATGTAAATACAGAAAAACTCTTGCTGGAATTGTGCTGAGATTTGTGTATTTACAAAATCCTACAGTGGATGATTTTTATGTGATAACACCTTTGGAACACTAATCATGTCTCACCAGAAAAATCCTTAAGCCTTTTTGAAGGACTAAGAGAAATCAGCCTGATCTCCAGCGGTGTTCGGAATCAAGAAATAACTCTGTGTAACACATACAACAAAATAATATGTGGCATAAAGTATTAGCAAAGGGAAAGACTCTTCTGCAAAAGCTGTTGAAACAGTCAGGACAAACCTCTGCCAGGTACATTAACTCTATTAATGAAGAAAGATGAACTATCTCCCTATAGATACCACTAGCTTTATGTCTATGGGATTCTGTTTCTTTAAAATAAATGTTTCAATGGGACTTAGTGAATCATGTTTGTTTCTGACTTTGCTATCATAACTTCTGTGGGATTCAAAAGCAAAATTTAGATGTGGTGCTGTAAGAGGGCTCACAAATTGTTGTGGAAGTTGTTTCCAGTGACGAAGCCGCTTCTAGAGATTAAAAACCAGGCATCTTAGTGGAAAGAAGCCATCATTTTTTTAATTTGATAGTGCCACTAAAAGACATACTTCCCACTCCATGATTTTCCAGTGTCAGATTTCTGGGCCTTGGCACAGAGAGCACAATGGCTCCCTTGATACTGCAGAACTCCTACTGGCCAGCAGTTGCATTTCTGAGAGATAATTCAACTCACAGATCTAGCTTCAGCTTCTCACAAAGGTCTGTAGAAGTCATTTTTTAAGTCCGCCTCTGTTCGGTGATAATCCAATTTGATCAATAAGCAAAATTTTCTTAACCTCATCTCTTGTTAAATTCATTCTGCATCACATCCCAAACAAGTCCTTCACATGCGATTATGTGGAGACAGGATTCTAAGGCAAATGTCTGAAGCAGTAGTCAATGATGTACTTAAGACTAGTGAATTGGGAAGTGAGACCTTGCCTGCTTACTTTTGTTGTAAACTAGAATCAATAGGGTATCAATATTATTTTTTAAATTAGAAACTTACAATCTATGATTTGTTTTGCTGTTTTCACAATGACTGATAAGGTGATGAAACAGTGAGGCTCTAAGTGCAAGCTGGCAGCAGTTGTTTTTCACAGAATCATAGAATAAGCTTAGGTTGGAAGGGACCTCAAATATCACCTAGTTCCAACCCACCAGACTTGTTTTCCAAACAAGTTAAAATTACGAGGTTAGTATTTGCTTGTTTTCTCTATACCTATTTCTGAATTTGAGTAGAAGTAGTCTTAGTTAAAACTTAAAAAATTCAGTCTGACATTGCTCACAGTAAACATCTTTGATGCTGCCATTAAACAACCCAGCTGAACTTAAGAAGAACAAAATTGACCTATCTGGTCATAATCAGGACATAATCAGAGTAATTTTCATTAAAATCTCAACTCATAAAGGTTTTTTCTATGCATTTTTGTGCTGGACAAACTCAACAAAATTGTGCATACACATACTGTAGCTTTTTTTAAATAGTTACGTGTAGGACTTCACAGATTGTCTTTTTGAAAAAATGTTCCTATAACTGAACTCTTTCAAATAGTTGCCCAAAGAAAGGCTGTGACTGAAATAAATAAAAATTAAAACTGCAAGTGATTTTGTATTTGCTAGAGGATACACTGGAAAATGATGACTCTCTTCCTAACGTATTTCTGCAAAGGGTGCGATTCCAAGACAAGAACAAAACAGATGAACAAGATAAAGGCCGCATCTAGAAATGTCACTTTGGAACAGATCTCTATTTAAAGAAATAATTTCAATATAATTTTAGAACAATAATGTAATATTTCAGGAAAAAAAGACATTGTAGCCATAGAAATCTCAATGACTTCGTAGGTGGAGAGCCAGGATGGAAAGAGAGAGGTGAACAGTCAGTCATTCCCTGCCTCTCGCTCTTCTGTCCAAATGTCAGTCCCACTTCAAACATCAGTTACTGAAAGTCACACTGTTGTTCCAAAAAGGAGGGGGTGGCAGGATTCCAGGCTTACATTGCCAAATGAGAGATGAAATCACAGAATTAGTTTTCTTTTTCTACCTGCTCAAAAGAAAATAATTGTGTTTGGACAAACAAACCACCAAAATTGAATTAAATATGTGGTTGATAAATGAAGTATGGAAGAACGCGTGGAGAAACAACCCTGGCTACCATAGGTACTCTAAAGTAGCGTTGGCTTCCATGTGCAGTTATTACACATCCTTTGCTGAAAACTCTATACACTTCACAATTTTGAACCTCCTGTGTGTTTCCTCATATTTTCAATCAAATTATTACATACTAGAAATATGCATAAGGGAAATTATTCTACACATTTTATGGTGTGCTGTTCCTTGTAGCAGTAATTGAAGTACCTTTTCCACTTATGAAAGTACTAATTTTATTTGGTTTTATTGCTTTTCTAGATGTAATTATTTATTTAGTGTGTTTTGGCTTTATTAAATTATGCTTACTATAGGAACATCATAAAAATGTATGAAAACAACACATCAGCCACTACTGCCCAATGACCTGTTTTGGGGAATCTAGTGTTATTTTTCATATCCAAACATAATAGAATAAAGTAAGAATAAAGAGATAATCTACACTGGAAAACAATGCAATTTTGAGATAATACAATAAAACACCTGGACAATATGATTTCATAAATCTTAGTTCTGAAATTTACATGAGTTGGGCGTTGATGTGGCTATTTTAGGACATGCTGCATTTTCTAAATGGAAACATAACATAAAATGCAATTAAACAATGAAAGAGGAAAGCATATACAGATTTAGTATGCCCTCAGCAACTTATTTCTACAGCACAATGAAAACATTTCCACTTCAAAAATGTATTGGATTGGTCTTTGGAAAAGTGGAGTTTTAATCTAACAATGAACAACAGCTTGTTTGTAATGTTTTATCAGATTCTTTTTTAGGAACCTTCATATGTTTGCAACATATCATTCTATTCAGGGTCAGAGGTGACTCCCACTAAAGCCAACAGCAAAACTCCCAGTAACTTCAAACAGAGGCTAGATCTACTAAGCTACACCAAGAACAAAACCTTCAGTGTTTGCATTAGTTACTGTGATGTCCACCATCAACCTAGCTCACTTTCAACTGAATAGACAGGCAGGTATAGTTTTGAGGTCTGTAAAGGAATACTAAACAAAAAAGGCAAAAACAATTGCCTATCTAACCCTGAGGTTAGATACTTTCATGCCAGAAGGAGGAGAAATGTAATTAATCACAGCAGATGACTAAGAGCTTTTTTAACTCTTTAACCCATAGCATGGATGCCTTTCTGACCTTTTAAGTCACTCCCAATATGTGATCAAAAAGGCTTCCTTTCTGTGCTATTTATGAGATCCAGTTGCAGTCCATACAATGTTCTTTTATATTATTGCACCAGAAAAATCCACAAAAGGAGGAAATTTTGTGAAGTCAGTAGAGAAGCATTCAGTAGCAAATAAGAAGCAGAAGTTGAGATCAAGTAAGGCTACCCTTGCAAGGTAGGGGAAGACCATATGAAGAACCAAGTGCAAATATTAGAATCCTGTAGAAGGCCTTTACTCACACGCACAGATCAGCTGACTGCAGCAATAGCACTTGCAATAGCAGCTGCACAGAGTATTTCAGTATCAGATCTACAGAGGAGAATTAAGATTAAATTCATGCAGGAAAACCATAAGCTGATCCACCCAGAGGGAAACAATCTGAAACAAAGAGTGTGAGCAACTGTCAGGGCACAATGAAAGGATTCCAGGAAAGCACAAAAGACAGGAAGTGAGGGAGCAGGGGGACTGCTTTCAGAGAATATTCAATATTTATTTTGAATATTATCTTAGTCAGAAGATAATATAGTAATTATTCAAACACTTCTAAAGGAAACAGGAATCGTGTATTAAGTCAGAAAGGACAAAATAGCAGTAACCAAAATGTAAAGGAATCTTGGTTCGGGAAAACATTTTTTTGTGTATGTTTTTTTTCCCCATTATAATGCTTGAATGGGGGGAACTTTATGAATTTTGAGTCAGTTTTCAGTTTGCAGCTGGAGAGCCTTTCCTGGTCTCAGAGATACTTTCCTATGAGGTATAGTTTTGCGACTGCAACAAACTACATGGCTGCTTTTTTTAATTGTCCTTCTCAGTCTTCAACATGAGAACACCAGAGTCTTTGCACTTAACCCTTTTCTGAGGAATGCAGACTAACTTTCCATGGACAAACTGGAGCTGGGTTGAAATCCAAAGCTCAGATACAACCTGAAAGCAACTCCTTTGTTTGTGGCTATAACTGGTGAGGCACAAAAGTTACTTTTATTTCCTCTATTAGCTACATTTAGTACAGAGTAAATTTGTTGGCAGCAGAGTAGAACAAGCACGCTTGAGAGAAGAAGTACACTCTATTCAATTGGATACTTAAAGTGATTTTTACATTCAGTGATAATGGAATTATAACTAATTTGTTGTTTGTCTCCTAGCCAAAAATCGCTGAAGAGAATTTAACATATGCTGAACTTGAACTTATGAAGCCGATTCAGGAGGCCAAAGGCATTTCCAGTACAACAGTCTACGCACAGATACTCTTTGAGGAGAACAAGCTGTAACAGTTCATGCCTATATAACTGTCCTTTGTGTTCTATTTAATTCTTGCTGTGCTGTTTATTTATAAAGACCATACAAATGTCCATATTTTTTTATTGACATTCATGTGCTTTTGTATTTCTATATGACTTTTAAACAAAACGTAGTTGGAAGTAATCACAGAATGAGCAGCTGATTGACAAGTGACATCCCAGAGACACCCTTGCAGCGTTTGCCCCCTCCATTTTACAGAGAATGAAGCTCCACTTGGACATTTTCAGTGCTAATCTTCATTCCTTCTTTGGCATTAATGTGACAACTCTAGCTGCAAACATGGACATCTGAGCCACCTCAGAAATACCAGCAGCAGGATCAGAGCACATCAGCTTCCTCCACCAAAGAAAGACCACTGACCAGAAGTTCATCAAATTTCTGCTGTTCATCACATCAGAAAAATATTAATTCAGTAAAACTGAGATTTTTTTTCCATAGAAAATGGATATCTAGAATTAATTTTTCTGCCTTCCCCCAGCTCATAGTAGTTATCAAAATTTTGGTTTCTGTATTTCCAACTTCCCTTTCTATGTACCCTTCTTAGGTACTTCCAATCAAACACTTCAAAATAATCCAAAGGAAACATTCTTTGTTAAACCATACCAATCTGAGGAAAAATATTTATAGTTTGGGAATATTTTCCAGGATTTGATGCTTTTATAGTTCTGGTTGAGAATAGGAAAAAGCTGATAGTATGAAACTTCCCAAGAACCAGGACACTGGTTTTGGCCTTCCTGTAGGGTGGTGCTCCTAAACCTGCAAAAGTTGCCTCCCGTGGCCTATTAGCAAGCTGCTGCTGTGAAAGGAAAATCACAGATCATCTCCTTTAGCACAGAGCAAACTCTGTAATACCCTGCTTACTTACCTTGGAGTTGTTTCTCTGGAAAGGCAATGGCTTGGGAGGTAGGAAACTAGGCTGCACAAATGCTCTTCTTGCTTCCCCTCTTTCTAGCTGAAAGGGATTCTTCCTTTTCCTATGATATCCACTGATGAAAATTGGTTATTCTCTGGCATGCCAGTCATGAAAGGACTGGTGTTTTCAAGCTCCTGAATTTGCAATGCTCTGTCTACACTCATGGTTGGGGTTGAACACCCGGCTCCTTTCTGCTGTTGGAAGCTTTAATCCTTGAGTAACTGCAGAGTTAACAGGGACATAAAAGCATGGGTTCTTTAGCCCACTCTCAGGCCTGGATGTCTAATGTTCAGCATATGCCAGGTGCTCTCTAGGCATACATAAGGCAGAGGCAGCCTCCTGATGGGCATTCATTCAGCAGCTTGTGGGTTTTTGAGTAGCACTGGTGGGCCACGTGCTTTGAAATTTAATCAAGTTTATCCAGGTATCTTCTTCCTTCACAGGTCAGGTCTTCACAGTGACACAGTAAGTTCATGCCAGGGCTCAGAGCACAGCTGGGAACCCTCATGCTGCTGTTAGCACTTGGGAACAGAGTGCAATAGCAGCACTTCAGGGAGGAGCATGTGACAGAGAAGAGCAGTCTTTGGATGACATTAACTGCTTTAACTTCATGATATTAACTGCTTTTAGACTTTTCTTGAATGGGGATAGAGATTACGTTTCATACATAAACTGTTACCTTGCAGCCAGATTGAGTAAATGTAAAATGCAGCCACCTGTTTCCATGCTAGTTGAAAACTTCTCTCATAAGAGAAGAATTCAAGATTTGTCAGGCTGGCCTTTGTGTACAGTACTAATCCCACCCCTGGCTTCTCATTGAAGTGGTTCTTTCCAAACTAATGCCAGCTTTTATTAATAGGTTTATTGCTAGCAATTATTTGCATTTTTTATGTTTGGGTTCATGAGCTGTCAAGGATGTTTGTTTTGCCTTCTCATTACCTCAGGAATTTAATCACCCACCAAAACAACATGGCATCATTCCTTATTCACTCATGAGCTCTCAATTCATTGACCAAAAAAACCTGGTGCTTAAAGAATCATTAAACATTCAGGGGATACATTCCGTAACATTCACAGTCTGAATATTCAGAGAGGAGAGCTGTAAGGAAAGCATTGGAAAGTTACAGGGCTTATTAGTATTTTTAATTCCAAAAGAATTACAAGCCTAGCACATTACTAATTTGGTCACTTAATTGCAAAAACTACACAAGTTTGGTATATAAACATTGCTTTTATATTCAAGTGGCCATTATATCCATTGTTCAGACAAGTCCTCTACTGTATGCTTATGCCCAGTATTTTAATGAATACCATTCTTTGTGTATTAATATATATATATTCTTGTTTATGTTTCATATCTAATTCCCCAAAATAATAGTTAATTGAGCTAAATAAATTACCTTTTTTGTTGAGATAATTTCTCCCAGTCTGTGTAGGATTTATTGTTTTTAGAGAATGATATGAATAAAATTATTTGTCAAAATGCAAGGCACAAGATGATCTCAGTAGGTGAGAACTGAATTTTTCATTCTGCAGAAAATTCCATGATTTTTAAATGTTTTCCATTTGTGACTGATGTAAATCACGGCAGAATCCTGGCAGCTGAGTCAAGAGAGGTTGGAAACACTATTTAGGATAACACCTGTCTTCATGAGCAGATATCTCCTAAGCTGCTTCTTGCACAATATTCATCCAGATTTACTAGTATGAGATCATTTTACTGGAGAAAGTAAAACATTATCCTTCCCCTTGCAAGTAATTGTGCATTTCTATGTTTCAAAGCAATTCAATACTACAGAGAAGAAACTTTCATCGAGTATAACCTAGTAGAAATACAGAATAAAATGGATTTAGCTCCTAACAGGAAATGCAAGGTAGAGTTCACTCCGACCTAACTCCATCATGCTTAAGCAGAATAGCAGCAGAGCTGAATGTGGTCCACCTTTTTTTTTTTTAGCGACAGGAACTCCCATGAAGATTCTTAAGACCTTATTTAACAGTGGTTGAAATCTGCTGAGTCACACAATTTTGGTTACTCCTTCTGGTGTCATTGGTAAAACACAGCCCAGTGTTGAAATTTTAACAAATACAGCTCTATTAGCTTCAGACCAATTTAGTGTCAGATTGTTAAATGTTAATGTACTGCACTCTATAGCTGTAAACAGAATTAGAGATGTGTACAGCTTTGGTTAAATGTGCCTTGTTCCCCCACATTAAATTTTATTACCAGAATCCTCCACCAGCAAATAGGAGTAAATCATATTAGTGTTGCAGGCTGTGTGGGAGTTGATTTTGCAGCCCAAGGAAGGGGAGTTTTTATCACTCTTTATTACAACTTTCTAATGGTAGGTGTGGTTGGAATGTCATTATCTCTGTAATTACAAGCAAATTATTTGTTTTAGAACAACAGTAACAGAATAGTGGAGTTCTCTTCTTTAAGAAGTTCAAACAACTTATATCCTTAGCCAGGGTTTGGCCAAGTTCTGCTGGCATAGCTGGACTCAGATCAGCTGAAATTTTATTTGATCTTTTATACATAGTCACAGTCTGTTGATTTTTTATTTAGAGATCTTTTCCAAATCAAAACTGGTAAGCAACATCATAGTGCAACGATCATTTTGGCTGTCACAGTCTAAACTGCCAGGGTGAAACATATAATCCCTAAATTCTACTAGATAATGGTTGTTCTTTTGAGTTTCCTCTGCTAATCTGAAATATCCTCATTTGCTGTGCTTTGTTCCACATTTAGTATGTCTCAATTTTATTACCCTACTTGGGAGGTAGAGTAGATGGAAAAGCTGCATATAAGTTGAAGACTCCAAGTTTGAATTATTCCTTTCAGAAAGGAGAAAATAAAGATGGAGGTGATTGTGAGATGCCAGCTAGTCCATCATTTGATCTAAAGGTTGGATTAACTCAGTCTGACTTAATCTGACTTGCTGTGTTACAGGCTGGTCTCACCTGTTCTCAAAAACTCAAAGCGATAGGATTCCATGTTCTCCTCACAGCCCTAATCACTCCATGCCATTGCTCCAACTCATGAATCCCAAACATCCCCTCTCAGAGCTGCCTCAACTCTTTCAGCAAATTGGCAGCTATTGTGTATTGCACATTCTGCTCAGAGGCTAAACAAAGCACCATGCTCTACTGACTGCAACAATAGGTAGGGCAAGAACCCTACCTCTCCTGCCATCATATTATGTTAACTTTCTTGCTCCTCATCAACATTGCTGTTTTCTTTGCCCAGCCCTCAGAAGCTTTTCAATCTTTGACTGCCCAGTCAGAAATGAAGCCTTTGTTATGCTTCTACCTGAGAGCTGCACGGGTTCTTTATTTCAGTAAATAACACAAGTCTGTGCAGTCAAACTTCTCCTTGCTGTGCAAAACCTGGGACTCTCGTACATCAAACGCCAGGGGATCAAACAATTGTAAATGTAAAGAGTTGGAAGGGGTGCACAAAGATCATATACTCCATCTCCTGGCTCCACACAGGACCACCCATAATTCAAACCATATTTCTGAGAGTGTTGTCCAAATGCTTCTTGAACTCTGGTTAAAATCCAGCAGCAATATTTCACAATAAGGAAGTGAATAAGAACACAACAGTGCATTATGGCTCTGTACGTAGAGAACCTCATGAAATGAGATCTTCTTTGTTTTGTTTTTTTGTTGTTTTTTTTTTTTTTTAACTTCATCTTCTGTATCTTCTGTGCTGGCACTGGACATATTTGACAGCAGATACATTACACAGTTAATTACAGCTCCACATTTCTGAGAAATTAAACATAGATCCATTTGGATTATCTTCAGGAAAAATGAGGCCTCATTCCACTGCACTCATCCCAAGGCTGAGAGGTAATTGAACAATCCTGGCCTAAGTACTCAGAGAAGCTGCAAGCCAGCTGATATTATTCTATATGGCATCTTCATGCCTGAAATGGTCCTGCCTTGCAAAGTCACTCTGCTCTTACTGAAATTTGTGCCCTTCAAATCCCCCAGGCAAACATAACTACATTCACTTCTACCCCTACTTCTTCCTCACTTACTTTCAAAGATCACTCAGAGAATAGAAGAGCTCTGTCCTGACAGGGAACCAACTCAAAAGTCCAAATGAGTAAATCACTGTGCACATGATGACAGCAAATGGCAAAGGCCACTTCCATGTATCACTATAAAAAATAACATTAATTGGGATGCTTTGCAATTTCCTGTACAACCCATAATTAGGTTAGATAAGAAACTAGCGATGTCTAAGTGCTATAAATGTCTAAATTAAGTTATTTTGAAAGTGCCCAGCACTTTGACATTTGAGAGTTCAGAGTAATTGGAGTATTGAAATAAAATTGCTTCTGTTATTTAAAAGGTCATTATCTTCTTCGGGTAGATATATGAGGACTATTTTCCACTCTACTGAGCCGTTCTATTTGGTACAATTAGACCTGCTTGAGTAGATTTCTAGTGGGCCTCCTCCCACTTATCACAGACCTAGCATTGCACAGGGAAGGGCCTGTAAATATACAGACCAAATATTGAATATATATTTAGCTCATAATCGGGCTCTGAAGAGCCAAAAGCAGCCCAGAGCTTCAACCCATCAGGAACACCATGTGATGCTACACTCCTTACGACAGCAACTGAGCCCTTGCACAATCAAAGTCAAAAAAATGAGATCACAGGCAGAGAACAGGCAAAAGTTATGGAGCAAATGAGCATTTCACCTTCCCAAACAAACTAACTCCTAGGTTGGCAGCAACCACAGTTATTTCAGTAAAATTACCAGAATCCCTTGTTTATAATGTGCATGGTCTCACTGTCAGAGCAAATAAGTGTCTTTTGCTTGTTCACCAACTGCAACATTCAAAGACAACAACTTACATTACTACACTTTGCATCATATTTTGGTTATTCCTGTAGTGTCAATAAAATAAGAAGGCAGGGCTTCTTATCAGACCAACAGAAATCAGACAGTATTCAATGCTCACTGTAACAATTATAAAACTCCTATTCCAGAACCAGGAGGCAGCATGGTCTGTGCAAAAACCAAATGTATGCAATTGAGGCATTTTAGGTTTCACAGTCCCCAGTTAGATTAAGCTGGTTTTTAAAGTCATGTAAACATTGTGCTCTTGTATATTTTACTTCCTGGTTTACCTAGAGGGCAGAGTTAAGACTGCACCTTTGTTTTGAATTTTGTCTTCTAATATGACTGGATTTCTTTTAAAGGTAATTCTCACCCCAAGCTACTTACACTTTGCAAAAGTTGCTTCTGAGATCATTACAATGCTCTAGTGATATCTGCATCATGCCTCTTACAGAAGCAATGGAGTTATGCTGAAAGCATTTGCTGTGGAATTGCTTTACCTGCTTATTTTCAAAAACATATTCTAGATCTTCCACCCCTACATCCCATTAGCTATTAGAGAAGCTATTATATTCTCCCAGATTAAATATCCTTGAGTATTAGAAAAGGTTGGCTCATAAAGACTTCTGTTCTTAACCTGATGACTCCCATTCATACATACACTCTGGATTTGTTCTGTGATCCACAACTTGATGTCTCACTGAAGATGTAAGAAAAACAATGTAAGGCTCAAGGATATTAGCCTGCCAAATCCATGCACAGTTAATCTGCACCTTCAAGTGGCCTCTGCATATGCCTGACAAAGCCAGGTTGCTATCTAGAGGACGTGTACCATTAGTGCTGCTGTGTGGGCAGCAAAGTAGTTTCTGGAGCTGGCTCTAAGAAAGGGAATGTCTGCTGCTGGCAAAGACAGGCTAGATGAAAACACAAAGGGAGCAGATAATTAGGAAGCCATCAAAAAGTCCAATAGGTAAATGAAAGCATGGGTAGCAAGCTTTTTCCATGGCTTTTAATTTCCTTTATTATGTTTCAGCAAAGCTATATTCACAATTGAAAGGAGTCCAAATCCTGCTGTGTAACCAAATCACAGCTTACTTTTAAGGAATGCAAGCAGAGAGAAAAAACTTAAAAAGGAGTGTGTACCTAATTGTTGAACTCTCTGGCATTTGATCTTTCTCCAGTCCTCAAGAAAGCTGGGCGTGAAAAGAGGGTTATCTGAAATAAGGGTGGTGAATTTTGCCCAATTTCCAAGTGCATGTTTTCACCAAACACAGAAAGGTGGTATTGGAGGTGGTATTGGTATTGGAGTCATCAAGTCACGCACTTGGGAGGTTAGGAAATTTAACCAGGGAGGTCATCTGTGTAGACATAATGCAGCCTTCCTGAGCTGATCACTAATTACTATAGGTGATTACCTCACTCAAGATGGAGGTTAGGCAGGACATGAGGAAAGGGATCTGTCTTGACACTGGGGAAGCCAGGAAGCTGTTTGCCATAGGAAATCTTGCTCATTCAACAATATAGTTCAGAACACAAGCTGTGAACAAAGCACTGGCCTACAGGAAGACAAAAGATGGTGTATAAGCAAGACAAGTAAAATCTACTCCTGATTCCTCCGAACGATGCTTGCAAGTTTCTAAGCACCAAGATTATGACATACAGCAGTTCTGCACGTTCCTGTTCAGCACAGCACACACATGGCTTCTCTCCTGCAGCACTAAGCAGTCAGTGCACTGGAAATCACGGAACTCTTGTGGCTCTGGCTGTCCAAGGGTACATATGCAGATATGAACACACAGATCTTCCCAGACACAGTGTTCTCTGTATTCATCCAGGCTCCATCCTTATCCAGGCTGTGATGTCCAGGAAGCCACTCTGCCTAACTGGTTTCTCAGGCCTTCCCTTAATAAGCTAAGACATGTAACTTATTTACCAAAGCAAGACAGGAGAAGTGAGGGGGAATTATCAGCAATATATATATATATCAGCATTAGTTCCCTCAAATTTGCTAATAAAATGTTAAGGAGCTTGATTTTTCACACTTCCTCCATTTCAACTAGGAACATAAATCACATTTGTATTTGTTATGTTATGGCCTCAGCTTTCTTACAATACAAAAATCCACTTCTACCACAAAGAATGATTATGAAATTAAGTAGTGATACTGATAGTCAAGGTAACATCACGACATGTCCAAGAAAGAAGGCAGGAGGGGGAAAATAACGCAGATTCAGGAGGGAGGAATGTCAAGAAGAGACTTGTAATGTTGGTAAGAACAAAGATTCTGCTACAAGTTCAGTTAACAACAGTTTGAAGATTCAGTAGTTTTTGATGTCGTGATAGTAAAATTAGAATTGGTTCATTTTACTAAGCTACATTGCTCTTCAGCACAAATCAAGAATACTTTATTTGCAAGCCTTTATTTGTGAACAACAAAGTATTATGTCAAATTCAGTATTTAAAATAACATTTAAAATACAGAAATTTTCCAAGGACAAATACCATGAATTCTTATTATCTGTATGTCTGTCAGTGTCTTTCCCACAGCTTTGGAGTCCATTATTTGATTTGAAGAAAGCTGACTGCACTCTCACTCCAACAATTCCTTTGAGATTCAGTCCCCAGACATATGCTTCTGATGTCTCTGACTCTTTCATGCTCTTTTCTCTCCATTCAAAAGGCTGAAAACATGAGTTCCTGATCAGTCCTTCCTACCCATCCACAGACCAGCAGCAGATTCTTCCCCATTCATCACCAACTAGAATTTTGGAGGAATTTCTTGAAAAAGAGAGAAAAAATATTTAAGAGTAAGAAGTAAATATGATAAGGCATTCTCCTCTATGTGCAGCAATTAGGAGAATGCAACAGGCAGGGCAGCAAGTAATCTCTCATGTTAACAATGATCTAGACTAGACAAAAGACTGAACTTAGAAATAGATTCACGTTTTCCTGAATTTCAGAGGGTTATTTGTAATTGATCAATCCAGATCTGGTGCTTTTAACTTCCTCTGATCCGAAGAATCTGTAATTGTTAACTAAATCACCTGGGCAGCTTCAGAATTCAGACTTGTCAGCATACTGAAAGCTTTGCTGCATGCGGAGTCAGCAACACCTTCCCACTTTCCATGCATATAAGTATCACATGAAGAACTCTAGCTCTCAGTATAGAAAATACAGGGATCATTTTAGCAACCATCAAAATGCCAGCACTTCTGGAGCTGAAGAGAGCAGCTGTTTTACAGAACATTGCAACATCATGGGGTAGAAGATAGCAACAAATATTACACCAGATGACACTGCAAGAGGGGGATTGAATAAACTAAAATATTGCTGGCTGTGCAAGCTGAGTTTAACTGCAAAGTTATCCTTTAGCCAAAAACTTCCATATTACATTTCTTCTCAGGAGATGGCATCTCCAACAATTGCTTGGACAGTGTTTTTCCTGTGGTACAGAGACAGCACAGCATCTACTAATCTCTCCAACTATTCTACTCAAAAGCTGCTGCTTCTTCTGGGCTTTCTCCTCTCTGACCATTGCCAGTCCCAACACCCATCATGTAATGCTGCTAGCCAGGCCAACTCCTAGAATTTGGCAAATCCTGAATTCGGCAAAGAATTTGAATGAAATTTAAAAAGCAAACCCCAAACCAAAACTCATAAACAGAACAAAAACAAAACACAAAGTTCAGAATAAAATAACCTGAGAATTTAGGACAGAGGCTGACACATTGCCCCCTGCCAGGCATAGGCTACAATGCAAAGGACAGAACCATTACCTGGACACAGCAAGCGCTGTCACTGTTGGGCTGTTCTTACTTGGCTTCCCTGACAAGGCAAGGCTGGGATTCAGTTCCCGAAAGAGAACAAGATGTTTTCCACACTTGTTACCTGTTGTTTGGTTTAAAAAAAATAAATATTTAGAAAGTGTCTAGGGGGCAGCATGGAAGGGATTGTTATTATTTACAGTCAGCAAGTTGTTGAGAACAAATATATTCAATCCCAACCTGTGCTGTTTGCAAAATAGGCCCATCCCAATTTAATTTGTGGCTATGATAGTTACATGTGCTGACGTGTGGCTGTATCAATTGTGTGCTAAATTGGATTTGTGTATTATTGCTTTCTAAATTGCATGCCTAGTTCAGCAAAATTGTTCATCAGTTTTCACTGGCTCTATGTTTAATAAGATGCCCCACAATACCTTGCTGCCAAGATATAATACAGCTCATAATTGCCTAGTAAAAAGAAATTACATAAAGCCCTGTTATTATCAACTTATCTAAATCTGCTCATAACAGAGCCAATAATTAAATGCTGAGAACATTTCACATACACACACATACATACAGAGACCTAACAACATAATTCAATCATAGTTACTTTAGTCTTCTTAATGACTTGTGTTTTGTATTAATTTTATTTTCTTTAATGTGCAGAATGAGATGTGGGAATACTTGGCCATTTAAAATAATTCTGAAATCATCTGGATACTTTAAGGGAGAATGTCACAGTGCTGATCACACTTCAGCTCTTCAATAAGGAATGCTGTTGCTGCATGCATCTGAGAACATGCTTCCTTACACTTGTGCGAGAACAGGTGTGTGTACGTACACACCAAAAGATGCCTAATTAAAGCATGTCTTCCTTTATGATCCTGCATTAAAAAGGCACAAACAGAAGCATCTTGCTGTGCTCCCATGGGCAGCTTTTAAGTCCTAGCTTAGAAAACGGGTGAAGAAGATTACTTTTTTAATTTTCTTTTTTTTAAGCAAAAATCTCAGTTTGCTGACAGATAAAAACTATGCAATTGTATTTGAGTAAAACTAACATGGAAATATTTACCACAGGGAGTGAAGGACAAGAGTTTAGAAAATTCTTAAAATTAATTAGATGCTTCTACGTGGAAAAAGAATCTGCAAAGTGACTGCTGAACGCTACAAGGATTCTGGAAAGTGTTAAAACCTGTTATTTGACTTGCATCAATCTCTGATTAGAGACTGCAGTGAAACCAAACCAGCCTAGCTTCTGCAGGCAGACTGCCTCACATCTGGCATCTCTAGTGTTCTTGCTCCTTCCCTAGAAGCATCTGGCTCTACCTGCTCTCAGAGATGTAACAAAAGGCAAGACGGGCATCTGGTCTGGCATTTTCAATATGCCTCTGTACCTATAAATATTTCTGCATCTCAATCTAAGTATACTTCAGATGCCAAGTTCCACAAACAGCACTTCTGAAGATCTCAGTGGTAATGCCCAATTACTGCATAATATCTTTTTATGCAGATGTTACATCTACAACTACCTTTATGTAAACTGTATGCCTACAACCGAAGCAATAGAGAATGTCTAATGAGGTTCAGAGCAAATAAGTGGCATAAATTATACATGTTAACAACACAACTTTTTTTTTTTTTTCTTTTTCTTTTTTTTTATGAAATGTGTTGCGAACAGAAGCAAGCTGTGCTATTAGGACATGCCTGGGCATTGGCTTGGCACTGCTTTCAATATACAGCACCACGCTGCTGGAATCCAACTGGTTTGGAGGAACTCTGACCTCATTTAAGGCAGCACAGACAACAACCTGCCTGCTTTGATGTCTCAGCACACTTTAGTACAGGCTACCAGCAGATATGCTAATGAAGTGGGATTTATGGCACTAGGATAGTTCATTAGTTTCATAGGTTTATGCAGAAAGGTGGCCTGTCAAGCTTAATGGAACCTATGAAGAACCTATCAGCTTCACCCGCATCAGATTTGTCCATGAGACTAGTGTCTGAGAGCCCTTCTGTCCCTCTAAGGCATGGCAGTGACTACCCACTACTGTTGCTGGTTACAGTCACGCTGTATCAGTGCCTGAACCCTCTCAGTCACACCACTTCACTCTCACACCCTCCTCTTTCTCAGAATAAAACAAGGGCTGCAGTAAGTCAGCCTGAAGTTCACAGCCCACTATGGTCATACCTGGGCTGCTTGCCTCTCCCACAGTTCCTCTCTGCGAGCTCAGGCCAGCAGCTTGCTCTGGGCCAGTGGTGTATTCAGTCTTCCACAGCTGTGCCAGCAAAGAGGAGAAAAGGAGAAGAAAGAAAAAACACAACAGATTGTAACAGAACAATCACATGGGAGACAGGGTTGTTTTTTTCCTAGTAAGGGGTGAAAATTGGACTTTAAGATCTGAGCAGGATTTGGCATGGTTCTCCCCTCCACCGTGTTACAGTGTGTCACACTGGAGAAAGGTATGGGGGGAACTGGCAGGGTTTCCAAACAGGGCAGTAGCCATGATCCCAGTCATCCAGGAAGCTCTCTCAACAGACTGGAGGCAGAACCAGAAAAACCTTCTACTCCTGAGAACATGATGTAATAAACTAAGCTGTGAACAAACTCTAAGAAACTATGAATCCCGAAGGGTTCTGCAGTACTGACTTATGCAAAAGTGAATCTCAGTGCTTTTCTTACCAGCACCACATCTATGTCTCCATTTATGAAACAAAGGCAGTGCATACTGTTATTTTTTTTTAGGCAATGCACTGAAACCCACTAGCAAGTGCTACAGAAGTGCCAGGCACTACATTTTCCCTGTGACAAACTGTTTTTCCTAGAAACACAAACATATTTCTGATGGGCAATAACAGTTTTGCTTTCAAAAACAAACCAGATTGAAAGTGTATTTTCAAAACTCTTCCCAAATGACAGACACTCCTCATCGAGGAGGACACAACCTGATAAGAAGGAAGTCTTTACCTCCAGTTTTCAGTTTTTTTCCCTTGTGCTACCCTGTTCAGAAAGTGGCATGGGCTTTTAGTAGCTCTGTCCCTCCATTCAGGTTTACACTGAATTAGGATTCCCCTTTTTCTCACCCCTGGCCACTTACCCTGACCACTCCATCTGTACTTCCTGTGATGACAATGCTGCGTGTATCCCAGTCCATCACTTCAGCAAAGCAGCAGCAAGCAATACAGCTCTTGGGGCTGCAGGTGGTGTTAACACTCACAAGAGGCTGGCCATTGACTGTCCATAGGTGGAGGTAAGATCCAGCACAGGAGGCAATATCACCCTGTAACATAACAAAAGGCAATGTTTTCAAGATCCTACACTTGTTCTTCTCACAGGAGGGCAGAGCTAATGGATTTAGAAGGATGCAAATCAGCAGTAAACTTTTGGTTCAAGGTGGGGAGGCCTTCACATATTCAACAGAAATCATTTAGTAACTTGGGCTAGAATTGCAATGCCCATTCATAAAATAAAAGACACTGGGTGACACTTTGAATGACATTTCCTTTTACAAAATAGTTTGAGGCTATCAAACATCCACAGAACATCACACCCTGCAGTCTACTTCCACCCTCCTGTAGTCTTGCTGGTTCTAAGCACTTAATTACTTGGCTCTTTTTATTCAAACTATCTCAGCATCTCTTTCCTTCACATCCTCCTAAGTATGCAAGCCTCAATACTTGTTTTTCTAGTTTTGTGCTCTTGACTTGCCAAAATGATCTTAGCTCCAACTGTTGATAAAAATGCACAGACGTGTCAGATACAGATCACCTGATGCTGTGTCAGAAAAAAGAAAAGAAAAAAAAAAAAAAAAGGAAAAAAAGCAATGCCATGTTTCATGCTAAACACAAATACAACCTTGAGATCCATTTCCTACAACTGGGCAGGGGAGGACCAAGGGAGGTTCTCAGTACCATTCTGCAGTCCTGGGCACACAACACAGCCAGGCAGCCTACAGACTGCGCAGGGTTACAGCACAGCGGGCTGCACCAAGATAAGTCTGTTACCTTTATGTAAGGCAATCGAATCCTCTCCTTACCCATCAAGAAAGAATTTTTGAAGATGACAAAGGATTCAAAGAATCATAGAAAAAGAGGTAAACAAAGAAAAGAGTACAGAAAGCTAACTGCTATGTTTTGCCCTTACCTTTCAGTCAGCGCATAGCCCAGCAGAGCATCAGCTGATCCTCAGCTACTGCCAGGGACAGCAACTGTACGCAGTCAGCACCTAGTGCAGATTCTGGGCCAGAACTAGAGCTTTTAAATTTTACTGATATACAAATAAATGTTCTGTTAAATAAGGACATAGTGCTTACTTCCTTAGCTGTAAAGCCTTTGGTGATTTCACAATCTTCCTCTGCCCCTCACAGGGAGCTTGATGTCATCGCATTTTTGTACTGCTTTGCATTCTAGTAATAACCAGCTCAGCATTCAGTGAGCTGCCCATTCAATGCAGAAAACATCTTTGCAATAGTATTTCTCCTATTCTTTCAGTGAAGGTTCATGTTCTGACCATACATAAGGAGCAAATGCACACATAATCCCTTGGAGTAAGTAACTTAGAAAACCAAAAGCCAGTGCTGTACCTTTAAATCTGATCAAGAAACTAACTGAAATTCCACCCACACTTTTCACCCTCGATGCATTCTAAGAACTAATTAAATAGAATAGTACCAGCAAAGTCAATGATTCTGGGAATGGCTGGTGTGCCCTTAAAGCTAGCAGCGCGCATCTGTTTTAAATCAACTAGAATCGTAGAATCCTTAGAATTGGCAGGGACCTTTAAAGGTCATCTAGTTCAGCTCCCCTGCAATGAACAGGGATATCCACAACTAGATCAGGCTGCCCAGTTTACTAATGTTGTACTTCATCTCTGCCTGATTTGAGCACAGAGCTTTTCACACTGGAGGGCAGAATTCTTCAGAATTCTGAAGATAAAACAAGGATAGCATATTTAACACAGAATTACCAGTAATTAAAGAGATTAAATTTCAGCAAACTCATCAGCATGGGAGTACATGATATTCTGAAATTTGTTTCCTACAAATCTTTGTTTCAAAATGTTTTGAATTTTTCAAGAAAAAAAACCTCATTACCAAAATCATAATTCTGTGTCAACTGAAATACTTAACACAATGTAAGCATTATTTCTATCTTCACTACACTATATAAAGACATAATTTAAACAAAAGTTTCAAAATGAAACATCCTGCTATGCTTTCTCCTTCAAACATAATTTCCCAAGGTTTCTCAAGGTTAAATGAACCTTTCTGCAGGCTATTGTCCAATCAGTTTTATCATTTACAATCCAGCAAGCTGGAGAACTGCTTTTGGCTCCGTCACCACAATGTTCCTGGCACAGACCATCCTATTTTTCAATAGCTCAGATGAAGGGCCACCAGCTCAAACAGCTACAGTTAATGGTAAGCTGATGTGTAAGATGAAGAGGACTCCATTATCTTGAGGTCTGAAGCCCATGGCTTTTTTTTTTGCCAGCCCATCCAATTGTTTCTGAATGCTTAGTACAATTTTAACTACCATCTCAAGGGATCACCAGGTATTGTGAGTTGGCTGCTCAAAGCCAACAGCCACGTAATGCTAAGCAAGACCCCTGGGGCTGAGTGCTGAGCTGACACTGAACATGTGATTTAAATCCCATCCTCAATCATTAGCCATCAGACTGTAAGGTTAGTAGAACTCTAATATGACACAGGTTAAGTAGAGAATGTCTACTTAGTCTTACTGCTATTAAATAACTTTGCTTCTCTTGGTACAAACCACAGTGCTAGATGCACACTCAAATTGTCTGAGCAGCTGGAACCCTGCTCTAGTATACTAAAAGACATATAAAAAACAAATGTACAAGCAACATTCTTGGGAGATAGAAGGTTGGAAAAAAAAAAAAAATCTCACCAAGAGTGTTTACAGCTCAAATCCAACACAGAATATTTTCCTATCAGCATGCATGCAGTTACAGCTATGCCCAGACCACAACAAGAATTTTTCCACTGCTGGTAAAGGCAAATCCAGCCATTGCTATCAGCAGCATGCTTCTCAGCTGGTGGTAGCAGGGAAAGCAAAAAGAAAACAACACTGTCACTACAAGGGTGTAAGAAAGTTGTCAGCTGAGGTGGCAGGTCCAACAGGTATTAGCTGGCCGCGGTCTGTTCCATGAACGTCAGGAGAAATTAATGGAATAATGGAAGCAACAAGGCTATGGGTGAGCCAGATCCAATACTTCACGCTCTGTAAACTAAAAGATTTTTAATCCTGCTGCCTACCTACCCAAAGATGCTTCTGCTTAGCTACTCAGTCTAAGATGTTGCTTTTAGTGCTCCCCTCTCATCATTAAGAAGACTATTAGCAGTCTCAATACAAAGAAAAAAAAATCAATGCATCAGACTCAGGATGTTTTTCTGTTGGGAAGAGTACCCATTAAGTTATCATAAAATGTTCACGGATGCATCAGAAGAAAGATGATAAATGAAGATCTTACTGTTGAATTGTTGATGGCAACAGAAGAGAGACTTGCTCCGTGGGCAGGAAGCTGGGTTATGTACGTCAGATGGTTCAGGTCCCAAATGATGCAGGTTCTGTCATCAGATCCACTCACAATGATACTGTAGGTCACAGATGCAGCAAGGCAGGTCACTGCCTGAGAGTGCCCGTACAAAGCCTAGTGAGGGAAAAGTAACCAACAAATCAGAGTGTGGCTGAATTATGAGAGAACTGCAATCCTACTGCCATTTACTTAGTTAGAACAAAGAATCCAGTCAGACTGTCCAGTCAGATTTCAGAGAACTGAAAATGGTATGAAGCAAAAATCCTGAAGTATCTTACAGAATTATTCTTGTCTACAACTTGTGGTTTACGAAAGTTCAGTCTCCAAAGAGATTAAATGACTTGATCCAAGTTGCCCAGTAACTCAGTGGAACAACTGAACTGGTTTACATTTCTGAGTCTACCACAGTGGTTTGCGTGCAGGAACAAATCATCACCTTTTACTTCAGTCAAGACTGTCTAAAGCAAGTAGAATTTGGACTTGAGAATTATCACTTTTCAAAATTTAGAAATCATTTTAAAATAAAACTTATCAAATGTTTCTTTCTCTTTTACCGAACAAGCACTAACATTTTTCCAATTTTAGTTCAGAATAAAAATAGCATTTGTAGGAGAATTTTTGCTTTAAAAAAACCATACGCTAATTCCTCTCACATCAATCATTAATCCAGCACATTTTTTTCTGTTTCCCAGGTTTCAAAGTCATACAAAATACCTAGTTTAACTTGAAACAATTTTATAACAAATACATAGGTAAATTGCATTTTAGGCAATTTAATGTCACAGAAATCATAGACAGAAATATGCTAACGACAGTTGTGTAATTTGCGGCATTCTCAAGTGACAGCAACATTTCTGCTGTATAATCACCAATGACATTAAATTCTGTAGGGCAGAGAAAGATTTCCACAACTTTCCTAGAAAGCCTTTCAGGGTTCAATTTTTAACTGCCTTACTGTGAAAAATTAGAGCCACCAGTTTTATTGCTGGTTTTAACAGTAACAGCATACTCCTCGCTGCCTTTTTCTACATGACATAATTACCAGATCTTCAGGGTCTGTGTCAGAGAACCACATATCTCAAATGATTTTTGCAAACACATCTCATACTCTTTTCCAGCCTGTGACTGTCAGACTGAAGTCTTGCTGGCTAGCATGTGCTACCAGTTGACAAGGTTATTAGGACAACAGTATTCAAAGATAACCCACTGGTACAGCTGAGCTGTAGCAGCCTATGATGTACAGAAGGTGTCTTGCAATTGCAAGGGATGAATTTCAGTTTGCAATGTATTCTATTGAAGAGAACCACCAATTTAAAATACTGACAAAAATTGGGTCTTCTCTCCAATAGTGGTCCTCAGATGTTCTCTGCAGTAACTTTGACTGCCTGTAGAACAATCTGTTTACAAAGGGCTGGGCATAACCTCATGTCTGTGTTCAAGAACTAAACAGGACCACTGCAGAAAGGGCTAGGATAGGGCAAGATCAGGGGCTCCAAATTTCCCCTCCCTTCCTCAGAAGGATGAAAGGAAGCATACCTACTGTGACAGCATCCATATTGCCAGACAAGCTATGCTTCTATGCAAATTTTAATCAAGGTTTTTTCATTTTTAACTCAGGAAGACCTCCTGCTTGGTGATAAAGTGTTTTAAATGCAAGCTAAGTGTGGAAAAGAAATATAGATCTGAGCTCAGCTAAAAATCTCAGCTTCAATTCACCAGTGTTTCAGTATGCATTAACGCAAAAAACAGACAAGTGCTGTAGCTCTCTAACATCTCATTATTCCTCTGTGAAGATTGGGGAAAAACTGAGAGGCCTGCGTCCGCAGTAAATTCACTAATATCAACCAAAAAAAAAGAGGATCAGCTTCACTGCAGGAACGCTCAGTCCATGAAAATTAAACCGGTTTCTGGCCATCTAGCTTAACTGGCTGACATGGGCACAGTTTCTCCACAGCTATCTGTGTTCAGCACCTCCCTGGCAGGTCTGCACAGCAGACACGGCACAGCTTGCCTGAGGGCTTCTCCAGCCTGGTTGTTCATTTGGCCCAAAAATTCTGGGGGTTTGACTGCATGGGTTGCTCTGCTCTTGAATACTAAGGGAACCAGTAAATTGCATGGATCAATAACTGAGGCTATTATGTTCAATCTTTAGTGTTCCAGAAAACTGTGGAAGCAGCCCCTGCTTGAGAGGAAAAAGAGACTTTTTATGGTGAAACACAGTTTCTGCACTTTACTACATTCCAAACCAGAATGTGTCAGTCCCATGAGACAACTGATAAGTGAATAGCATCCACTTTATAGCACATCAGCTTTACTTAAGCAAAGCTCACTCTCTCAGGAAAGATGATACCATTCTTTTGCTCAGGAAAAAAAAAAAAGAAAGAAAGAAAAAGAAAAAAAATAGCCCCTACAAAACACTGAATGACATGAAAGCAGCATGTAATTCACTGGAAGTCATTTAGTACAAATTTACATCTATGCCAGTCATCAAAAACCAAAACGTCTGCAAGTAAAGAAAAAGAAAAAAAATAGATACATTTGTCACTGAATGACCTCATGCCTTTTAATGGACTAATGGGTAGTATCAGTTTAATCACAGTGGAACACATCAGCAAAGCTGATTCTGAATTTCCTTTAACAAAAGAGAAAGGCATTGTACTGAAGATAAAACAGAGCCTCTTCAATGAATTGCTTGAAACTCAAGCAGATCCCCAGATTGGTATCATTTTGATGGTTATGAAGATTACTGCTTACATTTTCTCTACTGTTATTTCTTCCTTTTCTATGTCCATCTCTTGTTTTAGAATATTAAGCAGGGTGATTAAAAGGTCATCACTGAAGACCTTGTCTCTATTTTTAACATAAATCTCAGAAACAAAAAAAAAGGATATTCTGAACTGTTTCCCTTCTAATTTCAACATCCCAATATTTCAGATAAATGAAGGTCTTGAAGCTTCTCTGGCCTCCTAATGGGAACTGATGTTCTCATGTTATTTAATGACAAATAAAAAGTTTTTGGAATAAAAAGCACCAAAACATCTCCTGAATATCCCTCCAAAGCATTTGAACAGAAGTGTCTAACATCTGGAACATTCAATGCACAGTTTATTAATTCAGTTGACAATGGCAGAGAGGTTTCTGTCTCTTGAATACTTAGGGAAAAGAGGTCATAGGCTGTCTTTTGGATATGATAGTACTCCATATTTTCTTGTAAAGTTGAGAACTCTCCATAGCTAAATTGCACAAATCTTGCATGAGAATTCACTTTCGCAAATAAAATTGCATTTATATGGTCACTGGGTGACCAGAGTTGAGTTCAAAATCAACGAACATCAAACAACTGTGGACAGTGAGGTCACAAACTATATACTTGTAGGGATCCATCTCTACCTCATGGAGTAAATTCTGAATTCAGGTTGAGAGAGAAGTATCGATTCTTTTGCCTACTCAAGTGTTCATCTCCATCAGGTATGTTCACAGGGTGTTTTGGGGGTCCACACTGCTCTAGCAGTACAAGTGAAGACAGGAGATGCTTTATTATCCCCTTCTTTTTATCATCATAAACTTTGGAAATGCTGTCAAAGCAAACAAGCAAAAAAAAAAAAAAAAAAAAAAGAAACCAACAAGCAAACATAATACGTAGCTATCAGGTATAGGTATAAAGCATGTAATCAGCTCCTGGCCTAACTGCAGGTTTTCACATTATACTGATGACCATCACCTTTTTCTGTCCTTCTGTTTCACTGTAGCATGTTTTCTCTTTCACTCATCAGACAGAAAGAAAGTTATCTTTTGTTTTTTTTTTTTTAAATTTCTTTAACAAAAGTCTCTCACCTGTCTCAAGCTTAGATGTTTCACTTTGTCCTTGACCAAAGAAAGTTCCCAGACACATACAACTGAGCTTGTTCCAGATGTGATTACAGTAGTTGCTGAAGGACACACAGCACAGAGGCATTTTCCCCAGTCTGCCATGCACTCAAACGTAGTCATGTTCTGTATGAGAAAGCAGCTGTCAGGCAAATACTCATCTGGTGATACCATGCATTTATTTCATGCAAATTTCATTTTCTGAACTCAGTCTCCTTGGTCTTCAAACCCAGGAAAGAAAAGCTCATCCCACACCTGTGTTAATATACAATTGCAATTTATGTACAAGGGCTCATCCAAAAGTAACACCTCCTGTTTTATTCTGTTGGCACGCAATGTCAGATGTGCATGTTGGTGCTATGACAGTAGATGAACCTTCCTACCAATATTCCATTCCATTTTGGTGCCATGTGACAGATGGCAGCAGAGAGGCAATCTGACAGAACAGCATCTGACAGGGAAGCATGCATGAAGCAAAATTTTGGAACAGAATTCTTCCATGCAGAAAAAAACATGTACCCATTTACAGTCATAAAGCTTGCTGAATGTTTATGGAGACCAAACAGTGGATGTCAGCAGAGTCAGGCAGTGGGAGGTGCATTTCAACAGTGGTGAAAGTGACAGTGGTAACCTCCGCTGGTACAGATTTTGAGTGCAGCAGGCAGATTCTTGTTTTCATCACCAGCTAATGGTGGTGATCATATTGTAAAATAATGTTTTGTAGAGAGAAGTTGCTTTATCTATTAATTCAGTGTCCCAGGACACCAGAATTCCATCCCCTCACATTACAGACTTCCTACATGGCCTCAAGCAAGTTCATTCTGCTACCATATAGTGACAACGTGCAAGCACTCAATGTCAATTAAGAACAAAGCTCAGGTTGTTATGGCCACCACTAATATCGGAACTTACAGAAAAATCTTTGTGATTTCATAGGGCACAGAAAGCAAAGTAAATCTCTGGGTTTTTTTCGTGTCCAATGACTGTGGATATGTCTGTAAAAACATAACCATGTGACATGCAGTAATAGCCAAGCTGAACAACATACCCCACTGTTTTGGTATCCAAGCTAACATTTGTGTCTTAGCATATCATAATATTGTCCCAAAGACACCCCAAATCAGTGTGTTAGTAGCAGAGAAAAGCTGAATCTGCCCAGTGCCCTGGTCAGTAGTGTGGTGACACAGACTCTTGATTTTTAACAGAAGCAGCATTACATTGAATGAATGCACTGGACTAAGCTTGGAAGTCAGAGGGGAATTGGCAGATGGTCCTATCTATATCCAGCAGAAAGTTCTGCACAATGAAATTTCTAATCAGAGGCTAGGAGACCTTGTTTTGTCCTTACAACCTATGAAATGAGGTTTCTCCTTCATTTGATAGACAGCACAATCACTTGAAGGAAAGCTTGAGATCATTTAGAGGGGAAATATCACATTTTTCAGCAGAGGAATGATTTTGTACTCCACTGCAATAACCAATTTGATTTTTCTCAAAAAGCCTGACTGCAAAAAAAGTACTGCACAGCACCCACCAGAGCAGCTCATCACCAGCCTCTGAAAATGGTTCCCAAACAAACCAAGGGCTTACATAACATCCATTTCTGAAACACTTAGATTTTTTCTTATTTTTACCTTTTCAGACCCATAGTTACCAAAGCAGCAGGTGAAGTCATCAAATCCCCAGCAGAATGTTTTGTTCCAAAGAGGAGGAATCAAAACTTTATTTTTTTCAACGGCCAGGACGCCTTTCTCAGTATGAACAATGTGTCCAACAGCTCCTTTTGAACATTCTGACAAGACAAAGAATGTATTTAATTCTATTGTTTTTAGAACACTAAGGTTAGCTATTGCCTTACACGGCTTTGTGGTGAGCTGGCAAGCCCCACAGCTGGGCTCAGTGAGTGGTGGCTGCGTCCACAGAAAAACCCTCTCCACCACTGCAATTCCAGGCAAGAGCAGAAACTCCCTTTTTGAATAAATCAATCCATGCAGAGAGGGAGACCGGCTTCAAAGGAGGGGATTTAACAGCATTGCCATTAAGCTTCTTTTCAGTGGCAGATTACCATATGCCATGAACTAGAGGATGCAGGGCATGTCACCAACAGCCTCTGAATACAGCCGCAGGAGCCTGCTACCACCACAAGGCTGTGTGATGCAAACACCACTGCCATGGGATTAAAAAGTACATACACTGAAATTTTTCAGGATTTCTACATCTTAAGAATAACAGACTAAGAAGATGAAGACCCGAGATAAAGAGGCAGGGAAAGAACATATTTACTTTGCTGATGAATATAAAAAGAGAAAAAGAGAAGGGAAAACAATGAGTATTAAGTTTTACTTTGATATATTCAGAATGCAGATTAAAAAAAAAAAAAAAAGATATAGATGTCATAAAAAATCTGCTTTGAACACTACAAAATAAGTTTCAAGATCTGTCATGAATATCATAATTTTGAGAGGATCTATGTGGAGCCAGGAGATGACCTTGGTGTCCTTTCCAACTCAGGATATCCTGTGATTCTGAGTACTTTGAATGTCCATTCATATTCCACAAATAACTTAGGGAAGGGATCTTGGTACCAACTCATGTGAATTCATACAAGACCGTGCAACTGCTTTTGTGCTCTTAAAAACTCAGATTAACCCCATTTAAGAATTCAGTGCTTATTAGCTCAGAAAATGGAGCACAGCCCCTACTGCACCTTTTACTGGTGAGATCTTCAGGTTTTGCAGGCTGCTGATAAATGGAGGAAGAATTCCACTTGATTGAAAGGACAGTACTGCTTCTCTTCCTGATGAACTTTTACTCTGAACATTCCTGGGTGGATGTGGCTTAGTGAAGAGCTAGAACAAAGGAATGAAATTGAAAAATGCACCTCCATCAGTCAGATTGTGAAGGAAACATCTATTTAAATCATTAATCATAGACTCCAGAACTGTAATACACAAACCTCTTCATTAAATTCAGATCATCTTCTCCTTATCATCCCATTTTCATCAGACTACAGCACGTACATAGGTAAGAAGCTAGTCTCAGTGATTTGGGAGAAGAGAGAAGACTGTAGGTGAGAATTTAAGCTGCCTTTATTTGATTGTACTCAACACCAGACTAATGATTACTCATGTGACTGTACAGAAGAAGAACCCAGATTTGACACCACAGCTGTATGGTGTATGACAAGAACAGTGTATTTAGAGAGTGGAGACACAATCTGTAGAACTCTACAGGCCATATTTCAGCAAATTTAAAAACCAAATGCCACCTCTAATCTAAGTTGCTTGCTTTCCAGTTGAAATATTTCAAGATCAAAATAAGTTGTGCTCTCTGCTTTTCCTTCTACTCTCATGATAAAGTGATACCTGCTTTGGTATCTGTCCAAAGTTGCTGATAAAACCCAGGATGGTGCTCTTAATTAGAGGATCTTTAATGTTGTTGAGATTCATCTTGTCTCCATAAAAGTAAGGATGGTAGGTGTTAACTGCTTCCACAGCAGCTGAGCCTTGTTGCTTGTGGCCAAAAATCAGGTCTATCCAGCGATGGAGGTGTGCACTGACATAGTCACTTTCCAGGGCCTGAAGAAAATGAATTAATTCAGTGGAGCACATTCATTGCAGATACATTATCACTCCCAGTTCCCTGTTAGAGACAAACTCTCTGCAGCACTAACTGCTGTCTGACAGAAGCTTCATGACTGCCTGGGTTTCATCAATACACACATTATATCATCATAGCATCATAGAATCACAAGGTTGGAAACGACCTATAACATCATCTAGTCCAGCTGTCTCCTCATCACCATTGCCACCACAAGCACTAAACCACATCACGCAGCACGTCATCCAGACACCTCTTGAACACTGCCAGGGATGGCAACTCCACCACCTCCCTGGGCAGCCATTCCAGTGCCTGAAGCCTTACAGGGTCTAAGCAGAAAGCATTGCAGAAACCAGATTCTCTCATGCTGGAAAACCTCAGGGTCTGTCTTTTTATCCCAGTATAAGAAATGTCTACTTTTCCTGACCAGATCTGCAATCCAAGTCACAGGTACGTGAATTAACATAACCAGATGAAATAATTACTACTGGAGAATACCATAAGAGACATTATAAGGCAGCACACATCCAAACCCAAGGTGGGCTCCCTAGAAAACCGAATGATCAAAAATGAAATTTGTGCTTGCAAGACCCAGACAAGTTCACAGGCAACAGCCACAATTTCAAGTCAAATCTTTGCCCATCTCCAGATTACTGAGCCTTACCTATGAAGCTTCACTAAACATTATTGCCCTTGCTATCACCTGCAATCACCAAATCTTCATGCATTCCCCAGAGGCCTTGCCCAATGATTCAAACACCAGTGTTAAGCATGATTAAAACTGCTTTGCTATCTCCAAATCATTTGACTGTGTAATACTCCCTGATGCTCATTTAAAGGTTTCCCCAAGCAGGCCATCCTACCCAAAGCACAGCAGAATTAAACACGCTAATGGGATCCAGAACAACGGCTCATTTCACAAAGCAGACAGTGAGCCCAGTGCAGCTGGTTTAAATGACCATGCCCACAGCTAAACAACTCATGGGGCAGCTCAGAGAACAAGTACACTGTACGATTTGTCCCCTGCAAATCATGAAAACACTTACAAATCAACTCAGAATTCATCCTTATTAATAAAAGCAGTTAGTGCATGAATTACAAACTATAAATTTTGTCTGGCTTCACTACCAGCACAAAACAAAGCAACCAACAGAGCTGCAACCATGCAGTCACTCACTATCTCACTGAGCATTGAGACGTGCCCAGCAAGAGAGAGAGAACTGTAGTCTAGAAAGAGACTAAAAAATTACTTTATGTAGACCTAACCTGTAGATTCCCTATTTAATACACATGAAACAGGGAGCTATTCACAGACTTATCTCAAAATCAATCTTTGCTCTCATGCTCTTTAGAGAAGTAGCCAGATTTCACAACAGTGTTGACCCAGATCTTTTTAGTTCTTCAAATTCTGTAAAGCCTCCTGAAAAGGACAACACCAGTAACAAGTACATCTAGTACTGCAGGTGATTTTAGAGGAGAGAGAGGCTTTGGCATTATGGAGTTCAAGACTTCTAACTCTTCACTTCAGACAAAGCTTTTTCAGGCAGCCTAATCAACTAAATTTCCATGGCAAGATTTCTTGCACCCTCCTGTGCAGCATGAGGTGCCAGCTATGGTTGGAGAGAAAATACTGGACTGACTGTATTTGAGGTCTGATCAGGCCTGGCAAATCATTAAGAATATGAATTTATAAGCATGATTTTCACGTGCTAAACTGCTCCTCTTTCAGATTTCGATTAATTTCTACAAGTCATGTGACTTAATCATCTGTGCCAATGTTATCAAACAGTGCAGCTCGCTGGAAGCAGGTCTGCAGAACACAACAGCTGGTAGAGAGGACCCAATACCCACATTACTTGCACTGTGGGGGCTTTACTTCAAATTAGATCTAGTCTGCTCCCTCAGGCTGAATGCCACCAGTGGCAAAAGTATACCCTTAGGTGCACAACTGGAGCACAGCTTTTGGTTTTACTTCATCCAAAACTAATCTAGTTAACAATCAGAGATCTCTTTACAATGAAAACAGAAGCATGCTATGCAGGGATGACTGACAGATCATTTCAAAACTGCACCCTTGCTCCAAACTACATGGCTAAACCAGATGGTCCCATTGTATCTAAGTGCCTTCAGAGTGGCCAGCATTACACAAGAAATAAGGAGCAAAGCTCAGTACTTTACATCCAAACAAGCCAGAATGTAGGCCAGAATGCTTCAATACACTTTCCTTTAAAAAATATCAGTAAAAATTGCAGCAGCTCTCAGGCATCTATAGATTTCTGTTTTCAGTTTTTCTCTATTAAGGAAGGACAGTGTCATTCCCATATTTAGTTAACTGGAGGACTGAGATTAAGCAACTTGTAGGGTCACAGAGAGAGCATCAGACAGAGCAGAGGAAGAAACTAGAGCCTCCAAATCTACACACCTTCTTTGGAGTCGATATACCTTCTTTAGAGTCACTGGGAAAAGAAACACCAAGGAAGAGTTACACACTTGATGGCAGTGGTCAAAGCCTACATGCGGTGGGTAGCACTGAGCTGCTTCCCTGCAAGTGATGGAACTGGGCACTCCTTAGTCTCAACTCTTCATTTTGGAAATGACTGTACTTGAACCAAGCACACTCACCAGCATACATTTACAAGAATCTCCTTCCTTACAGTAGATGAATTCTCATGTGGTGATGAGCACTGATCAGAACTCACTACTTTTCAGCGTGTCTGTGGCTCTGAGCCTTTAGATCACTCTCTACACACTTTTTGTGATGCCTAATTCAGTAATACCCACTACCGTGTACGTACAGGAGTCTGAACAGCCAAAGATTGGAAGTTGAAATGATTTATTGAGAAATGTCCTTATTATTACTGACATCCTCTTATTTCATCAGACATATCTACTCGCTGTGTGCTTGTCAGCCCAGTAACACTGAGTTATACATTTAATAACTGCAGAAATACAAGCTAAATAAAGATAAACATAGTGAAGTAACTTATAAGTAACTGAATATAAAGCAAGTTCAACATACTGGCTTAAGTTATTTATGTAGCAACACACCACAGCATCTAGCTACTAAGCATGGGGACACTGAAGACTTGTAATAATAGTAAGCAGCTATTCACCCCACTGTGTGACTTGTAGTATCACTAACTCACTAGCTAGTATGCAGACATTGCAAGTTACCAGGAGTCTGCTCTCTTAAAAATGGTTTCATAGAAGAAAACTTTCTCCAGGATGGATTTACAAACTGTAAACCAGCTTATAAAGGATACATATTTAAAAAAAAGAAAAAAAAAAAGGATAAAAAGGCTTTGCCAAACATAGTACTGGAGCAAGGTTGCTGACAGTACCCAGGTGGCTGCAGGGACAAGAAACTGCAAGAAGAGGTAAGAACAATGAATCCAGCTGACACATAGAGAATCCTTAGATATGAGAAGTGGAGCCAGAGAAATTCCAAACATAAAGACATGGTGAAGGAGGCTTGTATGTAACACCAGTCACATGAAGATAGTCGCCTTCTAGTTCTCTGATGTGAAGTAAGGTATGGGTAGATAACAAAGGAATGAAATGAAGATTCAAGAGAATACCCAAGAAAAACTGGAAAATGATTTAGTAATAGTAGTGGCAGAAAACATGAGCCCTAAATGCAGTGCAGAAGTGCAAAGCAAGGGATATAAAAGCAGTGGTAATTTAATGGACGAATGGCAGTTGCTGTCAGTTGTAAAGTAAAAGTTGGAGAAAAGAATATTAAGACGACAAGAATTTTGTCTGATTTTTCTTCAAAACAGGAATAAAAAGTTGATACAGTCATTAAGAACGTCAGAGACAGGATTTAGAAACCAGTATATGGGGAGATAAAGTAAGGAAAGACTTATTTAAAAATAAAATAGAGAAGACAATCACATCCATTTTTGTGTGGTGCAGTCATGTAATGAAGAGACTATAGAATAAATAATGGGCTACTTGCTTTGTCACACCAATACTAACACACAATTGCCACACGCCTTGCACAAAGCAGCAACCCTTCATGCACTCACAACACTTTTTTTTTTTTCCCCAGCAGAAATCTGATGAAATACGGTAGATACATCCAGAAGGGGCAGGCAATACAGCTCATACCATTATTAGCTCTAACAGAGACCTACACAACAGCATTCAGCTGCAAATTCTGTGTTCAATGAAAAACTTTCCTACAGAATTGCCTTTGAACTCCTTATTACGTAGAAATTCCCACATCTGTCCTGCTAACTATGGACACCCCAACTGCAGTAAGTTTCATGGCCTTACAGCTATTAGCACTCAGATTGTCAAGACTGACTTTATTAAAGGCAAACTTTAAAAGAAACACTGGCCTCATTAAAACACCAAACTAACCCTAAAATATTAGATTTTACTTCCTCCCACTCAAAAAAAATACAAAAAAGTAATTGCAGTGCCAGCATGACTCAGATAGAGGAAAGTAGTTTGAATACACACGTAGCTGCTTAGCAACAACATGGAACTGCATGCATGCGAATGTCATGTGCATGCATTAAAATATGTTCACATGCTCTTACGGACTGAGATCAGAGCTAGGTGTGTGGCTTGAATCTAATTTCATTCAATCTGCAAAGTTGGTCTTGAGTGAATTGTCAAGCAGACGAGCAAAGTCCAAAACACAACATGAACTCCACAAAGGAAGAATTTATTTGGGTCTAACGCCTTTGTTGTGACTCTGGCCTTTAGGATTTCATTTTCAATGGGAATCAGTTCAACACTGTGACCCAAAACACCATTTTCACTAACCTGTCTGTGCAGGAGAATAAATTTATGGGGATCTCCATCTGCCCAAGGAGGAAGCTGCACATCTCCCAGCACTGTTCCATCCTGCATGCAGCCTGCAGGATTAAAGGAAGAATTAAAACCAAGAATAACACGTTACAAATAGTAACAGCTTTTCCAAAACAGTGAAGTCAAGGGAAATTTAGGTGACTTTCACACAAACAATTTCAGATTCTATGCTATAGTGTCACAGAACACTGAAGAATTTTTTTCTCCTTGAGTGTCTGATCTAGTAATAAAGCATTGAGAAGATGTAATTAATACAGTAAATATATGCATGTCCTCAGCACAAACCATTTTAACCCTGAATGCAAGCTCAGACAAGACAGACCTGTGGACACAACTTTTTTCTTATACAAAATCCCACTGGACTAACTGCCAACTATTTCTTCTGAAGCAGCTTCTAGGAAGGATTTTGTTCTCAAGTCCTTTGCAGTCTGATTCCTTTCAGAAGGTAAGCATAAGTTCTCAAATCAGGACAGGAGTTACACAACTGGATGATCTAAATTAAGGCCTAGGTCTGAGACTGCAAGTTTCCTAACAGGGCAGTAGTTAACAGATTCTGGTTACTGGATTGACCTATTGCAAAATCTTTCTATTTATTTGCTATCCATGAA
Source organism: Lagopus leucura (assembly GCF_019238085.1). Lineage (NCBI taxonomy): Eukaryota > Metazoa > Chordata > Aves > Galliformes > Phasianidae > Lagopus > Lagopus leucura. Next base: position 17,986,142 of record NW_024962255.1, on the reverse strand, counting down.
ATTCTGGTTCCTTTTTTAGATCCCTCAATTTAATACATCCAGGTCAATTTCTGGATCTTTTTATCAGCTAGACTCTGCTCCTTGGTCTCCTCTCAAAGATGAAAATGCCCAAATTCTTTACAATATTTTAACAGTCTTCTAACACCTATCCTCTACTCTGCCTTTTATATTGCACATTTCACTCCACTGAGTTCTTAAGTACAATTTATAACTAGATCTCAACATCACCCTACAGGTCTAGAGAAAGCGTACACTCATTCAGAAGGGACTGTGATGCTGCTTGATGCCAGGGGATGATGTATCTAGTTCATAAGACTTGCAGTGAATCTTTCCAAGTGATACTGAGGTCACACGTGGCAACATTAAGCACCACAGACAGCAAATTTTAAAAAGACCTTTCATCATTACCATTTAGCAACCGATCCATTTTCAGAAGTTAAATTAATATGTATTTCATAGCCATAGAAGTGAGATCCCTTCTAGCACATACCAAGTTCAAAGTGATTGGCATTGGTGAGGAACTCTGGCAGGTAGAAGAATTCAGGGATGAGCTCCCTGACATCGCTCATATTGTCCCTCGATGCTGATTCCCACGTGCTCTTGACACTATGAAACATCCTGTCTGCAACATCAAAGCTTCCACCCTGTAAAATGGAGACAAAAAAAAACAACTGCATTGTGAATATTCTGTTAAACAAGAAGCAGATACAGAATCTCAGTCAATCTTGCAATAACCATCACATTTGATTAGGTGGTATCTCAGGATCTGTCCCAGGTCTGTTTACTACCTCAGTCCCAATTTGCAGATAGGTAGATTAAGAATACCATACAGCTTAGACACTGTGTAGCTTGTAATAACCTGGAGGCAAGCAGAAATGATCTGCTTGAAAATATCAGCATAACCAATATTAATACTTCTCAGTGTAACTCCTCTCGTCAAGAAGTGATTTCTAAGCAGTGAACATAGCTTTGGTGTTTTCATCTGTGACCCAAAGAGTTGTGCCAAATCTTAAGTTCAGTCTTCTTGAGATCCAGGCAAGCAGGAAAGGCCCAGTGGGCAGGGGACAGCAGGAAAGGAAACACAGCATAACGAAGAGAAGAGGGGAAGAACATCTGAGGATAAGGCTAAATTGCTGCATGTGGAAGGAGGAACAAACTACCTCGAGTCCTGAGTGTTTGAATATGTTTACTTTAGTAACAGTCAAGCACTGGATAGCAGCACCCTCCTTAGCCTTAACCACCATTATGAACCAAGATCTTTAAATAAAAATAAATCACCCACTGAACGAAAGATGTATGCTTTATGTTGGAACTGTATTTCCTACAGGATTTTCTAATGGGTATTTCAGATACTCTTTGAATTTGTGAAAATCCCACGTGCACATCTATACAGACATCCCCACATTGAACAAAGGATTTATATAACGAAGTTTTACAGTAACAGAAATTGCCCAATAGACAATCAGTTTCTGGAGATCATCGCACCGAGCTTTTTAGAATGAGCAAGTTGATTTAGATTACCAACAAAAGCTGACATGTATTCTATATGTAAAGATCCTGTTACTGCTTCCCCTGAGGTGAATTCTGAAAGGACTTGGGTCCAGCCTCAGCTCTAAACAATAACATAGTCCTGCTTCACCTCCCTGTATTTCATGTCCTTCATCCTTATCCCACCAGCAGTTGTGAAGCTTTCCTACACCCACTGAAGGGACTGAGCAAAGAAGTGGCTAAAATACATATAAGTAAACCTAGCTGGAGTTAATCTGATACACAAGGTCATTTTGCTCTTGATCATTATTAGAGAGGGACCCTTGGAGTCAAATTCAAATTGAAATTAAAACAGAATAGAAGCAGCACTATAAATAAATCAACAGCTAACAAGTATCTCATTGAAGCATATTAAAGGGCTTTGTATATTTAATCTGCACACAGTGCACTGTGTCTGGTGGTGATTGATGCTTTTTCATCTTTTTTTGCAGCTTTTATGAGAGCTGATAGTAATCTCCTGAGAAACAATATGATTTGTAATAAAAAGATTACCTGTATTAAATAAAAATAATATATACATAGGAAATGCTGTTAGCGTGACAAATCTGGTTAAAGATATTACCACCACGAAAAAATGTGATTTTTTCCCTCGCTGTCTAATTCATTTTAAGGAAAAGTAATATCTTTAAAACTTAAGCCTGTATTATTTATAAAGGAAGCAATAACTGATTTTCCCATTTCCTATATTAATAAATTTATTTGCATATATTTATATCAGAATTAATGAGTTTTCTCTCTCTATGAATGCAAAAAGTGTGCCGAAAGGAAAAAAAGAATCAAGAATTGCTTTATGCCCTCAGATTGCAAGTCAATGTAAACTCTTACAACTCTTCTATAGCTAGATACACTAAGTCTGTTTTCTTTCCTGTTAGCAGAGGCCTTAAACTATGAATAAAGAATACTGGTGAAAACACGTTTTCCAAAACTATAGCATGGTATATAAAAGGCAGCTGGTCAAAGTGATCTCTAGAGTGAAGTTAGAACTCCAAACGTTCATAAAATGAAGCAACACTGAGGCTGTTTTACAGCCAAAGACATCCAAGCACTTCTAAGAAATGCTCACATAGGTGCAAAGGCTTACCAAACCCCCGAGAGGCAATTACCTGCAGATAGTTCTTAAACGACTGCTCAACAACACAATGAAGAACAAGAAACCTGTCCTCCGGAAGTACCTCATAGAGGCAAGCACCAGGAGGATCAGCCTGCTAGCTGAAATGCAGCAGTGGAATAAGAACAAAAGGGAATAACAAACATTTAGATGTTGTACTAGGGGACACGGTTTAGTATGAAAATTCAGGTGGTAAGGTGGATGGTTGGACTGGATGATCTTGGGGTCTTTTCCAACTTTGGTGATTCTGATTCTAAAATACAAGGTGAATCACAAGTGTCACTAATTACTGAGCCCATGAAGCCCTAGAATAGCTTTCCAAAAGAAACACTAAGCACAGAAACCTTTACTATGCTTTTGTCACGTGAGACCAATTCCTGAAAGGAGTTTTATGAGATACCTAAAGGTAACTGCAGGAATCAGTGGAAGAAGATGTACCAGTAAATGCTTATGCGATGAGACAATCTTTCATCCATCCTAGCATAATATGCATAGTAGATACGTACATTCCTTCAGTAAGATTTCAATACACTTAAATTGTGAAAGATAAGGTTTTGTAAACTCCTGTACACTGACTTCTTCTGTGGTTAGGTGCAAACCATGTATCCGACATGACAAACAGGATGTTTTGCAACATCAATTTACCACAAGGAGTACACTCAAGTACCCTGCCTCTCCTGTCAAGTGCATTCAGAAAGGCACTTTGGGGTTATAAGCACATATTTTCCAATTCTTAAGATGTGGAGACACTTTCGCAGCTGCTGACTCAGCACCCTTCCAAGGCCTTAACTTTGGGAGTACTTTTCCAATATGCTCTTTACTAAGTATAAACGTTTCAGATCAACTGTTTGCCTGACTGCATCTCACAGTAATTTCTATGCCACAGTAGGACTGATCACCTATGGGAAACAAGCTCAGCTTAACGTGTAGCAACAAAAGAGCAAAGGAAGAGAATGGGAGTTCAGCAGGTTTAGTGAATCCATATCCAGACATTTTTAATCCTTTACATCTCAGCAGTCCTTGAATATTACCATCCACACGGAAATGCCAGTTACCTACCAATTACACAAGCACGTCCACAAAGCAAGCTAAGAATTTGTTCTGCATAAAAACTGTGCCAGTGAGACATAGCAACCTTTATCATTTACAAGAAATAGCTGCTCCACAGTAATACATGACTGCAGCTAACATATGGCTCACAGAGCACAATGGTAACCATTGCCTCAGGTGGTTCGCTAACTCATCTACTGCTGGTAACAGCTGATATCATAGGGCTCATTATTTAATTACCATATTGCTTTATTTGTATTAGCTCATTCTGAAAAATTAGAGAACAGCTCAACAGCAAAGCTTCTGGAGAGCTTCAGGACATATCGCCAGCCCTTGCTATACAAGCAGCCTGTAGAAAATTCTGGCCCAGCTGCCTCTCTCAAACTGCCCCGTAAACACAGGAAAACTTCAACAAGAGATCTCTTAAATTATATGTTTGACAGTGTGTCATCCTAGTAGACCCTGCTATAACAAAACATATTACAAAAATGAGAGCAACAACTGCTCTGCTGCAGCCCAAGTTGCCCTGCTTGTGCATCACTGGCAGCATAAGGAGAGCAGCCAGGAAATCTGGCGCCCCTGCATGCTGACTGGCTGGGAAAGGCAAATGCACGACTCAGTTTCCATGAAGTTTAATTCCATTGGAAGTGCTTTAAGCCCTAAAAAAAAAAAAAATGGTGGCAGGTTCAGAACAAGTAAAATCAAAATATTCCTTCTAGGACGTGAGATCTATCTCACTCTACTTCTACTTCACATACACCATTCCCATGACTCCTGTCATACTCCAGACAGAGCCTTCATTCTGCCAGCTCCAAGTGCCTGCCAATAGCCATGTTATTGTATGAGCACTTGAGACTTCGATGACAGGTATTCTAAGCGCATCTGCCCCAAAGTCAGAAGGGCAGTGTTCAGAGCAATAGTAAAACACTGACTTGGAAGCTAAATATCTTCACAATTGTAAAATACAACACAGAACCAAAACAAAATGACCCTTCTGCATCATTCTGCTCCATTAAAATGTTTCCATTGAATTTAGCAGTCACAACACACGGTCTTCAGTTAACCAGGAGGCCAATACAGAATAGACTAGAGATGCCAAAAGAATGAATCTCTCTTTGTTACATGCTCATCATTGTATGCTCTGTGATCACAGAACCGTTTGGGTTGGAAAAGACTTTAAAGACCACCTAGTTCCAATTTCCACTGATGTGAGCAGGGTTGCCAGTCACTGAATCAGGCACTAGATCAGGTTGCCCAAGGCTCCCTCCAATTTGGCCTTGAACCCCTCCAGGTATGAGGCATCCACAACTTCTCTGGGCAACCTGTTCCAGCAACTAAGGAGGTGTAAGATGGAAGCTATCTTTTCCTTACCTGCAGAGAACAGAAGGTCTGTGTAAATGGCTCCAATCGGACCAAGTAAGATGCCACTATAATTGCTGAGGAATAGTGAGTACAGTAATGGCACTGGGCTGACAAGTCTCCTGGAAATTCAACACAAAATCAGATTTTAATGGGAAATTTCACCATTTCAAGTCCATAACACTAATTTATTATGGCACAATTCAGTAATTCTTTAAAGTAGATGCGTTCAAAGATGTGCAAAAAGCACACCTTGCATATCTGCATTGAACATGCTGTTAAAACCATCTATGTATTCTTCTGCTTTGCCTCCCACCTTTCATGTTCTGATGAATCAAGTCTTTATCCTCTTATATCACCATGTTAGTAATGAAAAATGGTCTAAATCTCCAGAGGTCAATAGTTTAAACGCCCAGTTTTCTCCTCTTACTGTAGCTGTCATTAGCTGTACTGCGTGTAGCAGTCTTCTATATGCAGTTTAGCTACCAGAGAAAACCGATACATACAACTTAACTAACAGACCAATCTTTTCAGACACTGCCTTCTGCCGATGCATATCTTTCTGCCCAAGGGAAGATGACAGAATGCAACAGTTCCAGTCACATAAGAAGGAATTGTTTGCAAGACAGCCATTTCTCTTTCAATCCTCAAGAACTCTGTATGCAGAAGCAAGTGGACCTCCTTGGTATAATGCTTCCCATCACCGAAGTTTTGAAAGACCAAAGGATTCACAAGCATGCCTTAAAGCCTCTGCTATCTGTTAGCCTTCTAAAATGCTTACCTTCACTCTTCTCCACTTCCTTGTAGCGCTGAATGAACTTTTGTCTCCTCTCCATAGTTTGTGCTCCCATTGGCTTTGACAGGTCCCGAAACGTGTGGGGATTACTAAGGTTTAGAGTCTGAAACACAAAAAGAACAAACATGGGATTTTTTTAGAACACAGACTAAGGCATCATGACCATCTCAGCGATACTGGATTATGGCAAAGCTGGTTACAAGTTCCACCTGCACAAGGCTGTCACAGATTCAGTATTGAAGGGACTTGGAAATGGAATGGCAACATGTGCCACTGAAAAGACAGCACGTACAAGATGCTTCACAAATGAAGAACCTACGAGGTACTGAATAAAAGTCTTGGCATGTTTCAAATTGTTTTCAAAGTCGCTTCTGCCTAGATCCCTTAGCAGGTGACAGAAGCCTGCCACTGACTACTTGCAAAGTCAGCTTAGCCTTCCCTTACGTACGTATGCACATAACAGGTGCTTGACCACCTTACTGAGGCAGAACACATCCCTTCACAAGCTGACCTGAAGACAAGGCTAATATGGAAATAACCAGTACAGTTTGACTTCACTACATCAAGTTTTGAATCTTTGGTCTAGGCCCTTCTACTGCAGTAGCATCATGCAACAAATTACAGAAAGTACTGAGTCCCACTAAGCAGCATGCACTGACCTGGGAGTGATAGTCAGCAAGGACCCATGGAAACACAGGATACTGCATGTAATCATTGTAGCTGCGGCCAGCTAGTGTGTTCAGGTACATGAGGTAATCAAAGTTGCTGATCTCCCTTTTCTGTCAAGGAAAAGAAGCAGACATTAAAATCTCCTAACTCCACCCCTGAAAACCATGCCCCAGAGGCAACCTCAGAGCTTCATAGCTCCCCCATCCACCAGGATAAACATTAAACATAGTGGAATCAATCACCTATCACCATTCAGATCAGCACAACAGCTCTTATGCCACAGTCCATTCAAGAGAATCTAAGTCTTTCTTCTGGCTCTTCTTCAGACAGGTCATTTGTATTTGTCTATAATCAATCCGCACTTTTACGTGGTATTTGATTAACAGAGCACTTTTTTGGATTTTGGAAGCGCCAAATGCAAACAATTTGTGTATTTGCAAATCCTGGACAACTTTATATGGAAAGGATTCACAAAGTGCTGCATATAATCAAAAGGATATAGATTTCCTGAATGTGCCTTAAACCACCAAGAACAGGAATACAAGAAAGTGAGTACATTTCTCAGCTCAGTATAAAGTCAGTGAAGACAAAAGATGTACATTGATTTAGATGATCTGTCATTAACTAGGTGGCTATTTCTGAGCTCCATTTTAAAACATGCATAGGATCACACAATCTGTCAGATAGTTGGCCATATGTTTCACAGTGGGAAAAGCAAAACCTCTGCAATAACCAGATGTAAATACTCTGCTCGTCTTGCCAATATCCTCACCTCCAGCTGTGAGAGAATAGCTTAGGCTTTGAAGCACATAAACACATAATATATAAATGTGAGTGGACACACGGGTAATGAAAATCTTAGCTTAATCATGTGCAGACAAGATTTAGTTTACCTGCCACTTCTGGAGCATTACTTTTTCTCCTCCTGAGTGTTTCCTGTATGGAACAGATATTTGAAATAATTGTTTTAAAACCGTAAGAGAAAGTCAATACATTACTGCCTGTGCTCCTTGAGCCCCTATTCTCATCCTATGACAACACTAAAAAAATACTGAGATTTCAACAGAGACCAAATAATTTTAAAATCAGAAAGTGTTGACGCTTACGTTAGCACTGCAGGATCCCAGTTTCATTACCACTTTCAGTAGGAGGCAAGGTTCTGCCTGATGAACAGAGATGGCCAGCTTCAGGTGACGGATGAGGTTACCATGCCGGCCACTCTTTCTAACTGGACAGAGTGCTAAGCTACATGCCAAATTGCTTCTGAATGAAATATCACCTGAAGTTCTGATAACTCAGAAACAGTTCAGAAACTGCCAAATGGGGAGAGAAGATACCCCTGCAGCACGAACAGAAGGACAGCTGAAAACAAAGGTCTCTCATTCTCCATATCAAAGATTATTTTTGTATGAAGGACTTTTAAATTAATGCAGTTTTGAAAAAGTAGTTTGTTGTGTTGTTGCTGTTTTGGCTTAATTCTTTTTCTAACAATTTTTTTAAATGCTTTTTTTTCCACTTTCTTTGTTCTCAAAATTCAGAGCAACATCTACTGAAGCTTTAAATCGAAACAAACCAGCTGAAGGCAGATTCTAAACAGGGAAATGTATTTGAAAAGGTGGAAGGGTCAAAGGATCAGAGGAGGCAAAAGTAACACGCCAGCTGAGCTGAATCAGGTGTGTTAGTATCGAAAGGGCGTGGATTTGTTCTTGCTAGCTGCAGGCAATCAAACTGAGACAAGTGATGGTTTCTTGATTAAAGAGACTCTTTATCTGCCAAAATAAAGAGGTTAGTGACACAATATGACATAACTGAAGGTTATGGATGCTTTTCCTTTTGAGTACATAGCTTTACACCAAAGCTAAGATGCCAGTTCAGAGATGAACTTACTAACTTCATAAAGCATGATGGAATCAGTTCAATCACAGAAGACAGAACTGCTACATGAACAAGCTGTGCTCTGTATTGGATCACACTAACAGTCCACAAAGCTAGTTTCAAAGCATTTTCAAAGACCTAAATAAAATACTAGGATGGTCTACGATCATTACAGTTTTATTGAATTTGTGGCAGTAAATTCTTGTAAATGACATTTCATCTCATGATTATTAATCATTCTTTTACTGCCTATTCAGTCTCAGATCAGCTAATAGCATACATTAAGGATAAATGGTACTGTTTACTCAACAAAGTACTTTATTCCTTGTTTAGGAATTCTCACCAGAGGTAGGTTGGTAGGTAATTGATGCAAGATTTTGCATAGACTAAATAACCTATTTCATGAACTAATGTGGAACCCTGGACTAATTTTGGCTCATGGTCTACAACTCTTAAGCTTTGATTAGTTCTCCTGTTAAGCATACGAAGCCTAACAATGATAGGTTATATTTATAACAAGCAGGAAACACAAAAAGGTATTATTCATATCTGACACGGGAAGATGGGGCCTTGACAGTTTGTCTGAAAAAAAAAAAAATAAAAGGAATTAGTACATAAAGGGAGCTTACAAAAAGGAAGGAGACTGACTTTTTATAGGGGCAGATAGTGATTGGACAATGGGGAATGGTTTTATACTAGAAGAGGGGAGATTTAGATTAGATATTTGAAGAAAATCTTTCACTCAGAGGAAGAAGCAGCACTAGCCCAGGCTGTCCAGAGAGCTTTGGGTGCCCTATCCCTGGACACGTTCAAAGCCAGACTGGATGGGGCTCTGAAGCCTGCTCTGCTGCATGACGAACCTGCCCACAGCAGGGGGTTGGAATTGGATGATCTTCAATTTCCTTTCAACCCAAGACATTCTGTCATTTTTCAGCAATTAAAAAAAAACAAAAACCAAGAGATTAAATGATGTTCTAATTTACACAGTGTAAAATGGGAGAAAGTTCACTGACTGGAGTAGAATTATACTGGTTTTGCACCCCACTTTGAACCATAAATAGCTCAAGAATGTACGAATTCTCGACAGAAGAACACATCTATGGGCCTTTACAATACAGAACTACTGTACTATAGTTTCACTGAGTTTTGTTCCACTGGTCTTTGTAAGGTCTCCAATGGCTATTTGCCTCTCAGATGGAAGGTACAGGATCAGGAATCCAGGCACAACGTGTTACTGGATTAGAGTATTTGTCAGGTAAGGAGCAGCTTAGGTTCTTCCCTTTCCACAAAGGTAGACACACTCACTAAAACTGTCCAGCTTTATTTTGGATTTATGGTTGAGTTAAAAGGCAGGGAGTTATGTCATGTAGAAACCTGCTCAGTTTATCAGTCCTGCAGCATTTTATAGTGAGAGTATCGTAAAGGTAGGGAAATAAAATATTACAGACAGGGCTAAACTGGCTTAGTCTGCAAGCATGCTATACAAACATACATATGTTGATTTGAGAAGTTGCAAGGCTCAAAGTAGTCATTCCCTGAAACAGCTGTGCTTCTGGGTCTCGGTGGTCCAAATGGGATGCTCTCTCCAAGCTTTGAGATCTCACTTGTCAACTGACAGGTTGATAGCATTAGATATATCTCTTCAGTTCTTTTTTTCCAAATACCATTTTGAAATAATTGCAACCACTAAAATCATGAGCTGCAGCTATACAAAAAAATTCCAGGAAACTCGCATCATACAAGAGGGAATTGTTGCAACAGCACTTTTGAAGGGTCACAGATAGATAAATGCAAGCTGCAGCTCAGGACAGAACAAACTTTTCCTCCTAGTCTGTATCTACTCAGTCTGACAGATGCTATGGATGGTATCACAAATGTTGGGAGTTCTAACATGTACGTACAGGCATTTCACACGGAGTTACAGCTAAGTAAAATGAAATGGTCAAATGACTAAAATGGACAGCTAAGGCAGCAAGCTGACAAATAGCTTCTAAGCAGGTCCAGATGTGTTTTCTTTCTGCATAATTTGAAATCTAACATTTCCAAACACGACATGCAGTTTAGCTCTTTTCCCTCCAGCCTGAACTTGCACGCTGGAACCACACATTATGCTAATGATCTCCAAGGACCTAGCAGTGCTGTTGCTTAGGAACAAAAGTTTTATAGGCTGCAGACAGAGAACTGAACAGAAGCACTGTAGCCAGGGAAGTTCTTTTCCAACTCTTCTTCCCCTCAGTAAACTCATATACACAACAGTTTCTTGAAGGCCCGCCATTTTCCTTCAAGGAAGCCCAATTAAAAATTTACAGGCCTCTGAAAAGGAAATTGTCCTGTGCTCCCCTGCTTTACCAACTGAAAGACAAACTCATTTCTCACAGAGGAGCAGACCAGAGGAAGACTGCGCAGTAGCAGACCATGAAGGCTCATCTCGTGTTGCTGAAAGAAAGAAGCAGCTTGTGACATCGGTACCACAGCTTTTAAGACTGTCTCTCTGCTAGCTGGTAAGATCTTAAGTAGGCGGACAGCAGAATTGCTGAGATTAGGCAGTACTTTTGTATATCCTTGGTGGGGTGGGTTTTGGTTTATAAGTAACCTTGCACATGTTGATACAAAAGCTATCTAAAGAAGTAAGAAAATTAAAGGAAAATGCTCAGTATGTATTTGTTCTGATAGGATTTAGTTTCAAACAGCCTGTTAGCAAGAGACTGCATCTAAAATAGTCAGGGAATTAATCTCTCTTCCACAACAGGTCGTATCCAACAACAAAGAAATGGTAACAGGCTTGTAAGCAGGGAAATAAAACAATCCCCTAGTTGGAACTGGCTGGCTTCATGCAACATCATTTGCTGTATGAATGCTGCTTTAAAGCGGTACGTGAAATGGTTTCTTTTGAGCCAGAACGTGTTGCCTCACTGTCCTGATCCCAGAGAGGCTCTGCTGGACTGCACAGGCCTGCTGCTCTGCATCATGCAAACTTCGAGGAGAGACAACAAACTCTTCCACATGCAAGTTCAAGATAGAATTGAGATGGTTCTGTATGGCTTTGGGTGCAGTGAAGTAGGAAGCAGCAACCCATGGTAGGAAAAGAACAGGGAGAATCCCAGAGGAGATCTTGAAACACCCAATTCAGCGTGGGCAGAAAGCCCATCTCTTCCTGCCAGCACTATGCTGAGGAAGGAAAAAGAAATGCTGAGACTGCACCAGGGTCCAAATCTGCATTCTTCTAGCACTGGATCTGCTTCCTAGGCCTAACTGGATCTGCTTAGGACAGGCCTAAACTGCAGTGGGCCATGGCAGAGCCCTGTGCAAGTAAGGAGTAATCTGCAAAGGAAAGTACTTCTTTCTCTGCTACCACCAGAGATGCACTGTGAGCAGGAGATCAAATGGGTATAATTAATATTTACAGCAAGGAGGGCTCTTGTGATTCCTGAATTTTTAATACCAGTGTCAACAGAACTGGATGCCTCTTACACAAAGCTGAAGAAAATGAGACCCGGATAAGTAAGCTCCATTATCTCCAGTTACAGCCCTGCAAAACATTGATAATTAGTTTACAAGCATGCAGAGATGAGAGAGATATTCATGCTCTGCAAGCTGATGTGCTGCAGTGGTGCTTCAGAACTCTAATGCTGATCTTTTTCTCTGGGACTTTAAAAAAAGTTATTTTAAAACCTGGATCCCACTTTTAACCCAAAACAAACAGCCCCTCAGTATGTGAGCACACATCCTGGACATGTTTACCTCATCACTGCATATGAAGTAAGGATCCAAGGTATGATTTAAAAAAAAAAAAAAATCCAACTAAAGTGACCTGACCAAGGCAGTTTGAAATCTGGCCATTATCCAGTGCCTCATAGTAAGTGATCTGTCTTCAGGAAAATTACTAACCTGTTTGGACTTCTAAACTCTGAAAGACCTAGGTTTATTTAATATTTCTTTTTTAACAAGTCGGTGAGGGTCATTGGCAGAGAAGTTCCTCAAAGATCAAAACTACGCTCATATTCCTGACCAGTCTTCCTCCAGCACTCAGCTGTTCACACCAGGCTCCCTCTAGTGTTCCCAGGTGCACACAGCACAAAGTAACGGCAGCTCTGGGAACCAGCATTAATAAAACAAAAGGTTGTGTTCTTTATTTTTTATT
>NW_024962255.1:17713397-17972649 GCF_019238085.1 Lagopus leucura | reverse complement strand
CTCTCAGGATTTTCATTGAAAAGTTTTGGAAAAAATCACTATGCAGTGAACAAAATGTTTTCTTTCTGAGAGTTTTAAAGATGTCTTTAAAAGTATTTTAAAAGATTATCATTTTGAATTTAGAAAACAAATATTTTTCCTTGAGGCCAATTCCACTTCTATTCAAGGCATATTTAGCTGAAAAAAAAAAAAAAACCTTCACTGATTAAAGCTGAATGTCTTCATCAACTTGTCCAACATAGACAAGAAGTTCAAGCAAAAAGAGAAAAGTCGGATCTCAACATCGCCAAGATCACATAAATTTCAGGAAGCAGAAAATCTCTCTCCCAAGCCTGCCTGCCCAAGCCTAAGGCAGTTGTCCTGCAGATCTTTTTCCATCAACTTCTTTAAAATATGAGAATTCTAATTAAAAAAAAAAAAAAAAAAAGTTTGGTTCCTGCACAATCCTGGGCAAATTATTTAAGCTAACATTTAGAAAATGCTTAATTTTCCACTGTAATTTCTTGTTTCCTTCAGTTTCCAGTCTATACTATGAAAGAAATAGCATGATACTGCTCCTGAAGCAGTAACTTTAAATACAGAAAAGGGTGAGTGGCCTTCGGACATAATGTTAATAAATCCCTGTAATTACTGGTGAGAGACAGAATCTTGTAGGTTTTAACCTTTTAAACAATTTTTAAAAATATCAGAAAGAGTCAATTTTGGAATATATCCTCAGGGCAAGACTGACCCCACTGCGTTGCTTCCTGGAGCGACTGCCTCATTATGGAGCTCCTGGGAATGCAGAGATAATTTTGCTTTTGCATCATCTTGGGCTATGGCATGTATTTGAAAGAAGCTGAAATGCCTGAGCTACCCCTTCATGTATTTGCACATGATTAATGAGTAGCCAAAGAGCCTGAGGGTTTGTAATGAAGCCTTTTTAATAGGGAAATGTACTGTGGACAAATCCATATTTTGTCACAATCAATCTCCCATCAAAGCTGCAATTTACCTTTTCACAACTAAATGCAAGAGCACCCAGACTATCCCATGGTTAGCCAGCTTAACCCATGCTCCTCTCAGCATGAGTCATTCATTTCTATGGCACCTTTTGTCACTAACTGTGACTATTATTCATATTTAATGATGTTCAATTATATAGACAGGTCACCAACCCTAAGACTACAGTGGACTACTACTACTCACACAGGTCCCCATTCACAGTACATAGCATGTATTTAGTATAAGCGTTGACAAGTCTGACTAGAACCCTTACATGCATTATTTGAGGACAAAACACCTTCACCATGGGAATTCACTTATCCTTCAACATATGTGGAACAACAAAGTAGAAGTATCTAGAGTCTGTGCTTAAGAGCACAGAGAGACTCTGTGATCTAGCTTAACCTATCAATAAGCAATTGTAACCAGTTCTGGCAAATCTGTGAGCTGACTGGGTATCTGAGATCCCACTTAAAGAAAAACTCTTGGTCATTTGCTTTAAACATTCAGTTTTTCTTTCAGTAGTGTCAACAGCTGAAAGTCTCGGGTCCATTCAACACGATACTTAACCAACCTATCCTCCGATGCCAGGACTGTAAAGTAAAATCTAAAAAAAGTAACCTTTTAGTCTGCTACAAATACCTACAACAATGCTTTCTTTTAGTGCTATCCTCAAGGACTGCATTGAGACCCATAATATATTTCACCTGAGTCCTTATACAGCAAATGGATAATGTATTTCATTCGGTTTCATTACATGCTGGGCTCAAACCAGTATCTAGGGATGAAAGACAGCAAATTTCTCCCACTTGTAATACTTTTAATTTCATCCTGTAATACTTACATTGCTTTACAGAGCAATGCAAGTGTCATGGTGCAATAAAATTATATTTTTAATAATTAGAATTTCACCTACTCAAAATGCTTTCAGGAAAGCCTTTCAAAGTTGCAGCCCAAGGGTTGAAAAGTCATGAGCTTAAAAAAAAAAAAAAAAGACTTCTGATGAGTTCTACAGTTGTGTTAATTGATGACTAAGACATCATTCTGTTTTTAATTAGGAATTAACAGTCACTGCTTTCAAAGGCTGGGGCTCCCCGCTTCTTCCAGAGTCTGGTGTGTTTGTCTTTCTCTGAGGAAAGATGGCCAAGGGAAAAGGAAAAGGTCCTAAAGGAAAAAAAATCACCTTGAAAACTGCAAAAAATTCTATCAGGATCTCTTTTGATGGAGGCCGTCGTCTTGACTTAAGTAAGATGGGTATCACTACCTTTCCCAAATGCATTCTAAAACTGGCTGATGTGGATGAGCTTGATTTGAGTAGAAACATGCTCAAAAAGATCCCAAACAGCATTGAGAAGTTCCAGAAACTGCGCTGGCTGGACCTGCACAGCAATCAGCTAGAAGAGTTGCCCAAGACAGTAGGTACGCTTCAGAATCTTTTCTACCTGAATATATGTAACAACAAGCTGACCAGCAAAACCTTGCCAGAAGAGTTGAACCTTCTAAAAAACCTGCGTATTCTCAATCTTGGCTTGAACTGTCTTGACAGCATCCCCTCCACACTTGGAGCCCTGAAGGAACTTAAGGAGTTAGGTCTCTTTGACAACTTCTTGACCACTATCCCAAACAGTGTGAAAACGCTTCCCAGGCTCCAGAAACTGAATGCAGAAAGAAACCCTTTCCCTGAGTCAAAAAAAGAAGAGTACATTGACCCCATCAAGCGTGTAGAATCGCTTTACTTAGTACAAGAGAAAGACCTATGCTGTTCCTGCCTGAAGACCTGTCAGGAAGAAAGGGACAAACTAAACAAGTTTAAGAACACAATATCCTGCCCCTCCAAGAAGCTCAGTTTCCCTTTACTCCTTACACCCAACTCCACTGCAATGGATAACCAAGAACAATGGAGAGTAAAAGATGAACATCTCTGAACTCTACAGTCGTGCTCCATGGGCCATGTCCTATGAAATCCAGCTCAAGCTAATTAAAAAGCTATCCACCTGCCTTTTTCTGCAGTTCTCTTCATTTAAGGACATCCAGTTTTAGAAGCAGATCTGAGGTGGTATCTAAAACCAAATCCCAAACAAGTAAAACAAATGTGCATTTTAAAAAGGACACATTGGAAAGACTACTTTCTAGCACCTGGGCCTGTTCCTACAACATGTTCTTCTGGTTCTTTGTGGGGCTTTTTTTTGTTTGTTATGAACTTTATGTCCTTGTCATATGTCCACTGAAGGGAATCTTCACAAAAATAGTTATTTCTAGTAATTATCTCGCACCATTTAGCCCCCCAAACGTTACTTTTGTTAATTTTCATCTGGTGAGGCGTAGTCATCCACAGTCTCAGTGAATACAATATACAAGTGCAAGCAATGAGCAGATTATAAAAGTAGTTGAGCATGGCACATGAAGAGCTGCTGGCTGCAGCCTCAGTAACATGTTGACAGCACAGATTTAACTGTATTTAAATGAAGAATGAAGTGCCATGGGTGAAGCATTCAGTGGTCCAGAAACGTCAAAAATGATTATCAATTTTAAATGTCACAGAACACTACCATCTCTATAGAGTTAACCATCATTTCTAGCTCAGATTATGCTCTAGCCAGAGCTGTTTCCACACTGCAATGATACTTCTTGCAAGCAGATGGCTAGTACTCAAGGTGAAAGCATTCACTTCAAAGATAAGTAATGACCTGCAACAGGTGGAATGAAAACAAACAAAAAAAGGGAAGCAGAGGTCACACAAACAAGATACTACAACTCCACAGATCTCAACAATATTCTGCCTCCAAGTGATCATTCCAGAGTACACTAGTCAGGCCCTCAGGGGTGTATTCCTCACACACCCAATTTGAGAAGATCTGCAGCTATACAAATAACTCAGTGTCTGCACTGAACATGGTTTCATTCAACTGACACTGGAAGGGAAAGCTTTCTTTTCCTGCAGCAGTAAATCTGATGAACCACAAATTGGAATCTCCAATGCGCTGTTACTGTAGCATGCCAAAACTTCCACGCACACATCTGTCACTGTCTACTCTAAACACACAATAAACAGCCCATTATGTAGAAACATTATGGATTAGCTTTGTAGCCTCACCTCACTGACTGTCTCTATCCCACAGTAACCATCTGTATAGAGTTTACCATAAAATCATATTAAGGAGTTAATAATTATTAATCAACTAAGCACTGTCAGCTACTTAACACATTCCTCATACCTTCACATCATGGATGCTGTACACTAGAACACCTTAGAGTTCTGGAGACACAACTGAATCTTTAAAATAGAGAGCACAAACAGCTAAGTTTCCAATTTCCATTTTTTTGTTTGTTTGTTTTTAAGGTACAATTTAATAATGTGTTTGCTCTTATTTTCTACTGTTATCCAATGTTCATGTTTTTACCTTACATTCAGGGACTCCTCTGTTACCCCCTTTGACTTCAAAGCAGGTTGGAAAAAGCAAAATCTACAGATAAAAAAATAACAAAACAATCTTTTAAACAGTTATTTGTACAGAGGATGTATGTGTATCATCTCATATCCGTATATAATCTATTAAACACCATCATACCTTAACTGCAACTTTTCTTATGAAGGACCACGGAATCATAGAATGATTTGGGTTGGAAGGGACCTTTAAGATCATTTTGTTCCAGCCCCCCTGCTACAGGCAGGGACATCTCCCACTAAACCAACTTGGAGGTGTCCCTGCCTATAGCAAGGGAATGTCCCAGCCTTTCACCAACCCAGAATAAAGTCGCAAGACAACACAGCAAAAACATGTTTGATGTTAAAGAATTGTCTGTGGGCTGGATAAAAACAGTTGCTTTCCTAAATAAGGCTTTGAATTGACCAGTAATAACTTATGATCAGGTGGCTTAGGATGGTACTAATTAAACCCAGAGGAAAAGAATCCTCTCTGACATTTACCAGCCTGCTGGCAAAAGTGGCAGAAAGGTACACCAACTCACATATCAGCCTCCTCTCTCTTTACCTCCAGTAGGTTTTGGGGATTTTTTTTTTTTTTTTCTTTTTTTTTTTTAATGTCAGACATTAAACCCATAGATTTGGTAACCTGCAGCTGAATGGCAAGACGGGCAGTTGAAGACTAATGCACTGTCTTGAACTGCCCTCAGCAAGATCACTCCAACACATGCATTTCAGAGCTAAGAGACAGCTAAAATAAGGACTAAAAGCAGCCATCTCTGGGGCAGAATCTGGTAATTTTAAGAAGTCCAGTTTAGAAAGGAGAAGTGGATAAATTCACATTGGCCTTTTAAGGAATGCTCCCCATTAGAGTGCTCAGAGATTTCAGGAGCAGAAGGATCTTTAGGGAAAGGAAGCAGCACAGCTACAATTGCATTTCTCTGGGATGCAAGGATATATAACAACACGTCATCAGGTGCTAGAAGAGTATTACAGATGCATTAGCTCCCTTGATAAATCAATGACTATGTAATGTTCCAAGGAATTCATAAGTCAGCAAATGAAGTTTCATAGCTTTGTTTATATGCAAGTCATTAAAGACCAAAAAGTTGTAATCAAAGAAAGAGACAGCACAAAGACAGAAATTTGAAGCCAAGATAAACACAGACCATTCACATGGTATTATGAAGTTATTACCTCTTAAATATCTTTTTTCGGTCACAGTCATGGAAGACAAGAAATCTGGAGTAACCATTTTTGAAGAATATTTCTAAGGCGATCTCCTAGAAAGGTAAATCATTTGCAGGTTGAAGCAGTGAAGAGCTAACATGAGCGCTGTGAAGAGCCCACTATTGGCTCTCAAGTTCTTCAAGGCTTTAAAAACAAAGGCTATGACTTTGTAGCAAGTGTGAAAAAGCATAGCAAAATAGACCTAATGTTCCCAATTTCTCCATCTATAGAAGTGGTTGTACTGGGTTGACTAGGATTATGAATGCTTCTGTGAAGCAAAATCAAAGCCCAGATACTGATCCCATCACCCAACATCTGCTACTTCTGTTTTTGTCTTGAAATCTTGGTGCGAATAGCATAACACAAGTAGTATTAACTTCTAAATAGGTATATGAAGGGGGGATCCTAAGTAAAAGTTTCTCCCAAACAGAAACCCTGCAACTTTCAAAATTGTTGGTTACTACTCATTTAAGATTGGAAGTGGAAGAGGAAGGGGAGTTTATGATGTTTCTCACTGAAGCTTTAAAAAAGAAAAGTTACACCTTCAGCCTTTTTCCACAATATCCTCACACAGGTTAAGTTGGTCATTTGCATACACTCCTGTAATTTACCCAGCGATCAGTCCCTTCTCCACCCTCCCCAAAGTCAGCCAGGTAAAATTACAAATGATGCATCGTATCTGGGAAGCTAGACATGAGTTTCAATCCAAAGACAGCAGGTGTAATACAAATCTAAGAAAACAAGAGAATGACAACAGCCCATACATGATTCACAAATAAAATATGAAGAAGAAAGGGTATATAAAAGCAGCTACGACAATAAACAGCTTTATCTGAAGCACAGCTTCACACTTTCACCCAAGGTCCAATCAATGACTACTTTCACTGGTCTCTATTTTTCAGTTTGTGTAACACAAAACACTTCCGTTTCTCTTGTTCAAAACAAATCCACATATAGATACAAACACATGTGAAGAAAGTAAGATTCTACTTAGGAGGAGAAATGGAGGAAGAGGTGACCATTCTGTTGCTCTGATTGCTCATCAGGTGATGTAAGAAAATGTGCTTCATACAGTTACTCATAACAAGACTTAACATTTCCGTACATGTTTGGATAGCGACCTAACCACTTAAGTACCCCATATCCTATATGCTGAAGTAGGCCTCTGCTGAAACTGTCCAACTCACATACATCATGAACTATGTACTGAATATCACTGAAAAACTAGACGCTTACTGGAAACTTTAGTCAAAACAAAAATGATTTCAAAGCTTGTTTTCAAAAACACTGAGTTGGACTGTAAAGAATACTGTCAGCCTAACAGCTAACGAGCCAATCAGTCCATTGAGGGGTGGTTTTTGCTCAGAAAAACCTCAACAGTCTTAGTGAAAATTATACAAGTAGTTTTCAGTCACATAATTTTACTGCTGCAGCAGCTTTCACTCAAATGACCAAGCATGTTAGTTCCTACCTGCAGGAGAAAGCGCATTAGACGGATCTCTTTTATATCATGATATGAGTAACGGAAACATCTCTGATCTCCCACAACATGCTCTTTATGACACAAGTTGAAAATGAATGGATCACTGATGCTGGAAAAGGAAAAACAAAAGAAAAAGAAATCAATTTTAAACAAAAGAGACCTGGAAAGCCTTCATGAACATGTTAAGTTTTGTTTATAAGACAACTGGAATACAGAGGAATTGAAAACAAGGCTGAACTACAAAGGCAGATATATATATATATATTTAACTAGCTCTCAAAATAATAATAAAAATAATACAAAATTTGAAAAAGTTGAGATCTTTTTTGTTCTTTTTTGTTTTTTTAAATGCCTGTGGAGGCTGAAGGTAGATTTGAAGTGATGATTTTAGGGTATGCAAGTACATAGAGAGCAGTGTTTTGCATGTGTTGAAGTCTAAGCAGCAGCAGCAAGGGAAGGAATACAGTGGGGGAACCTGAAAGCCAGGGTCAAAGGCAAACATCATACGGACATGCTGCTTTCATTAACCGCTATTAACTGGAACTAATAATTAAACTATCACTTCATTATTACTAGAGGTGTGTACATGTACTTCAATTGATACCCACAATTTAACCTACAAACCCCTTAGAAAAGCAACTCAAATTATTTAATCAGACTCTGTCCAATCGATCTGTAAGTCATTTGATCGGATTGACTGGTATCAGATTTAGTAAGAATCGGATGCACAGCAGACAGTCTTTCAGTGAGTAAAAACACTGAGTTGCTCACTGTCCCACTGGGCCTTGCACATGAACACACAGTATGAGCAAAGAGCTAAGTCTAACAGGCTCATTTTCAATATTGATCAATATCAATAAATCATGAGTCAAAGATGATAGCAGTGTGCCAAATATTAATTACTATTATCTCTGTCTTGGAGAAACAAACTTATGAGATAATAAAGGAAAAGACTCTTGTAACAACTGTTCCATATGAATAAAAGATGGGAGCCAGCCAGAAAGGAACATTAATAGCACTTGAAAAGAATGAAAAAACAGACATGTTAGACTGTTCACCATCTCCATCCATTGGACCTGGGAGTCCTTGAAGCACCTCCATGTATCTACAGTGAGTTAGGTTAAACGATTCTGCAAATATAGAAAGGATGGCAGTCTTCTTGCTGGTCTAATTTCATCTTGAAATCTCCTAAAGTCTGTGCAACATCAAGGGCTGAATGCACTAACATTGAAGTTAACCAAGCAGATCTCTGGGAGGAAGGAATTACTCACCTGGACAAGCAGTGCTGCGTACAGCAAACCTCTTCTAGAGGGGACAATACAAAGCATTCACAGATGTAGAAGTGCTCTCTGCCAAAGAGCAGCACTCCTTCCAAAGCTGTGTGTCCTTGCACAACTGCCACAGAGCACTTGAATGTGACCTATTACAGAAGCAAGCATAATCAAGTCAAGACTGGGTTACACAAGCAAGAAGGATAGCAGGAACAAGACTCAATGATGCAGAAGGACATACATTTGCACCAAAACGGTGCAACCACCGTCTTCATTTGCAAGTATATAAGGATGCAACCACAAAATCACCAAAAAATTAAGAGCATATACCTTTCTGGAACAAGAAGTGGGAAAGTCTGATCTCCTTTCCACCCAATAAATCTGCTCCTTTCCCATCTACCTGGGCCTGCATCACCATAGAACATAAGGGTCTTGCAAATGTTGCAGAAGACTCGATTGCAAAACCTTGTCAGCAATAGAGATGCTACAAGGGCATTGGGTTGAAGCAGAGGGGAAAGTAACTTACATAAAAACAGTAGTATATAACAAATAGCTGTACAGGATACAGCAAAAAGGGAAATACCTTTGAAAGTAAAAACTACACTTATTAAAAAAAAAAAAAAAAAAAAACAATAACAAAACCTCACAAGCAGATTCCAGGAAGCAATGAGCAAGGAAAGGATGTAATACTCTTGGTATTTATCTCTCTACTGTCAGACAAATCAGCACAGAACAGAAATCTAAGTAACACAAAACTTCTTCCACTGGTACTTCCCCTTCCTATATTATAAATGACGCCAGTAAAAATATACAAGGCTATGATTCCATTTGCCATAAAATAAAGATTTATTTTAACATCCTGGAATAGCTAAAATACCTCCCTTGGCCTCCTAAGAGATTCACTATCCTTTTCTTCTTCCTGTGCAAAAAAAATAAAAAATTGGCCCTTAAAACAGAGGAATTTTTAACCCACATTTAAGTCATGTTGGGAATTTTCATACTTAATAGCTTTTCAATTTATTCTAGTTCATTGAAAGATTTCTTGGGAATGGACCAGTTTTGATTTTAAAAAATCCTTTCCTAAGGAGCAGCTTTTAAGGCTGTGAGATGGTGCAGAAAGAAACATCAAAACTATAGAGATTGTAAGAATCTCTAATGATTTGGAAAACTAGTCTGCAGGAAACTTAAGTAGAAGTTCTGATTTTAAATCAGTGTTTCAGTGTAAAGAATTTTCCTAATATTTAGAAGCAAGATGCTTCTTGTTTTTGTGCGCGCACGAGTTATTGCACTCTTGAAGTCTCAGTGATTGCATCTCTATGAAGATTCATCAGAATAAGATTCCAGTATTATTTCTTGCACATGCAAAAATGGACATGCATAAATAGCACTGGTTCTAGTAAATCACATGAAGTCTTCAAATCACTATGATGAAGGTACGTAGAATAAGTCTGGTTTTCTAGAGCCTGCATGTTTCTACTTAGCTTTCTGCCTTTGTTACCTTTATTTCTGGAAGCAGAGCTACAGCCCTACTTGTCTCCATCCCAAACTGCATGCAGAGTTAACTCAGGTCTGCTGAAAGAGACCTGCACTACTATATAACATTCCTAGCCTCGGATGTTAGCCTAACTTGGTGAAATTATAAAGTTTTCTGCTTTGAAATTCAGTACAGCATGAAAACTGTATGAAATGGAAAGATGCAAGAATTCAAAGTGGTAATTCATAAATAATTCAAATAAAGTTCTGATTCTACATTTAAAAAATTTAAATGAAAATTAGTTCTTTTCACCAACAAAATGGAGGGAGGACCTCATTTTAAAAATTATTTCTGTAGGAATAGAAGATTGGTTTCATTCTGCAGAAAAGAATGAACTCTAGAAGATTTTTACAAACAAATTTTGATGAAAACCTCTCCCTTCTTCTTTCCACTCCAGTTATTTTTAGGAGGAACCCTAGCATTTCAGTCAACTCTTCTGCAGATCCCACAAGGATGCCTCTCACCTGACAATATTTGCTATTGCAGAACTCTGAACTGGAGTGCCCACACGTGCACATACCGTTGTGTGGTTAGAGGCATGTATGCTTGCACTGAGAGTGCTGGGGTATTCTGCTCACATTAGTGAACCACATGGCTTCCTGAAACCATTATAGAGCAGAAAGATTGCTTCTTCCCAAATGGAAGGTAACTGAATAATGAAACATCAGGCAGTTGCGTAAAATAGCTAAATGGACACAAAGTTGAAACCCATACTTCTAAGCTTCAGCAAAACCAGCACTTTATTCCATGTGAAAGAGCCAGTTTAACTCTGCATTATTATTTTGTTCTGTTGCACATACAGCTATCATGGAGCTCTGGGCAAACAGTAGAAGAAATGGACAGACAGAAGTCAAGTAGAGAAAGGAGATTTTCAAGTAGAAGAACTAGGCATGAAATTGTAGGTATAGGGGAATAAGTAGCAAGAAAAAGGCAGATCAAAAGGGAGCAGGAAGTTTGTAAGAAAAACAGCAAGGAAAAACAAAGGTGAGTATGCTTGCATTTCTGATCCTTTTAATGTTGAAAAGCAAAAAGCCAACAGGAATGGGGTTTGGAACAACTCAAACCACAAATGTTTGACTGAACAGTATGTAGGGTAAAGCTCAGGAAGCAGCTGGGTCAGTCCCAAAACTGTACAGCTTGATGTAGGATTAACAAAGCTAAATGCACCAGCATGAATGCACCTCTCCTATTTATGTCTTATGCCAATCTGAATACTGGTGTAAGACATCAGGCACAGCATACTGATTCCAGCTATACAGTCACAGTAAACACATAAAAGATTTCAGTGAAAGCCCTTAGACTGTATGTATGGTATGAAACCACATGCTGAGTGCAGGAGGCAAAGCTGCTGCTAGGAGCAACAGATATGAAGCGAAAAAAAAGGCAAGCAGGGGAGACCAGGTAGAGCCATCAGATAGGGTGAAAACCCTAGAAGAACTGCAGCTGATCACCTAGATAGTTTACAGCAGCCAACAAAGGTCAAACTACACACAATTCCTGGAGCTTTATTGCGGATCAAGATTGCACAGTATGCAGTGAGAAAGGTCTGCAGGTCAACCTGAGAGTGTTACCAATGCAGTGGGAGAAGCACAAAACCAGTCTCAGAGCTCTACCAAAAATGCTGCTTAAATGAGGAATTCAAACTAGAGGTACAGATTGAGGTGGAGGCCTGCACACAATTACTAACATGGACTGGTACAAATACCTGCTTTCAGTTTTCCTCTTCCTTGAAGAGGATAGCACATAGGAAAGCACATGTACTTCTCCTTAGTACAGTCTGCATTCTGTACTGTCAAACCACTAACAGTCACTGGTGCCAAATCCATTTCTTCATCTCATGTTAACACCTCCAATGGAATTAAACATGCTTGCACTGTTAGAAATAGTAAAGCCCCTTGGGCTGAGGCAGTTTCTCTCATTTGGAGAACAGGGCTCGTTTTTATTCCAGTTGAGTATAATACAGATCTGACAAAGAGGTGTACTACGGAACCCCCACCAGGACAGACTTGTACCTACAAGACTTATATCAAAACAGCAGACAGTTTGAAATTACCACAATTTAAATAAAAACTTTCTATTCTGTTTTGACAGAAAAGTAATCTAGTTCATCAGCTACTAGAATCATTAATCAATGACGCAAAGCTGACATAAAATAATTGAATAATTACCTTCTAAGGTATTGCCTAAAGCTCTGCATCTCTTGATTGCTCTATTCATTCATATGAACAAAGGAATTAAAGCTAAGGCTTTTTTTTTTTTGAGAAGGTTGAGGGAAGGGGGGGTGGACTCTCTCTTTTTCCTGTTTTTCAGAAGAGCTATTGGTATCCAGTTGCAGTTTATAATCCAGTTGCAGTTGAACAAACAGCAATAAAACCACACCTGTTCTGTAGTTCAGGAGTCAGATTTCCAAAGCAATTACATGCCTGAAAATGAAATCAGTCTTTAAAGGGCTTACAAAAACATGAGGAAGTTAGCCATCTACTCCTACAGAACCTAGCAGTGTTAGTATTGCCCTTCCAGAGAAAAATACAGAGAAAGGAAATTTAAGTCATAGAACCCTACCAAAGGAACACGTTTACCCATTTTCACAGAGAATCTGGAGCACAGCATTTTTATAGCATATGGACAAAAGAATAGATACCCTGAGTCAGTTCACAGATCCATCTAAACAACTGCCCTGAGTATTAGTAACAGAAAATTATGGATAGACTATAAGAAACAAGCTAGATATTGAATATTTCTTCCTCTTCATATATCTTCTCAGCAATCAGTGGCTTAATGACATCCTGAAGCTCCTTCTCTTTAATGCCACAACTTGCATTCCTCTATAAACACAGCCGTCTCTAATCACTTGCTCGGAGATGAAAACTGTATGTATATACTATTTCTGTCTGCTCTGTTGTGTATCAGGGTGCATCAGCTACAACAGATCTGTCAGTAAAGTCAGATCAATGTTATTTAGAGTCACAGAGTTCAAAATGACTAGGAATATATGAAATAGAATACGTTGCTTTCACAACTTTCGCTAGGTAAACAGATGTAAGCTTTCCTGGTGACAGCCATATACGTCCAGCTCTCAACACCACTCACAAGATCTTTCCTGCAGTGTTTGTTAGTTTGCTTGTTGTTGAAGACTCATCTTACTTTGCAACAGACACACATGCAGCTCATTAATCACAGTTCAAGAGTACATGACAGGTTGTCTCATTCTCCTCAGCAGCTCAATGACCAAAGGAAACTAAATCAGCTTGTCTTTTGTGGCAGTGGTTCCAGGCTTAAGTCTGATCACATCTCCACTGTTACAAACATCGGCTCAAATTCCTTCTACTTGGAATTAAACTATTGTATACACCAGAAAGATAGTTACAAGCCTTGTGGCCATATCTTTGCTTCAGAAGACCAACAACACAACTCTTTTCCAGGTAGCTTCTATCCACCCCTCTTCTCTCCCTCCCAGTATCTGTTGGAGCAAAAAACCCCATGCACAGAAGGTGTTCCTTAAGCGTGCATGCATCAGGTTTTTAACAATTTTCCAAATGCTGCAGGAAAAAGAATATTAGGTATTTGGGAGAAAGGACATGGAAGAAGGTTCATGCCTGTACATGGCCATGGGCACCATGGCTGCTCTTTGTCCTTGCTTTCTGTGCTGAAAGCTGCCATCTGTCCCGGCCCATTGCCAGCATAAGAAGTTGGCATCCCTTAGCTGATGATAGCATCTGGAAGCCAGCACTAATAGGATTGTGCTCATACCTCTTGCACACTCAGACGTCTCTGTCTCACTCCAGGCTCCTCTCAAACAGAAAATGCTGCCAAAAACTAATATGAGTCCTTTAATTTTTCCCTTACACCAGTTCACTTGAGTTCATGCCCTTCCTCATGACTCCCAGGAATAAAAATGACAGCAAAGCTTGTCAACACCATACCCTGCTCCATCACTCTACAAAAAGTGACTGCGTTATGGAATGGGCTGTGCTAACTGGAGTGGGCAGTCAGGGCCCTGGCGTTTCTTAGGAGTTCTGCAGAGATTCTGGGAGCAATTATAGGCTTACAACTGAAAGACATTTTTCAAAGCAAACGAAAAAACACAGAGCACATATGCAAGGAGGTGGAAGGAAGAGTACAAAGTATCATGATCAAGCAGTAAAGTCAGGAGAGCAGAGAACTGGCTTTTTTTGTTGTTGTTGTTGTTGTTTTGTTTTGTTGTTTTTTAACACAAATTCAGACACTGTCCTTTGCACCTAGCAGCACAGCTGTTGGCTGAACTAGGGTGGGGATGCAGGAGGGTGCTCCCAGCACCCACTCAACTGCAGCAGAACCCTACAGCAGGGGAGTCAGGAGCAACCATCTGAACATGTCCTTCTACAGGCAGTCCTACCTGAACATAGGAAACATTTCACACTGAAAACACTTCTGAATTTTCAGCACTAGTTTCAGCAGCAAGGCAGCAATTACAGCTTCTGCCCATGCAGCAGAGAAGAAAAAAAAAAAAGAGTCTGAGGCACAGAAAAGGGGAATTACTTCTTTCAAGCACCTGGTTTCCCACTCTCCAGTTTTGATTCCAAGAGCCAATTCATACCACACATTAGCACATGCAGAGTTCTTTCAAACTAACAAAGCATCTTTGAACTGCACTGAATTGTAACAGTGCTCTCACAAAAACAAACTGCCTTGGTGTCTTACATAGCTGTGAAGTTAGTGCAGTGCTCCTAAGATCACTGGCTCCACTATGTGGATGCAGAGCTGCTGCACGCTTCTGTCTGCCCCAGATGCTGAACCTGTTCTTTAATAAGTGCCTTTCTTGCAGCCATGGATTTCATCCCCTCACTAACTGATTTATACTAGTCATTTCTATTATTGTCCTTGGCATCTTCTGTGCTCTCCCCAGCCCCTCCTTTAAGGAAAGGCATTGTGCCCAGATTTCTGCTAGGCCATGCCCTCTTGTTAGCTTCAGATTCATTACTCCAGATGCTTGGATTTCTTAGTCTCCAGTGAGACTTGCTGGCAAACAGAACTTTATTTTTCTCAAAAAAAGAGTCAGAGTTTCTACACCAAAATCATTTCCCAAGCCTTTCACACTATCTTCATCTGTTACATGCTAACCGCACGTTAACAACCTGGAAGGATTGCTTCAGGCTTGTAAACATCAGGGAGGTAATCTAGCAGAAATCCAGGCTCCCTGTCTCTGCTGGTAGACCAGAGTTATTTATAAAGGACTAGCCCTATTTTTTGGTAGGCAAACTGGTGGTCAGAACAGATTCCTACCAGCATTTTTCTCAATCAACTCCATAGCATCACATTATTACCCACATCACATATTACCTCTCCCACCATGCCCATGACCTATACAGACTCTGTATACTAAAGTTGCACACAAAGCAATCTTCACCTGTAAACACACACTGCTATGGTACAGTTCTCCTAAGCCCACCAAGAGCTGTCCTTTGGCCTAGCTTTAACAAGTGGTCCCTGCTGGGGCTATTTGTAAGGAAGGAGGTGAATCATCAAAATATCTTAGTGCCCTGCCTGCCATTCTGCTTCTATCTGCTGACCGCTGCCCTGAACCTCCATTCTATGAGCCAACACTCAAGGAAGGCCAAGCTACAGACATGTACAAATCTTCTTACCAGCCACTTGTTTGACTCTGTGGTGGCACAAAAAGAAACACAACGGCACTCTGCATCTCTAGTTTCACCAGCACCTCACATGGCTTTTGGATCTGGCACTAACAGATCACTGAAAGGTGACAGGATCTTGGGGAAACTGGTGCAGAATATGTACAGAAACAGGAAAAGAACTGCACACAGCCTTACAACTGGAAATTCTAGCGGTAAGTTACCACTGTGAAGGGAAAATGCCCAGAGGCTATAGGAGTTCTCACTAACCGCAGAACACTAGAAGTGCAACACTGTGTTACAAGGCCTCTGGCTGGAAGAGGCAAAACTTACAGTCAGTACAACTAAAACTACTTTCAAGGTACATATTTGTATATACTTGCCTTCAAATCCTATGTATTGGCAGAGCAGAAGGGCATCTAATGACAGACTAGTGATTGTATCATTAAAGGCTACAGTTGCACAGACCTGATATTGTTGACTTCTGGAATTTTCTAAATAAGAGTGCTTGACTTTGAAATCTGAGAAATGTGTTCCTCTATGGTCACTTTAATGTTTTTGTTTTGTTTTGTTTTGTTTTTTAAGGCAAAAAAAGGACTTGTCTAAAGGCTGAAATTCACATTGATTTGCTGCTGTTCAAACATGATATAAGGGAACAGTCAATCTATTTGTTTAAACAAGTGACTAGTTGACATCAGCATAACACCCCACCTGCACCCATGTGCTCCTGACTTGCTGATAAACTCTGAGCCAACAATATCAACAGCTTGGATCTGCTGATTTCTGCAGAAAGCCACCTCACATCTGAACATGTACAGTTGTCTGTTTAATGGCAGTAAAGAAAAAACATCAAACATCACTGCACGACAATATAAAACAACGACCAATATCCAGATTAGAGCTATCCCTGTGCTGCAGAAATTAATCCAACAGCTTCCAAGGCATCACAATGTGCACTCTGTGCAGTGCAGTAGGTAAGATGGTTCCAGTTGCCTGGTTAAAGTGCAAACAGCTCACAAGGCAGCCATTTACAAGGCAGGACTGCAGTGCACTAAGTGAGCGCAGGACAGTTAATGTCACCCCCCGCTGCTTTTTTTAATACTTCTGTCAGTTCAGCAACACAGTGACTGCTGCTGGAAAAAACATGCCTAGCGTTTCTGACAGCTTCCTGTGGAGTTACATGGAGAAGAGACAGACAGCCTAAAGGCGCAAAATGAGATCAGCACACGGAAAACATGCTTCACATTTTCATGCCTGTCTCCTTCTGCTGGGGAGAGGTACATGGGGGCAGGGAAGAGGAGCAGAAGAATGAATTATGTTGTATAGACAGACAATGTACCAACAGATCTAATAACATAAGAAAGCCATCACACTAGAGAGCACCAATATAACCCCTGGCAGAATGCCACAAAAATTCAGCTATGATATTGAGACAAAAATAAAATAACTATTTCTGTATCTAGGTGCAAGCGTCACATAGCACTGTAACAGCTGAGTCTAAGTGACTGAGTCTAACCCCCAGCTCCCACTATGGGATGCTAGCTCCTGAGCCAACTTGCCACTGGAAGTAAGAAGTACACAGTAGATGAGAGAATGAAGTCAGCTCTGCTCTTCGTGACAAAATTTCTCATAATTCTGGGAAAATAGCTTTGTGCAGTGTATATCCAACATCAAGGATTTGGCCTGAAGACACCATTGTGGGGACTATGCCAGAAGAAGGGCAGGTTGCCAGGTCTCTATAGCCTCAGGGAGTAGAATCTGTCCAGTATTCAGGGAAAGGTGTAGAAGAAAAAGGTGTGTGAAGGGACAAAGAAAACATTTACTGGTATTCAGCAGAAAATGATTATAAGCATCACTGAACTAGCATCTATACAAAACTGGCATATCTTTACAGGGATGATAAATTGGATCTGGACACTGCTCTGGGCTTGAGTAAAGACAGGGAAGTGAGACAGAAATCTCAGGTTTGCACAGTTTACCATGTCTCCGGCAAATTTGGACACTATTTTCTCCTAAGTACCAGAATACCTTCATCACATGCCTGAAAACTTTGTTTGCTTGAGAGGATTAGTGTTAAGAGCTCTTCAAGAATAGGGCTATATAAGAGTTTTTTTTACAGTGGCTGGAAAATTGCAAGTGCTCTAAATCAAGGTACACTGATGTTTACTCTATGTAGACTGAATTCACCTGAACCAAAAACTGAAAGGAGCAGGTAGGCCTTCACATCCAATTCACCTTCTGTAATGCCAACTCACAGTTTTCTAGCTCATCTTTACTACCTTTTCATTTTCTGCCAACTCCTGCAGTATAATTTGCCTCTCCACACACAGTTCCAAGAAGTCTTCTGAATGGAAACTTTCATGTAGAGCAGGGAAGAATGTTAGCTGGTTACAGTCCAATCCTTTCTCATCCCTCTCCTTTTCTGCTCCATTTAACATCAGCTCTCCTATATCAGTAAGAAAGAGATTGCAGTTTTAGTGGCAGCCAGATGACAGCAAAATCATTGACAATTTAGACATTTGCCCAGTCTGTTCTACCTTGGGAAATTGCATTATTTATCTGCCAAAAGAAAAAAATAAAATCAAGAAGTGTGTTGCTGCTGAAGTATGATACATATTTTAACTAAAACCAGATCTGCACTCATCATGATTCAGGAAATCCCTGTAATTACTAAAGATTCAAACATTATTCAACAACAACGAGATTCAAAAATTATATGATACTCCCTTATACTCAACAGTGCACACAAGAAGCTTGACTTGGAGCAGCCATAGTAATGGTTGACATCCACAACCTTAAGACTGAGCTGACATTTCTGAACACAGAGTTCTTTCTCAATTTCCCCTACCTCTAAAAAATAATCAACTTCTGTACCATACTTCACAAGTCTGTCCTTTTTTTTATTATTATTATTTTAAGGTCTCATGTAACAGAAAACCTGGCTTAGAAAAAGGAATTATGTTGACAACCATCATATTTTGAAAAATCTGGTTCTATTTTGAACACTGAAAAACAATTTCAAAAGCTAATTTTTTTTTTCTTCAATTTCTCCATTGTTCTGTCCACATCTTTGGAAATTCACATTTCTTTTACCACTTCCCTTTTATCACCTGGTTTTAAGACTATTTCAGAAGTAGAACTGAAGTATCTACAAAAATCAGGGGAACAGCTACGCACTTTTCCTTCTGAGGTTAAGCCATTGGGAACTTTTCAGATGCACGTGAAAGCAAAACAGCCTTGATTTTTATTTAGCATTTTTGCTTTCAGACCTTTCTGGTGGCAACATAAAAAAAGAAATGAAATGTTTATATACTGCCAAAAACAACCTATATTAGTGCTTTTCAGCCCAGAACAATATTTTCCCCAAGACTAAATTCTAACTCAGAACTCCATCCTCCATCTCCAGCTCTCTTTGTGGATACCACTACCACAGTGTAATTTAGCCGTAAGTGGTTACCTGAATCCACTTCAGCAGTAGAGGTTGTTTCATTTCTGTTTGCTAGGAGAACCTGAAAAGAGACTAGATATTACAACACTGGAATATACTATCATGTAAACATAACTCAAAACCTTGCTGCAGAGCAAAACACAGATTTAGAACCATGTTGCAACTAAGTGCCTTGGAAATTCAAATAAATGCATTTTAAAGAACCTAAGGGAAGAATTAGATGCAAGAATAAGTGTCAACAATTAAGGAAAAGTCTATTGCCTTTTCAAAGATGACCCTCCACAAGGCCTTTTATAGGATAAAATGACGCAGTCTACAGAAGACTGTCAGAATTAGAACTTCACATAAAAGCTGAAAATGTCTTGAAGATGGGAACCTCTTGACATTTTAATTGCTTCATCTTCTGATTGATAGAATTTGGCACTTAGGCACTATGGAGAGACAGTACCAGATGCCCCACATATGCAGTTCAGTGCTTAGTTCAAACCATTTAGCTCTTTTTTTTTTAATCATCCACCAATTTTAGCAGCCTTAGTATCCAGCAGAGTCTTATGCATATATTTCAAAATACTGAACCTTTGGGATATTGCAAGCAAAAAAATATCCTGGGTTATACTCTCACTTATCTGGGGATATTTCACATCAGAAAAGATAGAAAATCATTCTGTGGCTGCTAAATACATTCCAATTGTTGTTACTGTCTCCTGAAAAAAGACCACTCATTGCATTCCATATGCACAGCAGAGCAAATTGGTAAATCAGCTGATAAGAATCAGAGGAAAGAGAATATAAATTCATCAGCAACTGCTACAGAATTTGTGCACTTCCTGTAAAAGCTTTCTACCTCACTCTTCATCCGCATCATTGTCGCTTGTTTGCTTGCCTGCCGAATCCTTCTCCTCATTCGTGAAGGCCCTTCATAACAGTCAAGAATCCATCGTGGCTCTAAGGACTGTGAGGCAACTCCCCATAGGCCCAGTCTGTTGAAGAGTTGCTCCTCGAGTATCATCCAGTCCTTAGCTGCTTTGCTGTAACCACACTGCAGCATCTGTAGGACAGAACCACTCTGTCATTGCTACATGCTTCCTTCCTCCCATTCAGTAACAGCACCACCCCAAACTCAGAGGGACCAATCTGCTGAATGGGATTCCTATAGACCGCTGCAGACCCAGCAAATTCAGGACCAGTTGATCACTGAAAAAGTACTGTAAGAAATGATGCTAGTCAGATATAGCAACAAATGTAAAAATGTAGCTAACTTCAGTCTCATTAAGAATAGCTGTTTCCATTGATTGCCAGCTCAAAAACCCTGAGACAGGAAGGCAGCATCACAGACTTATTCACTCAATTTCTTTTCCTAGCCAATGTTCATGTGTAACAGCAACAACTATGTTCAGTGAAAGAAAAGTCTGAAAGTCCCAGAAGTATATTGTGCTCCTGATAACCCTGGCATAAATCTAAATACGTAGTCCTGTAGAGAAGGTGAGGAGGAACTTGAAAAATATTGCTATGCTTACCTGTACATGATTCCTGTACAAAGAGGCATACAGCTCCTGCCCAGTTCTTCGGTACCGTTCCATACGGGACACAAATCCCTAGGAAAAAAAACATCAGAACACATTATGCCAATATGAAGTACTGCAGATAAACTGTGAGAGGCAGAAGTAGGCACTACTTACTACGTCTTTTACAAGAAAAATTAAGGACTACAACCTGCATTTGTGAGCTTGACAGTTCTCCATACGGTAAGGAGATGAGGCAAATATCTGTGTGCAAGCTGCACGCTTACTTCAGGAAGGTGAACACATCCATGATCTTAACATGGATCATTAGTGGAATTACTCAAGAAGAATGAAAACATTAAATGAAATTGTAAGGTTTCTTCTTTTGGAACTGAAATAGTACTCCAAATAGTACAAAAGACAATTATCTGTTGTTGAGATTCCAAGTGAGGTAACGATCCAAGATTTCTAATTATATGTCTGCTCCTTGCTGTATAAGCAGAAAGTGCAGACAAAGGAATGAGCCACGTCATCTTTCTGCAGACAGGAAACCAACTGTTCCTAAAAATATTTTTGATATTTAGGAGCCCGAGTCCACTTGGCAACAAGTGATTTTCACTATAAATACACCACTTACTGGGAATGTGACACAAATCTCTAACCTAGCTCTACAACTGGAAGATAGTAGAGCTGTGCCAGTGCAAAAAGGCACCACAGTAACTGTTTGCTTCACTACACAGCCCTGAACTCCATTACCACCCAGGTACTTCTGGAAACACACATTCCAAAGCAGTCTGACAATTTTCTGGCCACTTTCCTTTCCAGAATGCACACAGAACAGTGAAGGTGCATCAGCACTCGCATTTCATTTGTTATTTTATTTGAAAGAACTTCTCAACTTCCTATCTAAGCCTCCCTTCTGGAATGAGAAAAATTAAACTTAATGAAATACATTATAGGCCAAACTAGCATCATCTGAATTAAAGCAAAATAAAACCTAGGGTATTTACTGTCATAGTAATTCATCAAATTCCTGTTTTAAGCTTCACTCAAAGACAATCTTCCAAGCCTTGAAAATGCCAGGTTGGTCCTTCTCTTTCTCCTAGCAATCTAGGAAATACTGGGTCCCAAGAACTTGAAACAAGAAGTATTTGTTGACATGATTCCTATTGCCTGATCAAAGACACATAGCACACTGAAAGACTGTACATACAGTTGAAGCACAAGCCACTGCTGAGTAACCTGCTAGCTTGTTTCACCTTATCTCATGAAGGCCACCGAAGGAACAGCTCAGAGTTTGGCTTTAATAGACTGTCCTGCACTCATGAGACTTCTCTCCAGTGTTGTAAAAGACTTTTCCACGCAAACAAAGATTGTCACTCCATCCGTATCTCTCCTTGTTCAGTATCTTGCCCTGTGACTGCCAGCAAGTAGGTGCTGGGATAAGTTCATCATCTTATTGTTCTTAAGTAAAAAAAAAAAAAAAAACAAAAAAAAACCCAAAACAACAACAACAAAAAAACCCACACCTGTTTGACAGTGTATTCCCTAGAAAAATATTCTACCCTTTTAGAACTACAGGTTGCCATGTCTGACAGAACCCATTCAGAGATTGTGTAGGATAGGTTAGAGAGCCTCACATACTATGCAAAAGTTCTCATGCCCACCAGATGGGTTTCTAACAAAGCTAAAAGATTCAGATTGCTGTGAGTCACAGTCCAACTCTAAAGCGGCTGTGGAAATTCCATATCCTTACTACCTAAAGCCATGGATCAGATGGGTAACTTTTAAATGCACGGACTCTGTGCCACGCTGGCAATGATTCTTCATAGCAAACTGTCTGACTGCTGCTTGCACTGTGCTATAATTAAGTTAACACACAAGGTCTATGTGGTGTGCCGATTACTGCTGGCTGCCAGCCAGGTCTGTACCCCTGCCGTGAAGTCACATTTATTGGTGTTTCCCTGCAGGAAGCTCCTGTTTTACACTAATGAAAGTCATTACATTTTTGTTTGTTTAAAGCATCATTAAACCTGTAATCACAGTTGTGGCCTCACAAAAGTATTCCATAATTCATATAAAATTCCCATAAAGGCTGACCTACTAAGCAACAGCATTTCTGTGCTGTTGAGCCAGGCTTAGTGCAGGAGGAGAGCAGAGACCCCAGTTTTTTGTGGACATAGGGTAAAAGCCATTCAGAGTAGATAAGCAATTCCTTCATGTATTAGCAGCCATTTCAAGATACCCACAGGCTATTCAAGCAGAGCTGGAGCCCTACTGGCAGCTGTTTCAAAGTTGCATATAGCTTGTACTTCAGTCATGGTCATCGATCAGATCCCTGAGGTCAAAGCCCACACTCCAAAGACTCTCACTGACTTTGCTGTCCCAGCCCCTAGTCTTTGGAACACACATAGGGCTCTAAGAAGGAAAAACTTCTTGTCAGATGAGGCCAGCAGAAAAGACTAACCACTCTGGCTTCCAAATTAGCAGTAACTAGTCATCTTCAACCAGATGAACACATCCCCAGTGATCACTGCTGCAAGAAAACCATCTGGTTATAAAAATGAATGGCTAACAAAATTGGAGATCACTGTTACTAGGAAAAGAAAGAAAAACAACTTTAAAATATATCCAATAAACTACAGCATACAGACTAGACTTTCAATGTTTGCTCAAAATAATTAAAATGTATAGCAATAATTGATGAGTGACCATTAGCCATAGCCTCCTAATGAATAAGCAGCTTCTATTTCAAAGACAACTGAAATCATACACTATAGGTGGCTACCCCTTAAAATGGCAAATGTACACAGCAGATTTAATGCAACATTGCCACAGTTCAGTATTTATTTTTAACAAGAAGAGAGGTACTGGCTTTGATAATTGTTAGTACTGTGTGACTTAATAAGGTTTGTGTTTTATATATAGAAAAGCAAATCTGAAGGAGGGAAACATGACCAGTATGCTACGGAAGATCAAACCTAAAGGCCACACTGATCCATGCTTAGGGTGGTATCATGCTTTAAGTCTTCCTTATAGCAACTCCTCTACTTTGCAGACCTAGGCACTTAATTGAAGTGCAATCGGGTCATCTTGCTGCTTCACATTCTCCAGATATACATACAGCTTGAAAAGATGATGGAATTTACAAGCTCTGTCTCGAAAAACACCCCAACAACAAAACACGCAATAAAAAATAACACAACACAATACAACCACCACCAAATGAACAACTGGAAGCCAAAGCCATTTTTCCTCCTCTTGCAGCATGAAGACATCATGCAAATAAAAACAAAAATTATTAGCAATGAGGAGCAGTATAACCAACAGGGAGAAAAATGCTGGAGCAGAGAAAATCATCATCCTAAAAATGCCCAGTGAGTAGGTTTTCTGTCATTTCTTTCAACAAAAGCAACTGAAGGACATCTTGCAATAAGAAATGGTTGGGAAAAAAAAAACAAAAACAAAAACAATTGGGGTGTGACTTCCAAATTAACAATTCTTTACTGAGCTTTGGACTATTTTATATCTATATTTCCTTTTATTATTTTCATATGTGTACTGCCTACACTATTGGTGTGTGTATGTGTATATATATATATGTATACACACACACCACTTAACACTGCTGCAGTCCAATATTCAGGCTTTCCATAATAAACTCACAAAGCATGATGCAGATTCCATATATGCCACAATTCATTCTTTAAAAAATATATATTATGTCATAGGAGCTCCATGCTTTGAGGCTTTCTTTTGTGAGTTACAGGCTGTGCTTCATCACAGAACACACATGTACAAAAAAGCACGCAACAATCCTCCTAATAAATAAAATTAAAGTAATGGAGGTCCTCAGATAAAAATCTGTTCAGTGATATTATCAGACTGTGCATCTGCAGAACAGTCAAACTACTAACAAAATTGCACAATTTCTTTTATATATGACTTTTCTGCTACTAAAGTGATGCACAGATGTCACTGTAAATCCAAGCTTTAAGATATAAATATGGTACGTAATAAATGCTTGGACACCTTAAATGTGACAGTTAAGCAGGCTTAAAACCTTTATGGGCAATGATTGCTAAAGCCAGTATACAGAAAACAAACATCATTAGAAAGGCAAAAAACATGTGAAATTACTGCAAGTTTAATATTTCAACCATTCTCCCGTCTTGAATCAGAGAAATGCATTTTTAATGACACAGAACTCAAATAAATGTGATTTTATAAAATTCAGTTTTACTTCAGTCATCATCTAAAGCCAATAATTGTTTTAACAGAAAATTCCTGAAATGCTATTGCATAGCTACAGAGCTAGATTGGCAACAATTAGGTTTTGAAGTTAAACTCTTCCAAAATACAAACGTTGTCTTGTAGTATTCACTTCAGTTCTCATGCTCATACTTTTTCCACTAATCTAACCAGAACTTCTTCCCCCTTCCCAAAAATATGCAACTAAATCTGAATACTTCTGGACTTTTCCTGCTAGATCACAGAAAATAAATCAGCCTCAGAAGCAGAGGATTCCAGTTAGCATCCAGAGCATTACTGAGAAGCATCCAAGTGCCACAGTGAATTACTAAAGCTGGCTGAAGTCTTCAGTTCACTGGCTCTTTGGGACTCAGCTACAGAAGACAAAGGGGCTTTCCAATGAAAGCTAAGTCAATCACCAAACTTCCACATCTAACATGGTGAATCAGAAGCCAGATGTCCCAAGCAAACAAGCCACCCATCCTGTGACTCAACTATTTCTCAAGGAACAGACCATGCACTGGGAAGTGAGTAGGTTCACTACTTAAGAGTTGTTTCATTAGACATCAGGTAGCAAACATTATACTAAGGCAAATAATGTTTTTCCTAGCAGATCAAAGAGTAGTTTGTCCTAGTCCTTGGCACATACTCTCCACACTGAGGACTGTTCGCACTCTTTTGAATCACAAAATTGTTATTGCCATGTGGATTTTATTGTTACTTAGCCAAAATTCATTTCGCTTTCCAACAGACTGTAGTTCCAGCAGTTAAGTGTGGCATGTGAGCTTCGTGCCTCAACCCGCTAGGAGGCTAATGCACACTGCCAACTGCTCCTAAGGATCATGGATGGATTCCTGGCATTGCCAGTTGGTTGGGGAATAGCAAACTTAATGAGAAAAACCTCCGTATTTCAGTGCACCATAAACATACCCACACACAGGAGTGATGAGTTTCAAGAGGATAAACCCGAACTACAGGGTACACGTGATGAGATTTCTACACTGTATTATCAGCTACACTTTGGCAGCATAGAAACTGCCCTACTTAAATACATACTACACATAGTTGCTATAGAAGTGTGCAAACACATCCCTCTTCAACAGCTGATAGTACTACTGAACATATGAATTCCTGTCAGAGCAGTTAGAAGTTACTTCCTAATAGCAAAAAAGCACAACGTAAGGTGAGGCCTGTCCTTTATTCCTGTCTCTAAGAATACCTTCTGTGACTTCGGGATAATTCACTCAACCTCTTGAGCACAGTTTCCCCCCTGTTACAGGAGAGGTAGTGAGCACTGAAAGGTGAGGCTTTAGCAACACTGCGACACTAGTATAGGCTTAGCTCAGGGTCCAGAACACAAAGTAACGTCTTTCTCCTGGCTTCCAAAATTACCAGTTTTATAAAACAGCACATAAATAAAGGTGATATGATCATTCTATAGCTTTTTAGTGCCTGTAGAACAATCCTGTATTCCACATGATACTCTGCAACAGAAAGTGTGAATGGGGCACAGACACAGTGCAACAAAGCTTTATCTTTAACTTGGCTAACAAGGGCAAGAAGAACATAGAGTGATCGCACAGGTAAGAAACCTATGCCCTCATTCAGGAGAAACATTTAAGATCATCCTGCAGAGATTTCTAGGGCCTTTGCTGATTTCCTGTTCTTCACTTGCAGGTACCACCGCCCAGTCAGTTATACTCTCAGCTCTTTCCAAACCTTGTTCTCTAATAGAAACTTCATATTCTCACTACCTGAACTCCTATGTATACTTTATACTGCTCCCTGCGTATAAACTCGTAACACATGGAAAAGTTGGTCATATTTCTTCTCCTTTTAAGGATTTTCAATAAAAATAACACGATTTAGAAATCCCTGTGTAAAGCAATTTAAAACAAATAATTCTCCTGAAATTATTACGAAGCGTTGCATCAAAACTCCTGAAGAAAATAGACGTCTCTGAACCAAGAAATATGGAAAGTGATTTTTCTTTCCGTATTCAGCAGAGAAAAAAAATAATTGTCTCACTGCCTAGCATCTATTTCCAGGGCTTCTCTGTACCAAAATAAAACTTTTTTCATCCACATTCACACCATTCAATTCAATTGGCACGATCTCTGTTATGCGAAAATAAAACTCTGCATCCAGCAGCTCTTGAAAGATGAGATTTCAATGCTACCAGCTTTAGGCATTAAACTCTTTGGGCTGAAATTCCATATCCAAGCTTAAACTTGAACCAGATGAACTTGAAAGAAAAAATAAAATCAAAATAGGAATAAAAAGATGAAGGAAACAAAAAAATGATTTTTTTCACAAAATGTGTAATCAAATTAAGGAACTTGGGAGTACACTGTCATAGGAGAACAGTGTAAAAAACACTGAAAAATTCCCTTGGAATAGTTGCCAATAAGAAGTTTTGGAAGGGTAATGGATCTTGTGTTACAGGTTTTAGATGAACTGTAGCTGCTATAAATCAAGAAAGGAAAAATGTTCCTGGGATAGATTCCCTACTGTGCACCGTGCTGGGACACACCACCTCCTACAGCAATTGCTGCTGGGGAAGGGGGGGACGACGATTGTGGGAGAGACAGCCTAATGATTTGCATTCACCATTACATTATCTTCGTATTCTGACTCCTCTATTAAATAGTGGAAATTAATTCCAAATATTCCAGAAATTTCTATGATTTGTATTACATAAAATTACATAGCCCTGTATTTTTGGTTTTCATTTAGCTGTTATCTAACTTGCTCACCTCTTGGGCTATTTCTTTATGATCTTCAAAGTATCTGAAATTGATAAATGAACAGATGATCATATAACTGCTTAAAAGGACAAAAAAAATTCTTTGTTCAAAGTTAAAGAAACTTTTCCAGCTTGCTGCAGCATACTGTAATTTAGCTTTGAGCCAGTTATTAAACAAGACAATAATATTATAATGGAAATTGTTTAATATACATCATTAATAGCAAAGTGCCTGCTTTCACTGAACAAAAAAATGTGTGCTATGAGCAGTTTGAAATGAATATTTGATTCGAATCTTCCCTTGTGCATTTAATGACATGCTAATTTACATTTTAATTACTTCCTAAGAAATCAAAGCATTTGTTGACAGTAGAACATAATGTCAACTTCACAGTGCACTGTCGGTAGATGGTTAATGAACTTAATTAGATAATTAGTGATGTTAATTATCCTTCTATTACGAAGACAAAAATGTTACACAAGTAATGCACTTTCCTAAGAAATACCATTATATATGCTTGTTTTAACTCGGTTAACTTGAAAAGCTGGTAGAAAACTAACAGAGTGACTGATAAGAAAAATATTTGTTTAAATAATAATTGTGATTATGTTTCAGAAATTTATTTTTTATTTCTACCTACCATGAACTGTTAAGCATGCCCCTCCCTGTATCCCAAATGTTACACATGCATTTATAAGTTCGTTTTGTCCAATCCCTCTCTGTTCTTCACTACTCCTA
This sequence comes from Lagopus leucura, assembly GCF_019238085.1. Lineage (NCBI taxonomy): Eukaryota > Metazoa > Chordata > Aves > Galliformes > Phasianidae > Lagopus > Lagopus leucura. The sequence goes on along the minus strand of NW_024962255.1, from coordinate 17,944,425 downwards.
CTACAGTCATATAATGAAGGAGGCTGTAACAATACAGGATAAAAGCAGCTAGTGTTGGAAGGCACTGACCCACTACAGGCAGCTGAACAAAATGTTGAGCTTTACATTTTGGGTGATTGTGGCCAAGTCCCTAAGCTCACATCCATCTCCCACAGATATCAAAAAGTCACTGGCAGCATGTTGAGTATTAACATTCATTTATACGCTGGGGCCAACTATTCTCTGCCCCAGCAAGAGTCTGGAGATGCACGTCAGCCTTCCAGTTCAGATATGGATATCTGCACACGAACTGTGTGACCCAATAGTTTGTGAATGATCTAAGAATTTTTATTTCTAACAAGTAATTTCTCCACACTCCTTTGTACCTAATGCAAAAATCTGTATATATACAGCAGTCAAAACTGGGAAACAACATTAACAGCCAGGAGAGAACTGAAAACAGGAGAGAAGTTTTGTAGTCTTTTTTGATCGACTCATGGAGGGAGGGTGGGGTGGAGAAACCCAGGCAGGACTAATACTGTACCTGTGATGTAGTTGTGATTTGTTCCAGATAAGTCACTCAGTCTTGACACTGTGCAAAACAAGTTAAAAGCTTCCTGTACAGCTTGTAAGTGCTAAAGAAGCACCTGCCTTTGTCTAAATGTGGCTTGCTCTAAATGCATAGGAAATGTTACTACTGCTTCATGTTCTTTAATCTGACTTCTTATTGAATGCAAATAATAACTCACTAATCAACACCCTTTTCCTCCCCTGTACTGTACTTGAAAGCAAAGCTTTCAAATTTTGACTGGCTTCCTACACCATTCTCAAATTCTCAAATATTTTTCTCACTTAGGAACAACAGTACTTAGCTCTCAGTAAATACATTCCATCTAGAGTACTGTGTCCAGTTGGAAGACCCACAGTAGAAGAAAGAGATGGAGATGCAGGATGGAGTCCTGCAAAGGATCACTAACACGAGCACGGATTTGAGCATCTCTTATATGAGGAAAGATAAGGAGAGTTGAGACTATGTTGTCTAGAAAAGAGAAGGTTCAAGGCATTCTCAATATGTATAAAATGTCTAATAGTGTTTGCAGATGCATATCTGAAGGCTAGTGCTTTCAGTGGCACAGTGACAGGACAATGGGCACAAACAAATGGATGTGCCATCTGAACATCAAGAAACTTTCTTATTGTGAATGTGACTGAGCACTGAAGTTGCCCAGAGCGCTTGTGGAATTCAAGTCTTTGGAGACACTCAGAAACTATCTGCTCTAGGTGACGCTGTTTGATTAACAGCTTGATGAACAAGATGGGATACCTTCCAACTTCAGCCTTTATATGATCATTACCTTTTTCCTTCAACAGATGCATTTAAGATAAGAGACCATAATATAACACCAAATCAAGTTCCAAGTGTTCTTTGACATTATTTACACATTTTCCATTGCAGACATTTTGACACTAAATTAGTAAGAGACTATTTTCATCTATCAATCCTTAGTTGTAACCTATAGTCATTTCTATACTGGTACAGCAGTGTAGAGACACTCTGCAAGTCCAAAAAACTTAATCCAGAATACAATTAAATTAAATATGCAGAAGCTTATAAATTGCATTTGATGAGAATCTCATTTACTTTAAATGTAACTGGTGCTCCCAGCTTACTTCGATACTGAGAAACCCATATTTTATTTTTCTTATGAAGGAAAAGGACTATGGAAAACCATATTTTCTTCCCCTTAAATTTTTATCTCTGCAAAGTGTAGCAATCTTTTTCAAATATTGGCTGGAGGGAGAAGTAGGGAGAGGGAGAGTGGAGAACAATATTTGGAACTGTAGCTTTGCATCTCAATGAGAGGAACAATTTATCAGAGGTACAGAGCTGTCAGTTCTTGACATGATAAGGAATAACATCAGATGAGTAATGTTTCCTTCAGACTCAGCTCCTTTAATTACAAGCCGCTTCCTTGCAGAAGAGAGACAGAAGATGCAGAAAGACCAATTTCATGCACTTGTGCCTGAATAATGTCTTTGTGCTGCCTTTTCCAGATGGCAACCTTTTCACTGGAGGAACTAATGATGTGGGCATATTTAGGGAAAAACCAATAACGGAGTCTTTAACCTTCAACAGCAGAAAGCATGTTGTACAAAATGTTCCTTGGGATACATTTACAAATATCAATTACATTGCTCACTGAGGTGTAATCAGCTGTAATAATCAAAATTAATTTTAAAAAATAATTAAACAGACCCCAGGGCAAATAGTCGATGCTCTTGCAGTATGACATCACAGTCTACATATGTACCTGAGCAGAACTTGCTCACTCTAAGCAGCAAATGATTTTAAGGAATGGGAAGGATGCTGTGGCACACTGAAAAAAAGACTGCTCCTCAGCAAGGCACTATCATCAGGCACATTACTTGGGTATCATAGTTTCTCATCAATACACCTGAAAATGAAGCAGTGATCACTGGAGATAAAGCCTGCCGCAACTTGAGCTTGAGGATTCAAATGCCTTTAGCTGGTGCTGTAGCAGACAATCTCTTCAATAGAAGACAAGACCTTGATACATTCTGCACCGCATTAAGATGAGAATACCAAGTTTTAAGGTGACCCACTGAAACAGCTCTGAATAGTTTGTCAATGCAGTGCTTTCCCACCCCATAGCTACTCTAACCCCAATGCACACAACTAACTGGTTTTCTGGACAATCACCTAGCAAAAAACCACAGAAATGTCTCTCCATGTGTAAAGGAAAAGCTTAAAGATGAAAAAGCAAGTCCCAGCTGCACCACTTCTACTATGGAACAAAGAACATAGAGGTTGGCAATAGAAACTCTGCGTACACTCCAGACCCACCTTTGCTTTATATAAGCTCTCCTTACCTCTTGACACAAAACTAAGATTTGGACCTTTAATCTTCAACATTAGGTAAGAAACAAGAGAACAGTGCTATGGTAAATACCTGATCCTTGTAATTCGATGTCTTAAAGACAAGTTTTACATAGTAGTCAAAAGCGACATTATTAACACGTTATATGTTAAGGCTGCCTAACTAAGTTCTTTATATCAATGACCATATTAATGGCCATGGCTTGATACTATTACAGCATTACAAATAATATATCCCTGGCTACTGTAACTTCTTAGATATCACACTTAGTAAAACTTAAATTGTTATAGTACTCCATTTTACAGCTAGCAGTGTAGGATTCACCAAGACTCATCGTACAAAAGACTACAGCAGATAAATGAAGTGAAAATGCACCTGTATGTAGGCACTACCAATTCATTGTTAGAGTTACAGCCTGGAAACAAATACCAGATTCCCACTCAGATAAGTGGTGCAAACCATTCTCACACTTCACTCTCTCATAATAATAATAATTAAAAAAAAAATAAAAATAAAAATCAATATTGCCAATGTAAGTAGCTCATGAAGGTAGATCTCAGTAACTCACAGTCTTTAGTTTGTTACCTGGCTATTCTATTTTCTACTCTTCCCACCATAAAAATACATTCTTCCCTTTTACTTTTTTTGTCTTGCTTTTTAAACTCGATTATTTATAAAGCTTATAAAATTTTTGAACATCAGAGTTAGATTTAAAATTACAGATATTATTACGCTTCAGTTACTTAAAAGCACTACTAAAGAACTAACAGATAATGTTGACAAGTAGGATTTAAGTCATTAAATGGGAGGTACATGAAGGAATATGAGAAGCATGGATGACCAGAAACACTATTAACAAATCCAGTTGGTAGCATTATAAGCACAACTTCTGAACTTCCTTTTCTACAGAGGCGTGAATTCCTAAATAGTGGACATGCATAAAGTTTCTCCAGCAAAAATAGCTACACATGCACACAAAATGACAATGTTTCTAGGATAAACCATGTTTTCTTACCCCATGTGAGCTACATAATCATTCCATACATGGGCAGATGATCTGTTAGTCTAAAGCTACTTCACAATATGTCAGTGATGCTCCAAGACTGATCTAATAAAGTCTAGATGACTGATTATGGTCACGTAGATACCTCTGTCCAGTCTGCATGAGTGCGCCAACACTACTACAAAAACACTTGGACTGCCCTCAGAGAGTTCCAACATTGCTTATTAACTTAAGCTCTAGATCATCTCCCACCTCATTCACTGAAAGGCAAACTCAAAGTAAAGCTTCCTGGCAATCGCTATCCAGGAGGTCAGAAAAAATTACTCATCTTTTCTTAGTCTTGAATGCTAGGAAAGCAACTTTAGTAGCAATGGGTGTCTAATTTCCAAAAGGAACATTTCAGAGATACCCAGAAGCCTTCCAAATCCAGACAAATTCTCCAGAACCATGCCAGAGGAAAAGGAGAGACAAAAAAAAAAGACAAAAAGCAGATGTTACCTCAGATTTGCATGTTATTTCCTTTGTATTTCGGCTAGGCATCAATCTCATAGCTGAAGAGAGGCTTTCACTCCAAGAATTATGCTTGCTTTGAGACAGGCCTAGTACTGATTTATTCTGAAGAACTCTCTTTTCAGATGCTGTCAGCCCAAAAAGAAAAAAAAGATCTTGAAGTTGAGCTTTTGGGGAGGTCACGTGTAATGTATCATCTTACACTAGCGAACACCGAACACCTTTTACTTACAAGAACATTGAAAGCCTGTATTTGAAAGTCTTACTGAGGTTTACCATAGAAAATTGACACTGGGATGACCTTCACCCAAATACCTCCTCCTCCCTCCCCTGGGGGGGGGGGGGGGGGGGGGGGGGGGGGGGGGACATTAAATGGGATACAATTGTCAAAGAATGTCTTTCTTGCAGGTCGACATAGAAAATAGTCACAGTAGTAAATTACTAAAAATGAGATGAGTACAGCCAAGGAATCAGCAGTTTTACATTATGTGCTGTATTTTCTGCAATGCCTTTGCTTGCTAAAGTGAATATTATGTAAAAAAGTAGAGACCTAGAAAATTTTGCCAAGCCTTTGCCATCATTTCTTCCCATAAAGGAGTGATCTCAGTTATCTTTATATCCCTTTCTCTGTCACTTCCTTTTACAGAGAGATCCATGTTGTAAATGTCCTCCAGTGCCTGCCGCCTCTGTGAGATGAGCTGCTTCCAGATGATTTCTATTGTTCTCAGAATCTCCTGACGAACTAAGACAACAAAATGAATGAAGAATCAATTTATCAGTAGCATGTCAAGCAGCAGATGAAGTAAAAACATCTAATTTGGAAAAAAACTGCTGGAGTCTGTAAAGTTGTTCATTCTACTCACTGCCTCCACACATTCAAAGCCAGACTATTTAGTCTAATACACAAAAACACATTTCAGCTGCCTGAGTGAAATGAGTAGGAGCTACAAATGATTCTTTCTGGTTCCTCTCTCAAAAAACATTTCATCAGAAGTTTGATGATCTTATCACATGGAATTCTAAAGCACCTAAATGTGATTCAAGAATCAACGATGGTGGGAGGAAACAATCCAAACATGCCAAGTCATAGAACAATCTGATATGGCAGCAGGAGCTGTACAAGGAAGTGCTGAGCTGTTCTGCTGTCTTTCCTTGCAAGTCAGACCAATTTGGAGTATCCCTCTGCAGTAAGGTTCAATTGACAGCCTCCTCAGTGAATCGTGCCCATATATTTTCACTTTTTTCTCTAAAGAGCCACATGCTTCTTCCTATGTATAAGAGATAATCTATATGCATCCTGAAAAAAAAAAAATCAGAACTATAAATAGCATGTAGCAGTGCACTGATAGTGGTAATGATCTGATGAAGAGATTGCCAAACATATCTATTATTCCCAAGGACATGGAATATGAATTTGGAATTAAAATATATTGCATAAAAAAATCCTTTTCTACTATGTGATTTGCAGCTCCTATAAACTCTAAAGAGAGAATTCAGCAACATGTGCACAAGCTGTATGGATAGCCGTCTGGGCCAGGCACTTCCCTACTCTGTAAGCTGACGTCAGTGTGTGCAATGAATTACCATCATCTGGAGTAGGCAGGCTGCCCACCTCTTCTTCACTGGGTGCAAGGAAAATTTGGTGATATGAAGCCAGTTTTGGTTTTGCATCCACCCCAAAACCTTCTGGATAGCTATGGCAAAAGAAAAGGAGAGCATGTGAGGCAAGGAGATGTAGAAAACCAAGAACAGTGAAAAAAACTAGAGATATTTCCTCTCATCCTCTCCTATCTGATTCACGTAGCAGGTCAATATTCCCAGGTTCAATTGCTTACAACAACCAATCAGATGACACTGCAGAATTTACTGGAAATGGAAACTAAATGACAGCCAATCTGTCTTTTCAAGTTATGGAGCACTCATTAAGATCCTATGGATCACTATGTTCTACATATGCAGTCTTACCCCTGTAATCCATGGTGTAGCTACCATTTACCTCAATTAGCCAAAGCACAGGACTGTTCTGAGGTAGCCAAATCCACCTCCACCATCCACCTCTTCTGTATCTCTCCTGAGCACTTTGTATGCAACCTCTTTGCTCTAAATTTCCTTGCTGGAGTTATTTCCCATTATGCAGTAAACACTGTGTTGCTATATCTTAGAGCTGATCTGCTTACTTATTCAGTTTACAAAAGCCACATTCTTTAGCACCATGGTACTTGTATCATGTATTATTACAGTTAAGAACATCCTGGCCAAAAAAAAATATAGTTGTTAGGGTGTGGAGTGTCAGAGAATTTCAATAGGTAAAGAACACCAGGAATTTCAGATAAACAGTAGTACTCAAAGTAAATGTCTGGTGGCTTTATGAAGTTTGTTACAACTCATACATGGATCCAGAAATGCTATCAATAGCTGGAGAATAAAAGATCACGACCCTTCTTAAAATCCATTCAAGTAAAATGGACCGTCACAAAATCTAAAGCAGTTTGAGAGTCCCCAAATGGTCAGGAAGTTCATGAACTGAGAAGACTAGAGACTGACAGAATCAAGCAGAAAAGCATCCCCTAGCATTTGCCCTGTTCTCATTCTTCTCTAAGGGCCAGAGTTAGACGGTGTAGGAGTCAGGGCCACCTAGATCTTTGTTCTGACCTACTGAAGGCACTTGTAACGTACTGTATTATTTCAACTGAAAGCAGGCACCACTGCAAGATGCCCCTCTCTGTACCCACTGCTATACATGATAGCACAGAGTTAGTAGACATACTGAGACAAACATTTGTACCTGCCAGAATTCAGTTGGCAAAGGCAGTGCATTAAGCAGATAACGAAATTATTACTTGAGTTGTAAGTTGCAAAAATAATGTCCCACTGCTCCTGCAGAACACTGAGAGCGTTCAGGACATTAAACTGTTCTGGAAGTGACTGTTGTGGTCTGGACAGGCAGTAGAGGACGGCTCTGTTTAAACAGCTGTACATGGTACTGAGGTAAACATCCTTTTGAGAAACAGGGGCTTCTAAGACCTGTGAAAAAAATAAAAAAACAGTAGCATACTTGGCTTGTTCAAAGAACTCCCATCACCAAGCATCCATTCCTTTCACTTCTTTTAGTTGTTGTAAAGTTATTTCAGGAATATTCCCCCAGACCATTCACAGAAGCACAGAATCACACAGAATCACAGAATCACCCGGGTTGGAAGGGACCCCAAGGATCATGTAGTTCCAACCCCCTTGGTTAGGTACAAACTCACTCTTCCAGTAGTTCTGTGAAAGTCTCTTGAATTGCGGAAGAGTAATTTTTTCTCATTCAATAATACATGTGTAGGCAACAGATAGTGGCACAGGCAGAAGAGCTAACAGTCTAGCTCTGGCTGTCATTCACAGCCACAATGAGCTAATGCAAGAAAACAGGAATAACAACAATAAGCAGATTACAGCCATTTTCTTGAGAATTGTGGCATCACCACCATGCTGTGAAACAGAAAATGTTGACAATGGTTTGAATAAGTCTTACATGTGACTTACCCTTGTAATCTGCTTGGCAATGAAGAGCAGGATTTGCTTGGAGTCCGCAGCAAACATTTTGCTGTTCATTTTCTCAATCAGCTTCTGAGCAAAATAAGTAACGTTCATCATGGATACAGATGCAGTTGATTCTGAAGAGCTATGAAGATCACTATTCCCTGGAGAGGATACAAGAGGGTGATCATCCCAAAAACATACTGGGATGTAAAATAAGTGAGATCTGAGACTATCAGAGCTGAGTCTTAACGGATTGATGTCTATTACTCAGAGGTGGGACATGTCTAAGAAAACTCTATGTCTAGCAGAAACAAGTTAATTAGACCGGAGGGACAGAATCAATCTCACTAAAATGCTGTCATGAAGGACTGGTCCCACCAATGACTCAGCAAGTACAGCAGCAACAACTAAGTCAACAAGGGCTGTTTTCAGAAGCACGCAAGGAATATCCTAAGTTTACATGTTATAAAACTACAGTAATTTATGCAATCTGGTCTGTGGCAGAATTAAACACACAGACCAGATTGTTGAATAGAGTCCTACATATTGTTTCCAAGTCTGCCTAATAGTTACAGCTAAACAACAAATGTCAGCTAACTAATGATCTGCATCTCACCACTCACCTCTTGGTCTTGTTTTCCCTTCGCCTTGGCTGACGGCATTGAAGATATCCATAGCAGAAAGCAAGACTTTTGTCTGAAAGTGTTTCTTCTGCTCACTTGTGGCATCCTCTGGAAAAGCCTGTATAGTCACCATGTACACATTACTACAGCAGAAAAACACCTAGAAAGTTACACTCTGAAATTCATTTCTAGCCTTTATTCGAAGGCCTTTGATTTCAGTAGATCTTGTTTGGTAAAAGTTGTGCTCACAGTAATGAGAAGAGATTCCAAGTGAAGCAGCATAACCTGAGATAGCCTACATTGTCAAACCCTTACACACTAGATCCCTTAACACACTAGGCACTGCTTTAGAAAGATAAGGAGAAAAACAACACAGAAAGAACAATAACTCTATTTCATTTCCATGCTTTAATCCTTGCTGAGGGCATATGAAAAGCTGATGCAAGGTGACAAGTTACCTTTGTCATCATATTCACAGAGAACTGGCAAACAAAGGCAAAACAGTAGTTCTCATATGTGAAAAGTACATGCCTGGACAGTTAACAGACAACAAATGTAGCAGCAGACCCTCATACCCTATCTGTCAGAACAGAACATCTTACATAGGTCTACACTCTAACAGAGAGCCAGCACAATGCCCTTCTGCATACTGAGCACAAGTGAAGTTTTGCACAAGGGTAGAATGGAGGCTCACAGGTGGTTCCCAAGAAATCTTGTCCTCAGTGAATCTGGACTATTGACAATTTGCTGATTTAATCTTTCCAGTGCTCTGAGCGATTGGAATTCATAACCAAGGTTCAATTGTTACAGTTAATTGTTTTTATTCATCTATTTTAAGAGGAAGGAAAGACAGATGATTTGGGGTTATTTGGGTACTGAAAAGAAATTGGGGAAAAAAAAACAAACAACAGTATACAGTAATGCTTCGTGTAAAATCTTTTGGTCTCAGAATTCAAGGGGTAGTTCTAATGATACATAGGCATTACTAAGGAAAAGGAGAATTTTCCATGCCTTACTTTAATGTTAGGTTTTTCCTGAAAAATGCATTTGCTATTGTCTAAAGGTAGCATTCTCTTAGTTCACATGAATGCAGAGTAGGTAGAAAAGAAGTCTCTTCCTTGCAGATAAGGTTGGAATTCCATTAAGTATGTTGTCCAGATCTGCCAGAAAGTTATGCATGCTAAGAGCTGTGATCCAGCCTTGTTCCGGGCTGCTGACATTGCTCACTGAACACATCTCTTCGTCACTCTTAGCCCTTCACTAGGCCACTAGCACATTAACTGCCTTCTGTCCTTCCACCCCTATTGCAAAGCAGAGCAGCAAAAAGGACTGAGGACTACAAAAGAAACCTCAAGAAGCAGCTCAAATGGATGTCCTTGTTTGTTTGCTGTGATGTTGAGAAGACTGTCCATCAGGAGGATGTGCATGAAATCCCACACTTGTTTCTTGGCAGGATGTGGGAGGCATGGGAGAGAAGAAGAATCAGTACAGCCCTTCCCTTCAGCAATTGCTGGACCATCAGGAGTCAAAAGACCTTCAGAACCTCCCTGTAAAACACGGATGAACAAGAAAGGGATTTTAATTTATAACCTTTTCTGAAGTTTTTTTTTTTTTTTTTTTTTTTTTTTTTTTTTTTTTTTTTTTTTTTAAGTCAGCAACACATTTATGAAGGATTTGTGCTGCCTGGCATTCACATACCTTGGGTGTTCCAGAATGGAAGGCAACTACAGCCAAAGTTTTCAAGAAGTCAGGACAGTGCCACACTGGGTCCTGAGTATAACTGTGATAGATCAAGCACAGAAATTGTATAACATTCCCCGGATAGACAATCTCCCAGGAGACTTCTGCACCTGCAATGGGCTGAACACAAACACCCATCTGGTCAAGGCAGCATTCCATACTCAGATAAAGCTTATCTTTGCTCCTTTACAGGTATTCCTAAGCTGGTAAGCAAGCACCACCACCACCACAGGGAAGCCAGAAAAGGCACGAATACCTAACTCCCAGCTTGCAGGCTGAAGATTTACCCAATCAAGATATGTAACCTTTCTTATCATAAAGAATGAGCAAAATGGGTGATGCTGGGAGTAAAACCCTAATCCCTATGTTCAGAATTCTTAAACATAAGCTTACCACATCAAACGTGCAAACATTTTGAAGCCCATTTTGAAGCTCACAGTTAGGCTCAGTACTGTTACGAACCTCTAACACTCGCATAATTTGTTATGCTACTCAACTTCCACTTTTCCTTGTGTATGGGAACTGGTGAGTCACGGCCTGAACTGATTGATCACCTGAGGTGAGCAATGAGTCAGCCAGAGGAGCACAGGCGAAGGCAATTCTAGACCTATTTAAGAGCTGGCTACCAGTGGGGAAGGATCTCTTCTGGAAATCTGCTCTGCTAGAGCTTTGTAAGTGATCCCAGGATAGGGGTAAGTTTTCTATCTATTCTCTCTTTGTTATCATTATCTACTTTGCCAAACTCTTGTTTACTTTGTAATTATAACATTTTAATATTCATTGATTTCTATACACCTTGCTACAAAAGCCTTACCTTGTCCACAATGGCTCTAACCATTTCTAGCAGTAAAGCAGCTGCCTCTGCACACAACCCATTTTTGAGGACATTCTCTGTATCATGCTGCTGCAAGATCCACTGCAACATAGAGTCAAGATCCCCCTACATCAGGAAGATATATTTTTAAGAGGGGATCAGATTTATGACACATCAAGAACACCACCTGCTCAAAGAAAAAAAATTACAAAACCTCAATTCACATCTTCACATCTAACCCTAATGTATTGCCCCCTTCTGAAAGACATCTTTGGCATTATTTGTGGGGTGGAAAGCCTTACGCCTTCTCAGGACACCAGGAAGAAGTACCCAAATCCACTAACTTTGAGATTTTAATTAGTCCTGACAACATAGGAACAGATAGGAAAACTAATCTGAATTGCCTTCTAATGTGCATTAGGTATTAAAAGGCTTGAAGAAATCTGCTCTGAACACATTTCCTGAAATCAAACTCAACTTCATTCTTAAAGTGTGAATGATTGATTTTAACTATCACGAAAACTAAGTATGGTAGCTTTCTTGTAAATCCTGCCATACAAAAGGCCATAGAATGTCAAAGCAGTAAAGTTACAGCAGCTTCATGCTTGTCCACTACTTCTTTCTTACCTTGGCTGCTTCAGGTGGCTCACTGTATGGAGTTGCAAGAAAGAGCCCTGCCACCAGCAAGTAGATCTCAGGGATGTGGACATGATCAGTCAGACATTTTTGCAACACAGAAAACCCAAAAATCAAGATGGAGCCACTGTCAGGTACCAGAGGATGAGTTTTTAAATTATCTTTAAAGGAAAAGGAAAACATTCTGAGAAAGTGTCTACAAATGAATGCCATATTAGAAATAAGATTACTGATTCAACTTTATCCTCCTTTCTATGTGCCCTAGGCCACTCGTAACTCTGCTAGATCTCAACATTAGAAGTTCACAAAACTACTTAAGACTAAAACGTAACAATTTTTCCCACTGCCACTTTTGTTACAGGAGACTGTCCCTGAATTTTTCCTCTTTTCTCTTTATTCTTGCCTAACCACAGATCTATTGTCAAGCTGGGAAGAAGCTGAAAAAAAAAATACTTAGAAAAAAGAAAGCTGAAAAAAACTTAAAGGAAGATAAGATTCAGCACACAAGCTGACATTTGAATTCTTCACAGGCTTGTGATGTAACTTGATTTTAAACATGAAAAAATTCATGTCCGCAAACTCTCATCAGAAAAGCCAACAACTCCAGTGCAACCAAGCAGCTTCCTTCCACCTTTCACCCCAGAAGAGCTGAGGTACTAGGATAAGCCCACCCTGAAAAGTAACACCAGTTCTTGGTCTAACCAGATTAAAGAGAATTCTGCTACTGAGTTTGATCAAGGGATTGTTTCAGGAGCATTAAACCAACACACACGTACCCATTAGAATATTCAATCCAGCAGTGCTGTTTTCCAGCCAACGGCCAGCCACTATCCCTTCCTTGAACTTGTTCAGCAGCAAACGATTGTGTAAAAAGTACAGCAGTAGCTTGATTCCTAGCACAACTGTGCTAGAGTGCAGGTAGCTCTGCGTGAACAGCAGAAACCAGTCTGGCCCTAAAGTTAAAAAAGTCTCCTCTTGTGCCCTAGAATAAACAGAGAAATGGAAATACATGAAAAGAGATAGAGGTGATTTTAAAAGTGAGGAAGTTTTTATTTACCCTAAGTAATTTTGACACCCAAGTTTTTCTGGAAAAATTCTGGTTAAAGTTTTGCCGCGGCACAGACTGATGAAGATGTAGAGACATTTGCAGTTCAAGCCATTTCATTCTCGCTAAATTCAACATCTTTTTACAAAAAGCTTATTAGCATTATGTTCCCTCTGAGAATGCATATCAATAACTGATATAAACTACATCACCAACTAGGTCTTTCAACCTAGGAAATTCAAAATTCCAGTTTAAATTCTGAAGTCCAATGTAAGTTAACAAATGGAAACGCACAGTTACAGCATCCAGCAATCCTCCTTTTGCTTATTCAAGGTACAACTATAACGGTATGTTTATGACTGATAAGGGATTTTAATTCCACATTCGCTTTTCAGACAGTTGAGATTTTTCCAACTCTTGTCATGAAGAAACAGCAAACTCTTCATTCCTTCGAGATCTTTTTTAGAAACTTGAAACTTTGTTGCTTTTTTTCTTTAATGGAGATGACTCTGAACCCAGATAAATTATTGCAAAACAATTATGAATCTACTCTGATCTTATCCTTTTTCTAACACACAAATAACATTGTTTTGTCATGATCAAACATCAAAAAAGAGGAAGTCTAGAGGAATCATTCTTACCTCCCAAATTTTCTACTTACTCAGAGGACAGATGAATTTTGGCTGAGCAAATTACGTCTAACAGCATCTTCAGTAACTGGTTTCGAAGCCAGATTGTCTTTCCAGATGTTTGGCTTACGGCTATAAATATCAGAAAGTATTAAGACTAATGAAGAAACTAAACACATGTTCCATTGCTTTGATGAACAACCTTGTTTGCATTACATTATCCCAATGGAGGTACTTCCAACGGTTCTTACAAAGTAAAAAGATGCCAATATCAGATTTTACATATAAGAATTTCTACAAAAATTAGAAATGACTACTGCTTACATTGTAAAAGTTCTGTCTTTAGAGCTTCTTAAAACTCATCTGAACTACATGTTGAATAATAATCCATAGGAAGCAATCTCAAGTTAACTAGAGAGGAAAAAGTGAATAGGAAGCATTTGCTAGCTGTGATGTCTATTCTGTGGTACAAACTACAGTTATCGGTGTCTGCCTCATATTGTTTAGAGGTGCAATAACCCATATCGTCTAAACTGAGAGATCACAGGCAAGGTGAGTCAGTTGTTTGGAAGCTCCTCCATACATAGGAGACTTAAATGAACGGAAATATTTAATAGGTGCAGAGCTCCGTACAATTATCTGCTATAAGTGTAGCAAGTCATTCATAGAAAATCCAGGTTGTCAAATGAAATTTTATTCCATCCAGTACATTGGAAGCAATTTCAATGTAATTGGCTTTCATTTCAGTGTGCGTCTGTGAAATCCAACATTATGTGTAAGGTCTGGACAACGCAGTTAAAATATTGGTGCCTTAGCAGAGAGGAGGATCCTGCTAAAGACCGGGTCTTCCCACATGAATATTGTGACTACCACTCCACTATTCTTCACACTGGGACTTTGTAACAATGCAACTCTTCCCCACACTTTTATGTCACATGAGCGTAGCCTATCCCTTGCCAGCCAGTCGTCTGAGTTGCATCTCTTCCTGTCACTGGCGGCAGCAGCATTACGTTACATTTAGAGTTCATCATGCTGTAGGAAAGAGGGGATGTCAGCCATCTATGAGAACATATGCACCAAAGGTAGTTTCTCACCTTCACTGGGCATCTCAGCTGTACTGTCCAGGCATAGCTGATTTTCATCCACAGAAGAGGGCTTCAAAGTGTAAACAAGGAACAAACCAATCCTTCCAGAGAAAGAAGGCAGCAGTTTTGGTCAGCAGAATAAAAGGATTTGTCTAATTAACTTGAGATAACATATATACCCTAATGTTCATTAACAATGAATGTTAATGATGACTGCTAGAAATTCTAACAGCTTCAGAAACAAGCTTGAAATAGGAAGGTAAAACTTTATAACCTAGGAAGTAAAAAAGATATTTGTCTAATGTAAATAATGTCTATTCTACTGTGCATGTGGTTTTATCTCCTAATTTTAAAGGTCTTTAACAATGGCAATACTGGGTTAAGCACTCTGCTTACATAAAGCTGGAGACAGGGACAGACTCTGAACTTGGGATACTTGGATATCACTGTCACTAGCATTTAGTTTCCAATTGTAAAGAAGAAAGTGGAGAAGCCTCAGCAGCTACTCAGGAAGGAAAACTGGCAACTTCTTTTCATCAGTAGTTTGCCTTAACCCATTAACTGGTTATGCAGATAGATGTAACATACACATTTTGTGCAGGTGCATAACCTCCAGCCCATGATTAAGGTGTTCCTTAAAGGATAGAATATCATTTGTTCTGCAGGAATGGTCCAACAGCTGTGCATAAAATCTGGGAGCAACAGAAACCTCAGCACCTTTCAGTGCTGCAGAGAGCCTGCTATAGTCTCTATTCTCAGACAGGTTAAAGGATGGTGACTGTTTTTATCCACTTATGCAGCACCAATCGGCCTGACCACCAACGCAATTACCATACAAAATAACTATTTATGAGATTTTAAAAGTTTCATGCTCACTCCTTAGCATAATACAAATGTGATGTAACAAATCCATTACTCATACATCTGTGGAAAAAAAAAAAGCCACAGAACACAGGCCAACTCATACAGCCCAAGGTAGGAACACACATCAGACAATTTCACCAAAAAAAAATTGGGGCTAGCAGCAAGTTCATGTTAGCTTACTCCACAGTAATGACTTGAGATACTTTTACCTGTCAATAGAGCTAACAGCTGACTGCAGAGACCACAAATTTCAGCAACTGTCTCTACAATGTACTTGGTCAAAGACAGAGCTTTAAAACAGCTGTCTTCTGTGCAGTGCATTTGCTTTGTGTTAAGTGGGAACATAAGACACTGCATTCTATGGAAAGCAAACAAGCATTGAAACACTTCATTTCATGAATTGCTGACAATTACATGTTTAGCTGACAGAAATTCAAAAGTACAAAAATTACAGTTGCTGGGATACAAGTCAAGCCAATATGATTAAGTACATAGATAAGTGAGGCCACGTTCCAGTACTAAAGGGGTTGCAATACTTCAGGGGCAGGCTTTAGTGAGACCAAATATTAAGTACAGACACTACATAGTCCCAGCCGTATCAGTGAGACTATTTGTGCCTTCATTTTAAGGGCCATCACCCAGCCTGTGAGTTACATAAACGTAAGCTTAAGTAACACTGTTTTGAAGGCCTAAGAGTCATTAATCAGTGGGGACTTCGGAGTTGCCAGAGATTTGGGGCTCCTACCAAAGGTGAGCTTAGAGAAGTTCTATCAGATTTCTCTCCAACACAGGCAGGAGAATAGCTCACCTGCAAACTGAGAAAAAGCAATAGACTTGAATGTTACCTGAGAACATCCTTTGTGTTAAAGTATCCTTGCAGCAGGTGGGATAGGATAGTGCAGACCACAGTGATCCTGGAGTTGCTGATTTCAGGATCACTGAAGAGGAAAATGAGCTTGGGTACCATTTGCACCTGGTGGGCAACTTCAGCATTCTGACATCCACCTCTGCATAAAAGCACATGAACTATTAAAAGCTTTTACTGGAAAGAACAAAAATTGCTGGGTTTCAGCAAATCAGGTTGCATTGATATTTTGCACCTTTGGCTTCTAATGCTGCCTTGGCAACCAACCAAACATTGTCAGGCAAATTGAATATTTTCGACATAGCGTCAACAATGGAGATCTTAAGACGTCTATGTGTGTTTTCCACCTTTTGTATCTGCCCTCTCCCCAGGAAACTGCTGCATTTCAGTGAGTTCAAAGAAAATACTATTGACTTGTCAAGCAGTGAGTTGGTGGTAATAAATGCTGTTCTTGTAAAACTCAGCAAGGGACATCAAATAGCTCTGCAGAAATCTTTCTGGTGCCAAATGAAGAAACCTAGCATCCTGCTGTACTCAGCCCTTCTGTATTGCTGCATCTCTTCAGATACGTTTAACTCTAGTGAACTGGTTAAGAAAGTATACTTTAAAAAAAGAAAAAAAGAAGAAAAAGAAATCATCATAGTTGCTTTAAACACATGACTTCTACCCCTACCCTTTTATTTTTTTAAAAATAAATTCCACACTCCTTCAAAGATTCAGATGCCTCTCCCTAACATGCATTTTAACTTTCATTGTGCACTCGTAGTTCCATATAAAGAAGGTCACCAGCGAGCTTTTCCTAGTCTGGTCTTGCTGTCATCTGTCTGATCAAATCACCAATTCCACCCCTGAAGTTTCAGATGAGTGCAGATGAATCATTCACACAGAATCCAATCATTCCAACTAAGATAGGGCCCACATCAATCTCTCAGTCTCAGCCACATGCAGCTGATTTAAATACTAGCTGTGTACCTGGAGCACTGCAAGATCTCCACAAGATGTGCAAAAAGAGTAAGGTCAAGATTTTCTGGTGCTTTCATCCAAAGCTGAAAGATAAAGGAAAGCAGAGATTTTACTACTGTGATGAACTGACAGTACAGTAACCTGTGGCAGAGGAAGAGCAGTAAGTGGCTCAGAGAGGATAACCTCAAACTGCTAATCTCTGAATGACAGTGTGCAGAATTTGTTATCATGCATGTGTACAAAGATTAAACAGTAAACTTAAAGTTTAAAGTAAACAGTAAAACAAACAAACAAAAAAATAATATTCTCAGCACTGTATGAATGGTTTCTGCAGT
Organism: Lagopus leucura; assembly: GCF_019238085.1. Classification (NCBI taxonomy): domain Eukaryota; kingdom Metazoa; phylum Chordata; class Aves; order Galliformes; family Phasianidae; genus Lagopus; species Lagopus leucura. Next base: position 17,926,912 of record NW_024962255.1, on the reverse strand, counting down.
ATGGGAAGGAGAAACACAGTAACAGGCATATTTGTGCAGGCAAAGAAAGAAGTGAAAAGGATGCCTAAGAAGTACATCCACTCACAGGGAACACAATTTATAGGAGGAGCATGAAAATCACAGTACTCCTCTGTGGAATAAAGAGCTAAAACAAAGCCATATCTAGAATTAAAAAATAAGCTGTCAAATACCACAAATGAAGGAATATTTTATTTCTAACACAGTAACTTCCAGACATTCTGTGCCATATAGATATTGCTTGGAGAAAGAGATCAAGAAGGTGGAAAGGAACAGTGTCTATTTCCCTGCAGGGATGTAACAAGGAGAAGCACAAAGCCTCAGACTTGCTTCTCACCAAGGCAAGCTATTTCCATACAGGCACTAGAAAACCCAACCCAGTGCCAAAGAAATCCTGCTTCTGAGACATGAGGAACAGGCCCTCAGGCTCTACAGAAACACTCCAGGAACTGCACCAGGGCATGACATGGAGCCACAGTGTCAGAGCAGCAGCTGTTCCAGGAGCCAGAACCTCATAAGGTGAGCCATGGTGTTAAATACCAGCACACACCACTACATCCCAGAAATCAGATTCAGAAGGTGCTATGAGCAAACTAAATTCTATACTATAAGGGCATCTTTTTTAAGTCAAACCCACAGTTTTACCTCAAAGTTGCAGAGAATATACTGGAATGCATTATAATTCTTGATAACTGAAGACCCAAAACCAAGTTCAGCTGTGCCCACTAGGGAGAACATTAACTGTAAAATCCTGTTGTTTAACAGCTGTGTTTTCCTCTTTAACAGGTATGTCAGCAACTGGAAAAAAAACAACACGTTAAATATTTGCTGAACACACAAATTGTAACCCTATTTTTAAATCCAAGTCAAATACACCATTTGCCTGGCTGCAGCAGTCATACATGTGTTCATACAACATAAAATGGTGCATAAGCATCATGAAGTAAAAATTTGAGCTCAAATTGAGACAAACTCAAGTGATAAGTGAAAAGTTAAATTTTTGAAGGTGTTTGAAAATTGTGCCATTGAGCAGGCACACCATGTATACCATATTATGTTGAATGCAGTTTGTGAAATGCAACATACAAATTGTAAATAGCCATTTACAGTAAGTCATTCCAAATAATCACAGTAGATTTTCTACTCTGTTCTTTAAGATGCAAAGTGTGCTAGTTAAAAAAATTATACTGATCTCTTCAAATGAAAGACATCTTTGTGAATCTTTTCCAGTGCTTCAACTGAAGCAATTTTTAATTATTCAAACAATTCCTGGTACAGTGAGAAAAATGTTCAGCAAATCACTACAGTTTAAATAACTTGGGAGGAATAGACTTCCTTTGAAAATACATATCAACACATGCTTATCACTCACCTACTTAAAATTAAAAAAAGGTTCAGACATCTAAAGAGCAAAATCGTTCCATTGCCACATTAGAATACTTTTTAGCACAGAGTAGAAAGGAACAGCTTGTGCACAATCTACTAATCACGTACAAAAAAGTATTGAGCAAGAAGTACCTAAGTATGATAAATATATTCATAGGAATGAGGATCAATTCATGAAAAATTGACAAACTGGGAACATGGAAACTTTATAATCAATCATTCATGAAGCCCTAACATTAACAGTGTTTTGCTTGAAACCATCTCTGCACAATATGAGTCTGCTTAGCCTACAAAGCATAAATAAAGTAAGCAATATTGAACTGAAACTCCACACTCCAGTCTTAAAACACCCAATATTACATACATAGTGTTCTAAACTTGCCCTTTCTCTCTGAAACAACCAAACTCTCGAGTCCAAACAGCTTTCAGTTTTGAAAGATCAATTTACAACAGGCTTACATTCAAAATGCAGACAGCACTTATTTCTTTCAGCACAATTCTTCATACATAGTAAAGACTGAAGCAGAGGAATTCCCTATCAACCCTATGCTATACAGTCTCTGAAAATGAATCTGAGGCTGGATGAACCACAGCCAAAATGTAGATCTGTTAGAGAACTGGTCTTTGTGGGAGGAGTGAAGCACATTGGTAAGGGGTGGATAACTCAGACATCTGCCACACTGACTTCACTAACTATACACAATATTCTTAATATAAAGAAATGACACCTTTCATTATTAGACCGTGTCTGACCAAGATGCATCACCTGCACAAGTGGATATAAAGTTATATATGTCCCCAGAAATCGTAATTCCATAAAACAAGGAATTCTGAAGAGAACTGTAAGCACAGGATTTTCATATTCCCCCCTCCAAGATCCCAGAGCTTATACAGCTCCAATCTTTAGGGCTGGTAGCCAATATATTCATTGCCATTGACACGTTTTAGAATAAGGCCTTCTAAAGGAAAGACAATATCCAGGATGACAAAAGAGCACCCACCTGGTATCCCCCAATGTGTCTCATCAATTTTTCACTCATTGGGCTACTGTTTAGGATGGAGTTCAGAACTTTGACAGCTGCATACATGGTGTGGTCATCAGATGCCATAGCAATGAGACCCAGGAGAATGGAAGGACCTCCAATGAAGTTCAGGCTAGTAGCTGCTGGAGAGGACTTGAATACTCTTACCCCTAGAAATTGTAGTGTTACTCTGTCAGGAAGTCAGACAGACTATATCTATTATCAGACAGTGACAGACCCAACTCTTAAACAAAACCATACAACACAAAACTCAGAAACATGAAAGCATTGTGCATTTACCATATTGGCCCACAGCAACTGATCCAATTGTCCGCAAGGAGCCTGAGAGGTGTCCAGCTATATTCTTGGCCAATAATATTGGAGTCGAAGCATCCCGAGAACTAATCCCAATCTGAAACAGGTAAGAGACATCATTGGAAAAACTTGGAGTTATTGGGAGACAAAAAGAAACAGGATCTAATATTTCAGGTTTTTTACTTTTAGAATACAAAGAACGCTCTGTATATAAAAACTGATTTTTTTTTTCCTCTAAGTTGATCATTAGGACAAACATCCACCCACCAAAAACACTGCACAACTCTTTCTTTGACATGTCAAGTAGGCCCGGCACTGTCATGACTGCAATAATAGCATATGAAAAATCATTGAAAAGGCTTTGAGTAAATGAATTATCCTTAGACCTTAAAATTATGGCATCTGATGCTGTTTCAAGAAAGGCTTTCAATATTGTGTTCACACTGTTCCATCTATTTCTCTCTATAGATGAAAACTAAAGCAATTAATAAAGTAAAGGAATGCGTAAAAGAGTTGAAATGATTCACTAAAGATATGGAATGAAGAAAAGTCACAAATGTTGCTTGGGCAAACCAAACAAAAATGAAAAAAAATATTTGAAAGAAATGAGGAATAAGGAGAACAAGAGACCTCTTTAGCAACCAGACGGCCATCCACTTCATTGTAGGAGCTCTTTATATCTTGAATGGTACTGAAAGATGAGCACACAGCATTGATTCCAAAAGAAATCTTCTCTTCTGCCACCAGCTGTGCAGGATTCTGTTCACTATATTGGTTCTCACCTAAAATGAGAAACTGTAAGCCTCCGAAACAATTTTTCAACTTCAGCAAGTTAGAAGAGAGGAAGTTGAAAAATAATCGGAGGAAAACAGAGTTCAGACAGGAACCTAATTTTGACTTAACTAGAGTTAGAAAAATCCCTGAATCTTCAACCCAGTGCATGGCAGCTTGCCAACACAAGCACCAGAAGATAAGCTTAGTTTGTCTCCTCGTTTCTTCTTTGTCAATCATCCATATGCTACATCCTATCCCAGAACCCATGAAACTCAGAAGTCCAGAAAATAATTTCTTGTCCAGTCAGTATAAACAGTCAAGACAGAAAACATTTCAGATTCCTTCCACATTTCTGTGGGCTTTCTCAGATAGGTGCAGGGATTCATGTGCCAGAAAGTAAAGGACAAGGGCAAAAGTTCAGAGCTTCCAACTTACGACATATAGGAAGCTACCAAAACATACCAAATTCAGAAGTTTAACAATTGTATGAAGTTATATGCTTTTCTTTAAAGGAGTTTTTATTCCTACTTACACATGGAAAAATAATATGTAATCTCTTTTAAAAAATCTTGACCATTTCATAAAGTGGAAAAATGTTGATTTATGAAACTGTTTAATAATGCTCAAGACAGTTCCTAAAAGCAAATAGAATTATAGCACAGTATTTGGGGTTTTCATGCTGAAACTTAAGTCAAAGTTCCTATTTGAAAATTTTCTCTTTATATTTTGATGGAATAGGAATACGTAAGATACTTCCCAAAGCGGGGCAGAGAGAAGGATCGTTTCACAATGATCTGATTATGTCATGATTTTTCTGCAAAAGGACATCAAAGTCCTCAACCTGGAGTCAAATGTCTGCAATACACATTTAGTTCTGAAGTCATCTGGGAAGACCCGCATGCAGAAGAGAACAAGCATCACAGACTTGCAAACTCAGTACTTCAAAAAAAAAAAAAAAAAAACCCAAATCCACCTGACTCTTATTAGTATTTTTTTTTTTTTTTTTTAAATTTTAGGGATGTATTTTTCATCTAATTTATCTTTCAACCCCACACATCCTCCTGTACCCTGACTTAGAGATTTCACCACCCCTCCCCCACCCCCCCCCACACAATATTCTGAAGGAAGACTTTCAGCCAGTCTCCTCACTCTGTTTTAGCACATCATTAGGTGGGGCTATTCTGTTCTTTTCTAACAGGAAATGATCATCCTATTTCACCGCTGATTTATAATACAGAGAGGAATGCATTACTTGTTGAACAAACAGTAATCAATAACTGAAATGTTTTATCTGCTTGCTTAAAAATTGAAGCTAATAATATGCTTTAGTTAAAAAGCCTCTTCATTAAATGGAATGTAACTTATTCCTCTACCCCTCCTCTTTACCCTACTTTGCAGACATTTGCAATGACAGATGTTTCTTTCACTGCCATATTTTTCTGTAGTACCATAAATGCAGAAAATCTCTGTTACAAAGCTCCATCCTTAACATTTGTGCAACAGAAACTGCAATCTTACATCTGAAGGAAATATTATCCCTCTTTAAAAAAAATCAGGGTAAAATTGATTCCTCCTCTTCCTTTTTTTTTTTTTTTCCTCCTGTTTTGCAGTATGTTAAAAGATCCTCATTGCATCTTACTGCAATTTTGTACAACTTCCATCAGCATGGAATTCCAGGCTTCTACAGAGAACTTTATGCACAGCTATCATTCTAATGGCAGTTAAAAAAAAAAAAAAAAAGAACTTTGCCCTGAAAAACAAATAGCGTCAGAGAAGAATTATCACATACCTTGAAGCTGTACTGCTTGGAAGTTGCTATAATACTGTGGACCAAGCTTATTAATCACCTCCATGGTTTCCACAGAAATGGCTTCTTCAAACAAGTATGTGGGGCCAAGGCGCCAAATCAAGGAGGACTTCTGTTTCCAAACTCGAGGAGTAGCTATGTACCCATAGACATCAATAAAAGACGACGGATCCATGGAAATACAATTACCTGGTAACATCTGGAAATACCGCATCTGCAATAGAGGAAGAATTTACTGAGGGGACTCAGCACACTCATTGTCCCTTGAGGTCCTGGTCTTGTTCCAAAAGGCACAACCTGTCTCCTCTTTCCTCAGTGAAGTCTCACAACTGTATAAGATGATTATCATCAACTACTGCTTACAATTTGGACTTTCATAAGTAACACAATCATAAGCATCATGAGAAGTTCAAAGCTATTTGTTTGTTTAGGGAACACACTCAAAATCAAGTGTTGACAAACAAAATTTTCTGTTTTTAACTTCGTAACTCAGACTGACTTTCAGCACAGGAAGCCAAATTGTGCCTTGTATTAGCCACTCAGAGAGCAAACAGCTTTTGAAGAGAACAAAGTGCCCAAGTGCATTAGTTAGCGTCAGTGAAAGCTAAGTAGACCAGTTATTTTTGGTAACAAAATAAAGATCCCGCTTCCTCAACTGAGACAATTCTAGAAAGGACTAGCTAGAATGTTTTTTGTACTGTACAGTACTTCAGTGCTTCACTCAGCCTCCAGCAACCTGCTGTTAGTGAGACTGCTAGAACTGACCAGTCTCTTACCGCTGAGATACATAACACAGTGCTGGTCAGTCACAAGAGACAGGACTCAGTGCTTAAATGAATGACCATTAGTCCTGGTGCACCATCTTACCCCTCTCCCCCCCACCACAACCCAAAAGCAGTTTTTGACATTAACAACTACTGCACAATTATCATTTATTACACAGTCTTCTTTTCACTGTAAGTCAGTGTTTGCATCATGTCTGAGATCCTAGCATAGGGACCATCTTTTATTTGCTAAATGCTTGTTTTATTTATTATGAGCTGTTTCACTGTATGTTAAACATATTTTCTATGAATTGTTTAATCAATTGCAATGCTGAGGCCTAGTTTTATTGATAAATTTCAGCCTCATTTGAAGGAAGGCAAATTAAATTTTCATTCTTGAAATTGATATAGGTCCCAAAAGACATCTAGAAGACAGATCATTTTTCTCAAGTATGTGAAGGAGAATATTTGGAATTAAGCAGGTTGCTTTTACAAAGGAAGTAGAAAGCACACAAGTGAGCTCTGCATATATTAAGACTGATTTGAAGCATGGGAACTGATTGGAGGAGACCAAGGTTGCAAGTTCCAATTAATAAAAGGAATCAAAAAACATCACAAACCAAAACACACCACACCAATTAGAGCTGCAATAGAAATAGGCTGCATTTTCAACGCTCATGCATTCAATATCTATAAATCAAATCACTGTAATTATGTGAGATTAACTTCAAACCCAGGAGCATTATGATAATAGAAACTAAGAGCTCTTCTCATTTGTCCTGTTGCTTTCTTGTGATATCTCACACAAACTATGAACTCTAACTCACCATTTTTCTATGTGAAAACCACTATGCAGAGAACAGACTGCAAGGAAAGTACACCTGCTTTTCATGAACACAACTCAGGGCTACCTGTAAACCAAGCTGAGTATAACAACTCAATATTGCCAAGTTATCTGCTTACTAGGGGGAGGGGAAACAAAAAACATAACGTAGTTCAAAGCATCAGTGTAAGCTGATAAACATCTGGGCAGCAGCACAGATATTTCCTACTTCATACGGATCTCTCTTTCCATTCAGATGCAGTGTGTATAAGCATATCTTATGTAAGCAAATATGGTTACACTGAGCAGATGTGGTATATGCAAAATGATACAAAAACAAAACGCTATAAAAGGCTAAGCTGTAAGGTATAAGTTCTGTGCAGTTCTCACCTTTGCAGAGCCAAGCGTCTGACCATTTATAAATGCAGACACAATGCAGTTCTTCTTTGCTTCCTTAGCAACTGTCACTGTGAGATGATGCCACTGGCCAGTGACCAGCAGCTTGCCACAGTCAAACTGAACTTGCTCTGGAAATGGGGAGATATTTTGGACCTCTCCCTCAGGTTCCATGATATCTAACAACAAAAACAGCAGACAGTCAACAGGAAGTCTCTCTCACCTCCCCCTGTTCCTCTGCAACACAACTATCAAATGTGACAGAAATAAGAAGTCTGTGAATAGAGAATGAGCTGATGCTGTCCCACTGAATGTCTAAAACTTACCCTAAAGGGGGACCTGAGACTTACACAACTTCCAAGACTCCTCCAGGAGTCTGCTTGAATGCTGTAAAACTAGAGAGAACTAGAACAAATTCAAAATACTAGCTAGAATGAGAACCCTTTAGGCTACCCAATGACACAGATAACAGAAAGAAATTCCTAGCACATTCAATAGGTAAAACTCTGTAAATTAATTTGTAGTTCTTATGAAAAAAGGCAAGCTGGGATTTTTTACTTCACTCACAGAAAGCAAATTACTCACAACTGCCATGAAATTCCCACCTACTATTCTCATTCCATTTCCATCCTTCTCTAGAAAGTTCAATCAAATCCACATTTGAAGTACTTACTGTACTCAATGAGGACAAAGGGACAAATGCTAATAAGGAAAGATGATGAATAGGCTGGCATGAGAGAAAACATGCAAAGTGAGGAAAAAAATAAGCTGTTTGATTAGGAAGCTAGACTGCTCCAAAACTCCTCAGTCCTACTCTCCAAACCTATAAGCTGTCACACTAGGACAGAAACCAGCTGGTTCCTCACATTCAATCTCCACAGCTTTGCATAGTAATATAGCTCATTTTCAAAAGTTTCCCTAGAGTATCCATTAGTTTCATCACTTATTGCAGTCCACAAGATAATTCTCAATGCTTAAAGCAAACTTAAATATGATGAAGAAGAAAACTGAAGAGACAAAGTGTCATTAACACACCACTGCAGGACAATACTGCAGCTTGACTGAGAAAAGCCTCACCAAGTGGCTGGAATTCTACTTCTTCTGTGGAAACGACCAAGGAACAGTCCTGAGGGGAGAAGCTTACTGAAAAGCAAACAAATTCTTGCTCTGTTCTTGACATGTGCCTCACAATAGTCAGGAAACGGAGTGGGTGACTGTTGTGCACCACGCCAAATTTGCTAACCAGAAACCAACAAGAGAGAGTCAGACCACTTGATGGAGGGAACATCCTGCTGCCTGTAGATAGGAAACAAAAGGTAGTTAGAAAGGTGGTTTCTCTCTATGCAGACACTAGCAGACTTTTTGGTGTTTGATTTGTAACACAACATTAGAATTTGAGATTTAATTTCCCATCTGTTTTACTAGATTTTACTACCTATCTTCAATATCAGAGACTGCATACACAAATGCACAAGTGTGTATAATTGAAGTAAAACTGACTGCTGAGATATTATTACTGATCTGCGTGTCGCAGACTTCATCATTTGGGTAGCACCAAGCCATAAACAACTTTAAACAAACTCCATAACAATCAGGAAGCAAAAGGTACAGGAGGAATAACCACTTCCCACTAAACGGAATAGAGGATTTTCAGGTATAGGAAAATCTCATTGAACATTAACTGACAATTTCTACTCTCCTTGGAACTTTAAAATCTGGTATTTGTTACTTGTTTACATAATAGCTACATTTAAATTTACACCGCTGAAGTTAACGTCAACAGGTAACACTGTTAAGCTGCATGTAAAGTCTAATGTTGGAGAGCCAAGCTCTAAAGCTGCTCAAAGATGTACTGAGGCATTCATGCAAGTGTATTAAAGCACACAGTTTATTTGCTACCTTTAATGTGCCAGAAAAATCAGTGTTTTCAGAAATCTGTAGGTGAGGTAGAAAGTACTTACACATGCCAATTCCACCTGAAACAGATTGCTCAGCACTTGGGCCCAATACAGTGGCTAAAGTAGGGAGGTATAAGCACCTACAAAAGCAAGCAAATACTCATTCATCAGAGAAGTGGAAAGTCATCCCTAAAGGGCAGTGTCTTACTACTGCAGAGTCAAGATAGCAAGGCAGACTCCATCCTGTCAGCAATAAGTTGATATACTTTCTCTAGGCCAAATACACTGGCAAATTCCCTGCAAGGAAGGCAGCTAAAGGGCATAAAGGAATAACTAAGATGAGAGATCTGACTAGTAGTGTTCCGAATAAGGTCTTGGGAAGAGTGCAAAGCAGCTAATGAGGAAAACAACAGCAGCAATACCCATATCCTTCCATGGACATGTCAAACTCCACAAACGATGGAGCCAGAGCAGTGCTGTGTAGCTGTAAGTTCCGTGGTGATGTCATGGAGATGAGACTCATTGCAGTCTGGAGCGCCAATGCAGATCCCTTTGACACCCAAGGTGAGTTGCTGAAAGGCACAGCTGTCTGAAGAGCAGTTTTACTGTCTGCTGCCACCTCTTCTGCAGATACAAGATCAAAGTCAAAGTCAGACCAATAACTGCAATTCTTCGACCGTATTCAGTTCACCACTCCTATGATCTAGCACTACATGAGGCATTAACTTTTTAAGTGATACAGCCTCAGCAGTCTGCAGAAATTCTCAACAGCAGACCAAAGTATAGCACTGAAAGAATTCCAAAATGGCAGATTGGCAAGATGGATGAGTTTGCAGAAGTGATAAACAGTCAAGGTTTCTCTCCATGTCTTCAGGCAGCTCTGAACTCCATTTCCAGTAAAAGGTTCCTAAGCTTTTTTGTTCCATTTCCCCTCACCCTTAGAAAAGTAATAGCACCTTAACAAATGTTTACAATCAACATATGGGAGAAGATCTAAAAAAAATGACTGCAAAGAATTTAAGTCTCAAATCTGCAACGTGCTATATTAGGTATCTTAAGCACGAGAAGAGCAAAGTTCTACCACGGTAGCTTTTCATATGAAAAACGTGAGAATAGTTAAAAGACTGAGATAGCAACCAGACCGTATGAGCAAGCAGACTGCTAAAATATCCTAGGGATTAAAAAAAATATAGCTCTTATTCACATGTTTAACTGTTTCCAGCTATTACTCATTCCATTAACAATTTTCTGTCATAATACAGACATCTATAATCCAGCTATGCTATCAGTAATAGGCTGTTCATTGAGTGCTTACCTTCATTCAAACCTGCTTTAGATGAAACGCTCTCCTGACATGAAAGGACCTCAGTACTCTTTGTGTTGGGTCGGGAAGGTACTGACAAAGAACCTCCCAAACAAAGAAATTGTCTGAAAAACAAAACAAAAAAAAAAGAAAAATACAATACAGTTTTGGGAGTAATAGCAACCATGCAATTAAAACTCAAGCCAAGAGATAACAATTTTCTGATTGGAAACAAAATTTTAAAGTTAAATAAAACAGAAGGAATGCTTTCTATTTTATCATCAGAAATACATTTAGGCTTATATTTTCCATTCCAAAGTTTTCCTATCGGAAAAAAAAATTCAAAGTTTCAATTTTTTTAGTAATGCTTTTTTATTGCTACTAATTTGCCTTCCCCCGCCCCCCGGCAGTGCCCCCCCCCCTCTCAAAATCTATCCTTAAAGAATAAATTTTGGTTCCATTTTTTATTAAGACAAACGCACTACACACCTGCACTCTGATCTCTATCAGGTATTTCATGGCAAGAATTCTTCGCTGGAAGAATTTAAGGAAAAAGCACATCCTCGACATAGAAATAAAATTTCACTTTTTATTTCTGTATCTATCATTAACATTGACCCGTACCAAGTGAATCACTTCTTCAGGAAAATCACTCTTCAGGAAATAGCTTCTTCGTACCAGGGCAGAATAATCCTAAATAATTCTAGTTGTTTTACAATTATTTAGTTATTATTCATGAATGGCTTTATAACCCTTGCAGAGATGGTGCATGAGACTGAAGACTTATACCAGCTTCAGTAATTCATTTAGTCATATATCCTGTCTTGCTGAATTAGGCGTAATATGGAGTTTCCAGCTATCACAGACTTTACAAAAATATGCACCACTACAGCAAATTCATTCAATTAAAAACAATGTGATACCTTAACACATCTGGCTCAATAGACTGTGAGGCAAGCTTCTCAAAAACTCTTGTGAGGGGCAGATGGAGTGGATGACTCTCATTGCGAAAGGCATCCTGGCAGGAAGTTATGATAGTGCTCAGCAAGCCAGATCCACACATCACTTGACGGCTCTTCTCTGACTTCACCAGGGACTGTATATGGTCAGCCAAAGCACGTTGGATTTCCTGAGAAATCTGGAAGACAGATCTGAGGTCAGTGACCAGAAACTAAAACTGTACATGACAAGTGAACTATGTTTTGCAATTGCTGAGTCTCTAGGCATAGAAACCTGGCCCCTCAAAAGAACCCTTAAAGCCAGAGTCTCATGTGCAACCATATGGCTGTTCTATAAAACTGCCTGAGCAGTCTGGATATATCCACATCTGAGTAACTGCTCAGCTATCTACAGTTAAGTTCCTGTCACCCCACTGTAGTAACAAAAGAATGACAGATCACCTCTCACGCAAAAGGAGGAAACACTTATGGAAGGTTATTAGACATAAGTTTCAACACCAATACAGTTACTCAGAATGTACTTAACATGAGGAGTCACACTGACACGATCTGTGTTCTGAAAGAACTGTTGTTTAAACAAAACAGAATAAAGCAAAGCCCTTAAGCACTTAGTGATTTTGCTGAACTGATGTTTTACTTCTTCACTGCTTCTTAATGATCTTAAAGAAGCATCTGAATTCTTGTAAATTATCTTTAGAACAATTTTCTGCCACTTAAGAATGAAGCCTACCCTGTTGACCAAACTAGATTTCTCTCAAAAGTAATTGTGCACTATATTTAAACAAGTCTTTTTATTCTTCTTCATCCTCAAGATTTCTTTGGCTTCGATACACTCTTCACTACACTCTTGGGATCAGGAAAGCCAAGGTGCAGGTGGAACTGAACTTGGCAAGGGATGTGAAAAAAACAATAGGAAGACTTTCTACAGGTACTTTGGCCAAAGAGACAGGCCAAAGCAAGTGTATCTCCTTTAGTAAATGTAAAAAGAAAACTTGCTTCAACAGACAAAGAGAAAGCTGAGGTACTGAATGAGTTCTTTGCCTCAGTCTTCACTGGAGGCTAGGATTCCACTTCGCACATCCCTGAGCCCTGCATCCCTAAACCTCTAGGTGGGGACCAGGGTGGTAAATCCCCCCTCTCCCCCCCCCCCCTGCTGTGAGAATAGAGCAGGTGTGAGACCTTCTCATGAGACTGATTGCATACAAGTCTATGGGGCCAGATGGCATGCATCCCAGGGTTCTGAAGGAACTGGCTGAGGTGGTTGCTGAGCCGCACTCCATCATATTTGAAAAGTCATTGCTGCCAGGTGAGATCCTGGATAACTGGAGGAAGGGTCACGTCACTCCAATTTACAAGAAAGGGAGCAAGAGGACCCCAAGAACTACAGACCGGTGAGTCTCACCTCTGTGCCTGGGAAGATCATGGAACAGACCATCCTGGACAACACACTTGATCACATGAGGATAGAGCATGTGATCTGAGACAGCCAGCACAGCTTCACCAGAGGAAGGTCATGCCTGACCAATCTGGTGGCCTTCGATGGAGCGATGGCATTGGTCACCTTTCCCTTGTCCACCAATGTCATTTACCTGGACTTGAGCAAGGCCTTTGACATGGTCCCCCACCACATCCTTATCTATAAATTGGAGGGATTTGATGGGTGGGCCACTCAATGGATAAGAAACTGGTTGAAAGGCCGCAGACAGAGGGTGGTCATCAATGGCTCTATGCCCAGGGGGAGGCCGGTAATGAGCAGCATCCCCCAGGGGTCTGTCTTGGGACCAGTGCTCTTTAACATCTTTGTCAATGACATCAATGACAGAATCAAGTGCACCCTCAACAAGTTTGCTGACAACACCAAGCTATGGTATGTTGAACCAAGCTAAGTATGGTTGACACAGTTGAAGGAAGGGATGCCACTCAGAGGGACCTTGAGAAACTAGAAAGGTGAGCCCAGGTGAACCTGATGAGGTTCAACACGGCAAAGTGCAGAGTTTTGCACTTGGGACAGAGGAATCCCAGGCATCCATACAGACTGGAAGGAGCAGTCCTTGAGAGCAGCCCTCAGAGGGGGACCTAGGGGTCTTGATGGATGAAAAAACTTAACATGAGCCAGCAGTGTGCCCTTGTGGCTCAGAAGGCAAATGGTATCCTGGGCTCCATCAAAGGAGGAGTGGCCAGCAGGGACAGGGAAGTGATTGTCCCCCTCTACTCTGCTTTTGCAAGGCCCCATCTGGAGTACTGCATCCAAGTGTGGAGCCCCCAGTACAAAAAAGACAGGGAGCTGTCGGAGAGGTCCAGAGGAGGGCCATGAAGATTATCAGGGGAGTGGAGAACCTCCCCTATGAAGACAGGCTGAGGGAGCTGGGCTTGTTCAGCCTGGAGAAAAGAAGGCTGGGGGGTGACCTCATGGCAGCCATTCAATACCCAAAGGGAGCCTACAAACAGAAGGGGAATCAAGTCTTTGAAAGGGTTGACAACTGCCGGATGATGGGAAATGGTTTTAAGTTGAGGGAGGGGAGATTTAGGTTGGATATCAGGGGAAATTCTTTACAGAGAGAATGGTGAGGTGCTGGAACAGGCTGCCCAGAGAGGCTGTTGATGCCCCATCCCTGGAGATGTTCAAGGCCAGATTGGATGGGGCTCTGGGCAGCCTGGTCTAGTATTAAATGGAGAGGTTGGTGGCCCTGCATGTGGCAGGGGGGTTGGAGATTCATGATCATTGAAGTCCCTTCCAACCCTGGCCATTCTGTGATTCTAGGAAAGATGCATAAACTTTAAAAAACGACAACCGGTGGTGGCAGGCACAGACATTATGATATTTGGATTTGATTTTATAACTCAAATGAAAAGAAACTTCACTGGATTTTGAACAAACTAGTTTAAGTGTAAAGTGTGATTCATCTCTTTTGTATACAGGCCCTATTTGGAGAGCTAAAAACCAAATACAGGACAGATAAAAAAGTTCACAGGAAAGTTCTTTTTAAGAGTACCCACCAACCAAAAGCCTTAATTGCAACACCTTGGCAATAAAACTTCTACTTACATTTTCATAAACATAACTGGCTTTTATACCTGAGATTTTTTTCAGAAAAACCTTCTCTCCCATCTCAGAACATTCATTCCTAGTGAAACAAGTTCCAGCATGCTTCCAAATAAATACAGAAATCTCCCATTAGAACAAACTTACGTCATTGTCCTTCAAAAAAAGAGGAACTTATTCCTACTGTGAGTATTGAAACCTCAGAATCTTTTTGGAACATTTAATTGGAACATAATTTCACACCACATTTTTACTGGATGAAGGAAAAACTCTGGGTACAGAAAGCCACGAGAGTATAAAGATACGCATCTTGGCTAAGTAAAAATACTGGATTACTCCAAAATAAAGCCAATAAAACCATATTGACATAGAAAAATATTGATCATTTTCATAAACTTAGTGAATACTGGCATTGCCTTGTTTTGAATAAAATGTGCTATTTATAAGGAAGTAAATGCCAGTAAAACGAGATTTTAGTGGAAATATTAATGATGGACAGAAAATAAGGCTGTTTCTGTACACATGAATTGATTTTCCTAACACGTATTACCTGCACCATGAATCAAGATATTGAAGGTGCAATTAGAATGCAGTTGGGCTCACAGCTCTACTTCAGATTAGAGTTAAAAGGTCAAAATGTCAACTAGCAATTTGCCCAGATTGTTTAAGTAGTTCCCAGATTTTTGCTCCTAAGAACCTATAGTTTCAAAATTGGTAGCTGTTTTTAAATCACTGTTAGTCCATTTGATAATGATTATGTGATGTAGAAAGTGATTAAGAACTTTGAATCTTCAGTAATGAGGATTAATTTCATAAGGGTTTTCAATTTTCTTGTGTTTAAGAACAATATTCAGTAATTGAGTGTGCATTTGGAAAAAGAAAATACTTTCCAAACTCAGAGCAGCTTTTCAATTGAAATGTATCAGCCCTTTGCAGAAATTAGAATTAATTTTCTAACATAGATTGCAATTACCTGGCAAAGAAATCAAGGCATCAAAAGTAATGTTCTCAAAAACTCAGAGTTTTTATATCATGCTTTCAAAAGAAGAAGTGAACATCCAGGAGTTTAAAAACCATTGAATGTAGTTTGGTTCTACTTCTGAAAAATCAGTTGTATTTTACTCTTTAAAATATGTGTAATTAAAAAATCACTCAAAAATTAGTCATAGCTAAAATTCCTGATGCACAGTTCCCAGCCACAAGCCAAACCCATCCTGTTAGAAAAGATTTCCTGATTATTCTCACTGACTGGTCTTAACAAAGTTTACTTTGCTAACAGTCTGTATAACTTCACCTTACAAGCTTACAGCATAACTGGTGTTCATGTCCTCCTCGCAAATAAACAGGAAAAAACAGTACTATGAACTACATACTATCGATACATGAACTAATTCTACTTTTCCAGCAGGATGGATACAACTAGGTCCATCTTAGCTGTACCACAGAAGTTCTCTCTGTCACAATTTCATCTTCCATATTAGTAGAACTCATAAAAGAAGCCACAGAGCTTTCCTTCTTTGAATACCGGGTCTGCCACCTACTACAAAAAAAAAAAAAAAGAAAAAAAGAAAACAAACCACCTGGTTTTGTACATTTGAAGTCAGCCAACAGAACATTTTTGTAATATTAAGAATTCCTTTGTTAATTCTGGTACTTAGTTATTGAAGCATGCAATAGTGCCATCATTAGTGAATGAGCAGCATGATAAGAAAAGAATCTTCTATGTGATCAAACTACATGAAATTCAGTGGGAACTAGCACATGAATCCCATGCAAAAATAAGACCAAAACCTCTGAACATCTACCAACTCAATGACTGTCCTCTTAGGAATTTAAAGGCTCCTAAGCAATGTTTCATACCCATATAACATCTTGATGATTTTATCATATCTAGAAATTGCAGCAATATCTGTCCTTGACTTCTAATTTTCTTTCAGACAGTCAGAAGTAACTGTCTGAAGTTCATCTGCAACACAGTCTGTTTCATTTTCAATTATTTCTTCTACGCCAACATACTCAATGTTGCTTTAGCCCATTACTGCTTGGGTCTGACAAAGGTCAGCCATCAGCAGCAACTTCGGCAGGAAATAGATATTATATCAGAATCAAAGCTGATACTTTTATAAAGTTCCATTAACATCTCTCTAAAAGCAGGGCTTTCTCATTGCTGCTGAAAACAAAAGATTCACACTTGATCTGACCCTATTCTGATTATTTTTCAGGGCAACTCCTTAGAAGGTCTATCATAGCACTAAAAACAAGCTTTGAGACATGAGCTACCCTATCTGTTCTTCACCACTGCTCCTTAAAAATACATGTTATTTGACTATTTGACTCAGCATTAAACTCAGTGCAAGAAGCCTCCTTGGGTTTTTCAAAAGAAGATTTTCATTAAGAAAGCTCTATCCACAAAGAAATTAATTCATCTAACTTTCAAACTAGAAGAAAAAAAAAGAAATAGCACCATATTTGTTACTGAGGAAAACTCCAGGGGAAATTCCTTCATTTTCTACCCAGTTTCTCCTCCTTCATTAAGTCACTTAATTCCTCTTGTTGGATCAGATCTTTCCTGACTTGCATTTTCCAAGAAGGACTTCATTTCTTAAGTGTTTGTGTAGTGGCATACATTAAAAGTAAAGGTATTTAAGTTTAGTATTTTGTGTCACTACCTGGTAGCATCATCCAGTTGCCCAAATAAGACACAAGGTTCCATTCATTCACTCAACATCCTTGAACAGAATTAGTCACCAAGAAGCGTCGGTAAAACTTCCTCCATCCTATTTTGTGGTTCATTTGATGAATAAAATTTCAAGATGTGTTAAATTCTATCAAGTCCACTAAGCGTAACAGTAATCCCATTCTACCTGAGGCAATTCTATTCACAACAGCAATACTAAACAAGAACTATCAGTAAGAATTTCTTATTAGCTAAGAAAAAAAGAACAATAAGAAAAAAGGAACATATTTAAACACAAGATTGAAATTGCCTGAATTTGTGCTCTAAACTTCCATATTTTTAAGAACACTGCCATCTACTGAGGGTCTCACAAGCTCAGCCACAGAGCCAGCAGTTAGTTGCAAGCCCACCTAGCATAGCTCTGGATGAACAGTCTGGTTTTATTTCAGTTTCTCTGCATATACATTAACTATTCAGATATTTAAGAAAAGACAGAAGATTGTAATGTAGGCAAGTTACTTGTTCTGATTCCCTGTGTGTATGGGAAGCCTGACAAAGCAAAGGGAGTCTAAGTTACACTGTAAGTTTATGGACTGATAGATCCAAAGGGTCAGATTTTTCTGGCTGCTGGATATATTAGCAACTTTTCAACAATTGTTAGTGGGCTAGTTCAGTTTATTCTTTGCTACCATTCATCTGATTTTATAGAAGATATCAAAGCCCAGCTTACTCAGGATTACAAACAAAAGCCACATAGGAAGGAAGGTAAAATTGTTGACTGTTCTGAAAGAAATTTTGGCTACTGTTTTGCAGATGGGAAATGTAGTATACAAAAAATACAGTAAAACAAAGTCCCTGGGATTAAAAGGAATATAAATGATGAAGATATTGAATAATTACTAGTGTTTGCATTGCTAGTGTACTCAAATATCAATCTCTCAAACAGATGTAGCCAATGCAGTTTGCGCTTGGGAGTTTGTGGTGTCTCAGGGTCAGGCAGTTTTAGCTACAACCATAATAAATAAGAGTGCTTTTTACAAAGGTGCTCCAGAACCCCTTCATCTCCACACTAAGAATGTCATGATTGCACACTGCTTCAGCAGATTTTCTCAGAATAAAAAGAAAGGTGAAATGTGCACAATGAGAGTGCTTGAAATGGAGACAGGGATGGCTGTCTGTATTTAAGTAGTTTCTGTGCCTGGGTACATTGAGTGTGTATAGTGCACCCACAAGTGTCTATGTTCTTTTATCATTGTGAGGAATCACAACGTGGTTCCTGAACACAGACACTCCATTACAGAATCACAGAATCACAGAAACACAAGGTTGGAAACGACCTGCAAGATCATCTAGTCCAACCACCCTCCCATTCCTATCAGTGCCAAAAGCTACTAAACCATCTCTCGTAGCTCCTCATCCAGGCGCCTCTTGAACACTGCCAGGGATGGCGACTCCACCACCTCCCTGGGCAGCCATTCCAGTGCCTGACCACCCTCTGAGAGAAAAAGTTTCTCCTAATATCCAACCTAAACCTCCTCTGGTATAACTTCTTGCCATTTCCTCGGGTCCTACTATTTGCCTGGGAGAAGAGGCCAGACCCTTTTGCACCACAGAAATGTTCACACATGCAATTTAGACAGCTAAACAGAGCCTTAAATATTTAACTAATTATAGTTTATTTGAAAGGAAGAGTAGTAATTTTTGCCAGTGAGTGGCCAGCTCAACCAGCCATCAGAACCACTATGCTTATTTTGTAATGGAACCTAGAGGCCAGAGATAAGCTGTTTAAAACAGCTTCACCATTATACCAGAAACAAAATTAAAAGTAACATTCACCAGCCCCATTCCCATTTCTCTACTTGAGCATAGAAATGGAGTGGTTTTTCTTATTTCTTATTTCTTTTTTCTTATTTCTTATTACATTTTTTCCTCACTCATACCTTTGGAAAGTGGAATTATTCTCTCCCCACCTTGTTCCTTGGGTGCAACTCCACATTTTATAGTAAAAAGAGGACTAACATCTTACTCTTGCCTTTGCACTATCCTGGAACCCAGATAAACACACTGCATCAGATAGGTGTGAGTTCTTAGTCAAACCAATATCCATGAAATTTTAATTGTTCTTATCTGGCCTAACAGTGGAATTTTATACTACTACTGCCGGAACTCCACAGTAAATTCTACTCTCTTCTAATGTGGAAATATTAATTAAATCTCAAAAATGCAGCAAGAGAGGAGTAGCAGACAGCCTATATGGCTCATACTCACCTGAGAGTGTCCCTCTCTGTACAACTTAGGCAGCAGCCTCACCATAACACAGACGGCACCTGGATTTACAATGACACAGTCCCTCATTTCCCACCTGCAGGAAAAATTGTGTAAGACTTAACATTACCATTAACAGCATCAAAGAGAGTTTGTCCAATGTTCCAGCAGAGCACAGCTTAAAATTGCCTGGCAGTAACAAGGCTCAGGCTCAGCATTCTTAGCAGTAACTACTCCAGGCATCACAGGTTCAGCAGGATGAGAGAATTATTTCTGGGTGCACCTCTGAATTGGAGTTGTGATGCACTCTCTCAGAAACACCTGCTCCAAATAGATTGAGAGGAAAGCAACAAAAACAACTAACAGACAACAACAAAAACAACTAACAGACAAAATTAGGCAGAAAAGAAGTGTCACAATGTACTTGAGAAGCAGTATAAAGAGTTTAAGTAAAAGAACAGGTGTTAAAGTTTTGGACAGAAGATATAAAGGAGGATCAAATGTCATTATCAAAACCTGTTATTCTAAATGTCTTAGAACAGCAAGTAACATGTAACACACTGCCACACAGTGTCAAACAACCCCTACTGCACCCTCAAGAAATAGTACTTCAAAAGCAATCGCTCATTTGCTGTATTTTCTGCCCCCTCTAGCAAAGTCATTTTCAGCTTAAGCCTGCTGCAATCAAACTCCCCAAAGCCTGCAATTTATCCAGCTCTAACACTAAAGTAAATTGCCAGGCAGCGTGTACAGTTCTAACAAAAAGCAACTTTTCTGAAGATTTGATCATTGAAGAAATGCAGTTACCTCTGAATCCCATCATTCCTTTTAAACATGAATTTTTTTTCTGGTATGCCACATAGCAAATGTAAAATGTGACCTATCAAATCATAAACATCAGACAACAAGAAAGTAAGATCATCCTTTGAAAAAAATCAATAAAATCACTAAATAGTTAAGTCTTTGTCATGGTTTTCTTACTTTTGAACATTGTCTGGTAGGTTTAGCGCTATTTTGAATACAGAACAAAAGAGGAAAATCCAGAGCCAGACCAGTACCAAACTCATTCTGTCAGCACTCACTCCCTCAAGAGTATTAGATCATTTAAACACAGTCTTTGTCCTTCTCTGCAGTTTTCTGGGATGCCTTCATTTGCTGGCTTGTATCAGTAGAAAAGCTGTCTCCATTTACCAACTCCTCGCTCCTACAAATATCCCAGTCTCAGGGTTATCCAATCAGCTGACTAATCCAACCAACTACTCCCTTTACCCCTACACTACTGGTGTACTCCCATATTAAAGAGATGTAGCCAACGCAGTCTGTGCTTGTGAGTTTGTGGTGCCTCAGGGTCAGGTAGTTTCAGCTAATAGACAGATTCTACTACTACATAATAGATCACTACTGGTGCATGGATCCCAAATACACTCTGCACTAGTCATTACTTAAAAGACAAGATGGCATGGGGCTAAAATGAAAAGCTACAAAGTGCCATTAACACAGTTAATCCACCCAACAGCAGCTGCAGCAGCCATTCTGCTGGGGTGGGCATAAGAAGCACCTTCCCTCCTAAAGTATGGTCAGCCTTACTAACATAGCTTCCAGCAAGCAGTCTCAAATCACCAGGATCAAAAGGAAAAACGGAAGATGGTTCAAACATTAACACAAGAACAGGAACACAGAGAGCCGTTTTTCAGATGGAAATTTAAGGGTGATTTCCCATTACCCAGCAGTTCATTGCACAGTGTAAGGGGTTATGAATATTATCCGGTATAAATGCTAGTTTTCCCATGTATGAGACGCAGGCTCTTAGAACTACCACGTCACATCCTTATCCCCCTCTTCAAGGCATGTTAAACCCATGTCACAGGACAGGGCTTTGCAGACCACCAACACTGACTGCACTCAAGTTCCTCCTTTCAATTTGCATAGTTCCCTGCTGAAGGTTTCAGGAGGAAGTGAGTGCGGAGTACAGCTGGGAGGAAGCTGCTTTAGGGGAACTACAGGCTTGCAGGAGCTCTGAGAATGTGATCTCTTGGTTTTATTTTCAAAGAAGTTACTACTAGAGAAGTATACACTCTGTACGTCATGAGAATTGAGAATACATTTGACCTTGCTTGTATATAGTGATGAGCAAGGAATAGTTTAAAACAAAGGTTGAAGGAATCACCCATTGCAAACACTGAAGTTAACTTCTTTTAACCTGGAGTTCCAATCAGAAACATTTTTGAGAAAAGGACTGCAGACATAGGAAGGGGTTTAAGGTCTCAAAAAAAAAAAAAAAAAAAAAAAAAGAAACAATTCAGAAATGATTCATAGCTGAAAGCTGCACTGATTTCTGATATAGCCTTTCCTTACTGCCATACTCCATTAAATCAGTAATGCTCAAGACCATTCTTTTTTTCATTTTTCTGTCCTGTACAGGTAGGTGAATTGGCACATGCACATGGGGGCACACATGAATAGGGGAGCATTTAAAACAATTTAAAAGCTTCTGTTTTTATCAGACGACTGGAAACATCTCTCCATATCATTAAAAAAAGCCAAAATCAATTGGAGAATGTTCAAACAGATTAAATGCTAGCTTCAAGTCTCAACAACCCTTTCCTCAGAATCCAGTCCTGCTCACATTGCATATGCCAAATCCTTCAGCACTAACTGCATAACTCTCAGCCTTTTGCATCCCACTGCTCCAGTAAACATTAATGCTTACCATTATTTAACCTTTCAAAAATATGATTTCTGATGTCCTGGGACATCAGACCTTTGGGTCTGTATGACCAAATTGTTTGTTCTAGGGAAATCTTGCCGCACCTTGCCTTTCAACTACCATATAAATTGCAGATTCTAGTCTTATTATATTGCCTGTAGTAAATCAGAACTTACTTCTCTTCAAAGTTTCCCCATAACCTATAAGCAGAGGCACATAATTCACTGACTGGTCTTTCAGAAAAAGTAGGATCTTCCCCTTGAGCTTGAGTTCCTTCCTGATCATCTCTTGATGCCTCAACCATCTCTAACTTTATTTCCTTGAAGTAATTCTCCAGATGGAGGGTTCCTTTGACCATATGATCAAGAAAACTCAGAATCCATATGCAGTTCTTCAGCCATGCTGGGAAAGGTTCTGAAGAACAGAAAGCTGCATCCAAGAATTCTGCAAATGTCCTTGTCTTCTCAAGGCTCAGAGGGATGTGCCATTCTCTGTGTGTCCAGAAGCAGCCAAGTGACTCAAGATCCTCTGCCATCTTTTCAAAGAGGCCGTTCCTCTGAAAGAAGTTGCTGTTTACAGGGTCCAAGTGCAGAGCTGCTGTTATCCCCTGAAGTGTACAGAAAACAAGCTCCAGTATGCAATTCTGTTCAACTGCTGCCCACAGCCCACATGGAGGATCCTGCAAAGCACCTTCCATGTCTGAGAGAAGAGACAGGAGTCCATTGAATCCACTGCAAGTTCTGAACGCTGAATGACTTTTGGGACTGTTCAGTATTCTTAAGAGTGACTATAAACATTGGGGAGAAAGGAAACAAAAAAAGTACAACTTAAAATAAAAGGGCAAATATGTAGAATATTTTTAAATAACAAGTTCTTTGTGAAATAATTTCAATGAAACTTCACTATCAACAACAGAAATCATTGGTTACACCACTGTGTAGCATTTCTCCATTTACCTTTCCCAGTGTACCTATAAAGTCAAGTATCCAAGATCAGAACATAATCTCAAGAGAAAATCCTCATAGTGAACCAGTGAAGTAGGGAATAATGCTCAAAGAAATAAAGAGAAGAAATCAAGTTGTATATCCTAGCTATATACACTGTATATCCTATCTAATTTGGCTGGAGGTATTGTTTCATACCTTTGCCTATTCTCTGACCAATCTTTTCAAACTCTCTCCAGAAATCTTGAGATTGAAAAAAAACTGGAAGAAAAAAAAAAAAAAAGCCCTGAAAGTCAAATCCAAAGGTTTTCTCTATTTTCACAGAGCTTAAATCAGGTTATATGTTAAGTGCACTTCACAATATTAAACAAGCATAAAAACCCAATGTATTCCACTTGCAAATTTTTGATGCCTCAGGTTTGCCATTGCAAAACAAATATATTAAAGTCATTAAGAGCTAAAGCAGCAGAAAAAAAAAAAAAAGGTTGCTGGAAAACAGTCTACTGTAATTCAATGTAATTTATCCCAGGTTTTTCAGATGTTCCACTATTTGTTTTGCAAAAATGATGCTCTTTAAGGCACCAGAGATGTTCAAAATGCCAGGCTATATCTTTTCACATAGGACAAGATCATTTTAAACATAAAGTTTCCCTATAGATATTTAGTGAAAGAGATTCACTTCACAATCTGCTGAAGAGGAGCAACTCTAACAAATATATCTCCCTGTAACGGGACCTATGACTGCAAGAAAAGGTTTCTAGAACTAGAGGGGGAAGGAAAACACCATTAGTGCCATTCAGTTTTGTAGGATAATGTATCAAAGTAGGCAGAGAATTCTGAACAGGGAGTAAATTTAATAACTCAGAGTTGAAGTTATCAGGATGGCTTTAACACATTTCAGAGAAGGTCAACAGTAACCACATTTCCCCCAGCTCTAACTCAGTTAGAATTTAATCGGCTATGAGTTAGTATTCCTCTGTCTTGAATCTATAAAACTGATGTCTGCTGGAAACCCCCTAACTCAGTTAACGTTAACAGAATTTATTTCACATTCCATTATTTGTTATTCCTCATAATTGTCTACGTGCCACACTGGAATACGGCACTACTAATTACATCTGGGCTGAGGCTTTAACAGCTAAATATATATTAGCAAATCAATCTGAATTTGTGTATAATGCAATCACAGTCCCAATAGATGCAGATAATAAATTCATTTGCTTACATTATGTTTTAATACAGTTATCATTTGTTAGAATTAGACACTGAAGCTGCATTTATTTTCATATTAGTTTGGACACTGTACTCAACTTCTGCATAAATATTAAGTTTACTTTTTCATATCAAAGCTATAAAAACAAAGATGAAACAAAGTTTAGGGTAACGTGGTATTTTTATCACAAAAGCAGCTGCTATATTGCACTGAAAGGTGAATTCCATTTACACCTAATAAAGAAGGTAAACACTGATCTAGTTTCATGCTAACACACCAGTCCTTTTCAGCTTGCTGCCCATGAACTAAACCAAATTAAAGCATGTGGATTCTTTCCCCTGCTTCAGTTGCTAATGAATTAAAGACTATACACACAAAAAAGGTCATGAATAGTTTTAATTTTACTCTCCAAACCTTCTCTTTTTCACTAACTTACCTCTGTTTTTTCCCCTGGCACTGGTGTACCTAAGAGATTACCAAAATAAGGACAGCAAATCTACAACCTTGGAAGTGTATGAGAATCAAGATGTTAACCTCATGCCTGTCTACCCTGTCCCTCCATCTTATTCTTCTACCTTCTCTCACATCCCCTCTCCACATTTCCATTTCATTCACATTGAATTGTCTTTTCTCTCACATTACATAACTGCACCCACATCAGCCCTAATATTTGCCACCTCTGTTTTCTGCCCTGCATTACTAATTAAGTCTTCAAAATACTTCAGTCTGATACTGATTGAGAGTGCTGACCATACACATGCACCCTGATAAAAAACAGAGGAACAGATCTAGCAGAATCAAAATCTAGTTCATAGCTTTTGCCTCTTTTGCTCTTACCATCTTGGAAAAAGACAGCGCTGGGGTAAGATTAAAAGCAATTTGCCACAAGCAAAGCAGTTTCCAAGAAAACAATAAGTAACTTGGAAACCATATGAATTACCTTCAGCAGATCTAGTTTCAGATGTAGTTCCCCTTGAGTAGAAGAACAGAGTGCTCCAATAACAATGCTCATATATTCCTCGTAGTTGATAACTGATAGCTGCTCCAAGATGCTAAGAGTAGCACCCCTGTAGCACTCCTCATCCAAAAATATCTTGATATATGGCACCATTCCATAGTCCTTTAAAACAACTGGGGACAAGTAAGGTATCATTTGTTATTTAAACTATCCTTTACTTGTAGTTCTCAAATGCATATTTTCAGTATATGGTGCCGCATTTCAACAAATAGAGAAGAGTCAAGAAAGAAAAGCGAGTTAAACTGAAGGACACAAACCAAAAAGCACAAGTAGGAATAAAATGACAGGATGACAATGGTCTCTACTCATTAGAGTAGTAGTTTCCCCAATACAATAATGCATGAAATAATGCCTAATTAGTTTTCAGATCAAACATTTCTCCACAGTTTATGAAGGAGACTTGTTTGTTAAAATACACTCTCACCATGCAAGTTGAATGTACTGAGTGGATTCCGGCATTCAGAAGATCCTTTTCACTCCTGTCTTACTCTTTCCCAAAGACTCCCTAACAAACCTCTCCCAAGTGTGCCGAGACTGTGTTGTATCTAAAGGGAAGCCAAAAAATGAAGGGGACAGACTCTAGCAAGGTCTGTCATGATAGGACAAGGGGAAATGTGGTTTCTGACTAAAAGAGGAGATATTTAGATTGGATTTAAAGGTTGGTTTTTTTTTTTTTTTTTTTTTTCCTATGAGAAAGGTAGTAAGGCACTAGCACAGGTTGTGCAGAGAAGTGGTAAGTGTCTTCAAGGACAGGACATCCAAGATCAGGCTGGATGGGGCTCCAAGCAACCTGTTCAAGCTGTAGATGTGTAGATGTCCCTGTTCATTGCAGGTGCAGCAGACAAGATTATTTTTAAGGGTTCTTCCCAACTCAAACAGTTCTATGATCGTGCATATGAGTGTGATCCAATCCATGCCTGATCACATCAGGATTTCAAATACTAGACAACACAGAAAAAAATCTGAACAATCATTGCACAAAACACACATGCACCACAATTAAACACCTTAGAGGTATCTACACAGAAGGAAGCAAAGCAGCTATCCAGTAGGGCTAACTGTGGAGAATGTGGTATCTTTACCACATTTCTTCCTAGAGCAACACCTCTCACTGAAGCACAAAAGCCAGAAATTTTGTTTGTGCTTCCTAAGAGGCATCGTGACCACTTATCATGAAGTATCACTAAGGTCATGCAGTCATGCATCATTTCTTACCAGAGTTTCTCACACATCCCACAGTAAGGGCAGCCACCATCTTCAGCATTATAGCATTTAATTCCTTATCAGTGCCTTCTTCCAGACCAGGCAGAGAGGTTCCAGCTATCAGTGTATTGTTAACAACAGAAATTATTTAAGATTTAGTTAGCTGTAGCTGGAGTATCTTAAACCAAAACAACAAAACCAATCCTCCAGCAAATTCTAGCTCTATACTAACTATTATTTACAGGCTACTTGAATTCAAAGGCAAGCAACAAAACGGACATGGCAGTGTGTAATGATTAGGATGTAATCTGAGATTGGGAAACACAGGTCTGACTCTATGCTTTGCATCTCACATCTCTTGCAAAACTACAGAAAATACTGATAATAGCTATGCTTTTACTTCCCATGTATAAAGCTGATGCAGTTGTCTTTTTTGGTGATACCTAGCAGGTATCACATGATCAAAAGAACGCTTTGGCTTCTGAGCTGTAAATTGGTAAAATATTGTAGCAACAGGGAGTACTTAAGTACATAAACTGAAAGTGGAAAACAAGAACCCCATCCATGTTCATGCATTTTCAAAGGCAAACAGTTCCAGGATCATACAGTGTAGGTTAAGTTTTTGTTAAATCTAAAGACTTTGAAGTTTGCAGATTAAATTTCTGGAAACCAAGAGAGGGAAGCAGTGACCTCTTCACAGTGTTCTCATCTGCCCCTCTTTATTCACATATCCAGTGTCATAAATTACCTAACTGCTCAGTCACTCATTCTGTACTGTTTACATCACCAAGCAATCTAAGGCAGTAAAATGTATCAACTGATAAGTGTAAGATAAATACCACAGATCTCGGCAACTTATCTTGACATTCTTTAAGAACTCTCAAAACATTAGTTCTCTGGTATCAAGAACACAAATCCGCTTCCTTGCATTTAACAGAACCCACACTGTAGAATTTCTGTTGCAATTCATATTCAATATATTGCTTAACATAAATGCATAAAAATGATTCAGTTTTGCTTGCTCCATTAGAAGTTAAATCTAGTAGTTTGAGTTTTTTCTTAACTAAATAACAATCATACTGAAATTTAAATGAATTTCCCAATTCATACAGCACAATTTTACCATTTTACCACACTTTATATAAATTAGCAGTTAAATAAAAACCTTTCACATATGTAAGCATATACAATAAATCAGTTAAACTCAGTTACCACTCCTGGACTATTACCTTTCTGTGAAATAACTATATAGGACGTAACTATATCAGATGACAATAGGTGGCAGTAATTGTGATTAATGTGCAGCCAAAATTCAAGAAGCTACCTTCCATTATCAGTCCTCCCAACTAAGTGTTGTTTTCAGAGAAACTAACTACTTTGAAAAACTTCGAAGACCAGTTATAGAAGAACAGGATGAACAGTACCCTCCAGAGTAATTTATTGTACACTAGTAAAGAGCAGTACATGAACTCCTTAGAAAAGTGCACAGAATGATATACAGTTAGGATTTCAGGGGCACCTTAGTAGGGCTTAGCATGACATAAACATTCCAATTTCAAACTTGGGCCAGTTGGCTTCCAGATAAATCTAGCTACTTGGTATATAAAATATATAAATTAATTGCATTAAGATGCATTCATTCTTATTGGTATACCTGCCTCTGCAGTCATCATGAATGAGTTAAGTTATACCTGACTTCCTTAGGATTTTGGCTCGCTTCCTTAGGAGTGCCAGCAGTAGGCCTAATAGCCCAGAGTCCCGGAAGATGTCGCTGAATAGCAGATCCTTTTTGGTAATGCTGAGAAGGCACCGGAGAGCTGTCAAAGTGCAGAAAGGCACTACATTTTCTTTTATCAAACACTGAACCTTCTTCAGAATTTCATGGGGAATGTAGGACAGGTCTAAAACTATTGACTCTACCAGTCTGAAGAACTGGACCTGGACTGGATGTGGTTTGAAATGGATTATGTCAATAAACTGGTTGATAGGCTGCAGTGTCCATTCCAGAAGAAAGAAGTTCACAGTGTCCCAGGCCCATATGGTACCAATTGCTCCCAAGACTGTTCCACACAGGTGCTGATCATTACTTTTCTGAAAAATTGACTGCAAAACCTGAAAAGCCTGGAGGTTTTTGACTGTCATTCCTGCAAGACAAACAGGTGAGATACCCTTTTTTGTGTGCGTTCTGTTTTTAAACATCAACACTATTTAAGCACTGCAATTACAGTGCTTAATCACGTCCAAGACCAGAAACAAGATTCACATACACATCCTCAGCATGAAATCAGACTTTACAGCTGATGATCAGTTCATTTTGGTTAAGTAACATTCAGATCAGTGGATGTTACAGAAGCCTATGTGCTTAATGTTATCTCATACTCCTTCCTCCATCTACTATAAAGTTTCATTTTACAACCCACCCACGTTGCCACACATATATACTGTACCAGAAGACCGTGTCCATTCATAATCAAACTGAGGTAATTGCGGATGTATAATATTGCCAGAAACTTTCAGTTCAGTCTTCCCACAGGTTGTAAGGCAAGTCAGCATGTCCAGAATCTCATTCAGATAGGGATCTCCTTCATTTTGCTGCAACCCCTCACATCTGGCAACAAAGGTTGGGACAGTCACATGTAAGGACAGCCTTAGCAGTACAAAGTTTTTTGGATAAATCACTAGGCACTGAACACACAAGAGCTACCATTTCTCTCTCTCCTCATTTATTTTGTCATCTTTTTGCTTTCGTTAGCCATCCTTGAAACAGCAATTTCACATCTTGGTGGAACATTCTGAATCAGAACAAAACTTAAAAGGAAAAGGAAAATGACAAGTGGCAATGTAACAGTTCTCTGCAGATAAAGATGATACACTTTAGAAATGAGTATACTTCAACGTACTTTAAAAAAAGGTAATTCTCACCAAAATAATGCCTGTTTTGGTGAATAAAAAATAATTTTTATGAGAAATCAGAAGTTACAACAGACACTTCCCAGGGCTTTTTCACAGTCCAAGCCAAGGTTACATTTAAAAAGTAAAGGCAGACACATGACTGGCAAGGGGAGGAATCTGCTGTGATAACTAATAGAAAGAGCTCACTCTTTAGTAAGAGAAAAGCACTATTGCTTGAGCTTTGTGAATCAAATATAAAACACAGCATGTCTCTCCTCTAAGTAGTGAAATAGGCTGAGCTGTGATCCTGGATGTGCCATAGTTTAGACTGAAGAGAATGCCTGTCTAAAGTCTGATACAACTGTTTTTCATGCCATCCTACTCAGTACTGCATATAGAGGATAATTCTCAAGGAAAACTGCAGCATCTGGGTATGATTTAGTGGCAGAGCAATAGACACTGGAACTTAGGAAAATCTCTCAAGAAAATATTTCAAGCTAGGTAAGAAAAAAACATTGGCAAAGGAAAAAAGTGTCCACTTTCAGTAGGGAATAGTGTGATAATCAGGATTTTCTTTGTTGAATAAAAAATTCTAAGATAAGACAAGAAGAAACTTGGCACAGTTCAGGAAAGTAGACATGAAATTGCAGCCTTGAGCATCTGTATACTCTTTTTTATCTTCGCAGCCTGCATCAGTTAAAAAAAAGATAGGCCTTACTGACAAACATCAGATGCCTTCTCTTACATCATTAGAGCTTCATCAGAAATACCCATCTGTATGGGAACTGCTGAATCACAGCTGAACCTCTGATCACCTAAGGCAAGCAATGACTCAGCCACAGGAGCACAGGTGAAGGTAATTCACCTGTGCTGCCAGAAGGGGTGGAGCCAGGCTCCACCTCTCCTAGACCCATTTAAGAGCTGACTATCAGTGGGGAAGGATCTTTTCTGGGGATCTGCTCTGCTGTAGTTTCATAAGCAAGCCCAGGATATGGGTAAGCATCCTGTCTTTTCTGCTTTGGTGTAATAACTGTGTAGCCAAGCTCTCTGGTACGTCTCATAACTATATCATCTGTACATTAATTGATTTTACGCCCATCTCTCAGCACCTATTTATAAGGGAAAGTTAGACAATCCATAAATGCTATTGTAAAAAAAAAAAAAAAAAAAAAGAAAACCTGATCCAACTGAAGATGTCATTTATTGCCCTGCAAAAAATCATCAGAAATAACACCTTTAGACATCTTGGGATTCATCATCCAAACCACATATCCCTAGATCCAACTTATAAAATAACTCCTATGTATGACACTAGTCAGGGACCTAAGTTCTTTTGAGTGTTTGAGTAGTAGTACAAGAACAGGCAAAGTTAGAAAGGAAACAACAATCAACAGGAACAAAGATCTGGAAGTGGTCTTTTCTTTTAGTAATAAACAAGAACAATGCTTTTAAGTGTTTCTGGGGAAGTGGTATAATGTACTACTTTGACACAAACTCTGAACTTGATTAGTCAATGCATATAAGAAGAGCAAAAGCTTCTACTTTGTACTACTGATGAGTAAGAGAAGCAGTG
Source organism: Lagopus leucura (assembly GCF_019238085.1). Taxonomy (NCBI): domain Eukaryota; kingdom Metazoa; phylum Chordata; class Aves; order Galliformes; family Phasianidae; genus Lagopus; species Lagopus leucura. The sequence goes on along the minus strand of NW_024962255.1, from coordinate 17,895,912 downwards.
GGAATTTGTTCCAGTTCAAATTCATCTCAGTTCTGAAGAACGAAGATATAAATTCGGGTGGATTCTGTTTATTTTCTGCACAAAAGAATGATCTGCTTTCTTTCCCTTGCTGATTGTATTCCTGAACTAAGAGTCCATCCTAACTGAAACAAGTGTCCTAGATCTCTTCCAATACTAATAATTGATGAAGAACCTTTGCCATGTGTTCAGTAAGTCCCTACCCCACTTATGGACTAACTACTCTTGAAACCATAAGGAAAATTAACTGTATCAGAAATTATAAACTGCTTCCCCCATCCTAAAATAGCAATGAAAAATTCAACATCAGAGCCTTTGTTACTGTTTTTGCATCCACACAGAATTACACATGCAATTAACATTTAAGAACAGACCACCATGCACTCTGAAAATGAAGTTCTACCACCTTCTAGAAACCCACAGAGCACCTCTATACTTACCTCAGTAAAACTTTTAGCAGGAGTTGGTAGCCATCATTACTTTCAAACTCTGTTAACAAAGCTGATGATATAGGATAGGAGTCTTTCACAAAGCACAGGACAATACTAACAGCTTCACACACATCACAAGCAGGTAGCGTATCAGCCAGTTTAAAGAGATTCTGAACAGCTATTTTAATGCAGTCCACAGCTGTGGGGCAGAAAAAAAAGCAGCTATTTAAGAACTGATAGTCAAATTAGTCCAAGGCTACTGATAAAAATGGAACAAACAAGTTTGCTTCTCAATAACATAAAACATTTAGATCTTTCCAAAAACAAAAAACAGAACACCAAACTTACCTGCAGGCTAAATGCACACGTACGTCTGTTTTTAAAGCATGCACACATTTCTTTGCTTAACCCAGAGAAGCTCACTCTCAAGAACATAAACACCTAGCCCATCCATCCAAGTTCATAGTCTGTGAATTCAGCTGCCTTAGTAGAAGTGGGAAGCAGACATTTGTCATGTGCTAAGTCAGTCACATCCTGTGCAGAATTCACAGATGAATTTTCTGCTTAATGAGGCATATGTATTGAGCCATATGCATTTTGCTCTGAACAACAAAGACTAGTCTTTCTTGTCTATTTGATGGACAGTCCTTCCAGAATAGCTTCTAAATTACTAAACCATTCAGTACTATATTATTCCTCAATAATATACAATACAGTACAATAGTATTCCTCAATCTCTTGATTTAGAATGTTGACAAGCCTCATACATTGAGTCACATTACCTAAAAATAAATAAATACAAACCATAATACATCTTGTGCTAGTCTACATTAGCATGATCAAGTGACATGGACCCTTGCCAGCAGTTTTCTTCTTGAGTATGTAGGAAAAATCCTCAGTTTCCAGGTGTCTACAGGCACTAAATAATGTTCTTGCCCAGAAAATCAGGAACCTGTGCTTTGCAGTTGATTAAGTACCAGATTACATAGAAAAAAAAAATCCACCCTGGAGATTAGTTTCTTGAGAATTCTTTCTCAGGGCAACCTCAAGGAAAGGAGAAGCTAAGTTATGAAACCACACCTTGTAAGTACAGGATGCTGTTTTTGGTCTGAGCCTTTGAAATTGTTCGCAGCACACGGCCTGTGGGTACTTTCCATAGATGGCTACACTGGTCCCAGAAGGAAGCGGCTGCTATAATTAATGACTGAAGCTTATCAGCTGCTAGAAGTTCCTCTACACCTCGCTCCTCTCTGTACATGTTAAGCATTATCTGGAAAGAAAAAAACAGCTGGAATAAACACCTTTAAAAATGCTTGGGAAATAAAGGCCAGCACTAACCTACAGTGATACACATGAAAACTGAAAAACAGCAGAAAATTCTGGGGCACATCACACATAGCTTACAAGGACACCACAGCACCATAGTATCAAAGTCCTCCCAAACATCTGAACATGGGTAATGTAAAATAAGAACTGAGTACTGCAAACCAGGTCTCAGAAACAAGAATTTAAACCATTGGTTGCTCCATCCGTCAGTAGTTTTGGAGAAGTTAAGCAAGGGATGGATGGGGAAATATGAATATTAAAAAACAAAACATCATAGTTCTTATACAGGTACCAGAAGATAAAAATAACTTCTAGTAGGATATTCTAGAGTCTTTCCCAGTTGTAATTACTTTTTTTTATTAAACACAAAAAGCGATTACTGCATAATCTCAGATTATTTAATAATTTTCAGACCTATCTTATTCCTTTGGTCATTTAAATCACTATGAGCTCCAATCCCAAGTCTGGGTAAACATACAAGTACTTGGGGGAAGAAGCTCCCAGAGGGCTATCTCACCTCAACAAGCATCTCCTGAGTTTCATCTTCATTTGTCTCTCCATCACTGTTTTGTTTCAGAGGAAAAGTAAAGAAAATGTACAGGCACTGCAACAGAGCAGCTGGAAGTCCTGATGCAATGATGTTCCACATTGTTCTCTAGGTGAGGAAAAGAAAAGTCAGCTGTGCTTTCCTTGTTTCTACACACTAACAGTAGCCACAAAAGCTGAATCAGCTACTTGAGAATTTCATTCTTATGAGTGCACATTGCAATCATACCACAGCTCTACAGACATGCCTAGAAGCAGCAAACACACTGATCATATATTGCCATGGCTGTTCCTAGGGCTTTCCACCCCAGCAGAATTACACAGCTTTGACAGATCCCATACTCCGCGTAAAGATATCTGCAGTTGATAAAGCATGCAACCTGCAAACTAAAGCTAAAATAGTATTATGACAGAGCCACCTTTATCATTAGTTCAAAGGAGATGCCCTGTAGCTATACAAGACTGGAAGGACAGCAGTATGAATTCTCCAATCCATCCTTGTCTCAGCATAACAGTAATTTAGCTATAATTTTTATTTTTGTAACTTACCAAATAATTGTACAAACAGTTATTATCCCTTTTATAAATGTAAGGCACTGTTTCTCTGCAGTATTCCTCAGCACTTAATTTCTTTCTATTTCCACTAATCACTCTGTACAACTTAGAGAAGTGGCATCCCAGAGTGCCAGTTTGGCATGCAATAATCAAAATAAAATCAGCAGCAAACTAAAGAAAAGAGCGGGGTATGTGATATGAAATTTTGTGAGAGTTTGTACTGCAAAAACATGATTTTATATCTGAAAAGCACAAATCTCATTAGAAACTTCACTCTGTGTCCAACTATAAAGTTTCTTTTGTGACACAGACTAGGTCTACTAGAATCATTATCTGAATAAGACAAACTGCACAGCCAGATATCAGGGGCAAACACATCCCTCACACCCCAGTATCAGGCTGTAATGCTGATAGCAGTCTACACTGAGAGCAACTATACAGGCTCTACACACGCAGGGGTGCTTCAAAATGACAATCCAACCACTGTGTTATGAGATAAACAGTTCCTTACCAGTTAGTTGCTTGCTAGATAAGTTGGAGCAAAAGAAAAGTTAAGAATCAGAAGACAACTAGAAAAAACAGATTCCTTTCTTGTTTTGCTCATCAGGCATCTGAAAGCACAGAGCACTTCCTTCTTTTAAAAAAGCCTCAACTATAAACCATGTCACGTCCTCTGACTGTGTACCTGAGGCATGCTGATGCACAAAGCTTTAGGAACAACACAAATTATAAGATCTATAAGCTCCACTGGTGGGGCAGCTACCCTCTCAGAACAAAAACAAAAAAAATCCCCTGTAGTTATCTTCTCTTACCAAGTCAGTCCGTGAGAGCAGATACACTGATTTCAGGAGCAAATGGCCATCTTCTACTTCCCCTTTCTGTTGTAGCAAATGCTCCAAAGCCAGCCGAGCTTCCTCTGTTAGTACAAAAACAAACTTCAATTCCTTAACGAAAGGTTAAAATATTGCTCTGATCTTAACAGATCTGACAAATTTTATAAAATTATATTAGCAAGAGCCTAATGAGGTGAATGAAAATACATTAAAGGGTTTTGATCCAACATTGGGCTCAGGCCAGTTTATGTAAAATGCTTTTCATAAACTGATGAGCTTCACTGGGAATATCATCTCAGGTCACGAAGTTTGCCAGCTGACTAGTGCAAAGAATGCCTAACAGCCACCAGGAAAGTCATACAAGGCTAGCAGTATTTTTCACATTACAGAAAGCTCTTTGGAATATGAAGTGTAGCCTACTCTTTCACTGCATAGCAAGTTCTGAAATAAGGTCAGCATGGCATACAAGGCCAGATCTTCAGTGCAGTTGTACAAAACCAATGCTAGCTGACACCTTCTAGAAGATCTGGCTTCCTATACCTAGCATTTTCTATTTTTTTTTTTTTCTTTCCCTCGTATTAAGCATACCACTGCAGCACAAAAGATGGACAGATGATAGCAAACTCCCAGTGGATGAGCCACAGGATCATTACCTGCAGATTTGCCATTAAGAGTCCTCTTAATCTCCTTTGTCAGAAGCTTGGAAACCTCACTGGCTAGCAGCTGAACACTAGGGAATACAATTACTCCAGCAGACTGTTCCCAAGCCTGAAATCCAAGTTTGAAAAACTGTTAGAATGCCTCTGATAAAGCATGACTTTGATGGATTGATAAGTACCAATAAATACACAAAATTAACATTCCCCCATAAGTTTCCAGTTTTGTTTGTCAAATACTTCCATTGGAAGAAGCACTACCACCACAAATACAGCAGTATACCTGGAATTACCATTGTGGATGCCCCATCCCTGGAAGTGTTCAGGGCCAGATTGGATGGGGCCCTAGGCAACCTGGTCTAGTATTAAATGAGGACACTGGCGGCCCTGCCTGTGGCAGGGGTGTTGGAGATTTATGATCTTTGAGGTCCCTTCTAACCCAGGCCATTCTGTGATTCCATGATTCTGTATGAATCATGCAATGTACCTGCCAGACAGTATTTACTTTATTTTCTTCAGTGGATACAATCATAACTGTGTAAATGTCTGTCACAGCCCCTGTGCCAATAATTATTTGTATCAAAAAGCATGCTTGTGCTTTTCCAAGTTATTTGCTCCTCCTTGTTCTGCTGAGGGCAGACTGCAGAGAAGCAGTTTCATACCCACACAAAGCAAATTGTAATCAGAGAACAACTCAGGCAATAAGGTGAGTACTTTCGTTTCACTTCATTAGACTTTCACATAATTGTCTTCTCTGAAAGTGCCTCTTTTTGGAAGGCTACGTGAGAGTGAAATGCAGGTGCACAGTGTCCCCAGTAATTCATTCTAAACAAACCAACAACATTATTCAATCAAAGGTTCAAAACAATGCTACTTACAGATCAGGCCACTAGCATTTTTGTTCAATTCAGTGGGTGATCACCCTGCGAGTGGGACACTAACCCTAAAATATGGTCTCCTCTAAAAACGGATTAGTTTTTAACATATGAAGATCTGTATCTGGAAGAAAAATCAACCTCACTCTGTTCCAAAATGTGTGCCTTCAGGGGAAAAAAAAAAAAATAAAAAAATCAAGTAATGTGATGTCAACCTAATCTGTTCTCTCTTCCTCTCAAGCCTGGCTGTTTCTAGATGTTTAAGATTCTGCCACAAACTCCTAGTCTGCTCTTACCATCTGTTCTTCCTACTCACAGGCTGGGGGAACAGGCAGCAAAGTACAAATTCCCAACTGTTTTATAGAGCATTACATTAGAATTGCCTATGCTGAACAACAAACTGTTTCAATGTAAGGAGGATGACATTTCCCTCTGAAGTTTGAGCAGAGCTAAAGGGAGAAATGCTAAGCTGAAAGCCATCCATGTAATAGAAGATTCTAATGCTTTCTGAGGCACCAATAGGGAAGACACAAAGATAACATGAAAATGTCTCCCAGCCTACTGCTAGATAGCTGACATTTTTCTCTTCTCCTTCTGCTTGAAGGAGTGTCTGTGAGTAATGAGCCTCCACATCTCAGCTGGCTCCTGGTTAGTGCCTTCTCTACATCCAGTAAGATCCAAACCTCTCAGACAGTGATACACCAGCACCTGTATGGTTCAATGAGGAAAGGACAGATGAAAATCCTTAAGGGAGAAGGAGGACTTGCATAGAGCCCAACTAAGAAGAAACAGAGTAATGAACATAACAAACAGCTTTATAACAGATCCAACTTAAAGACATGCTTCCCAGGCCAAATGAGGGACTTAGCACAAAGTAGGAAGCTATCAGAAGAAGGAAGTAAAGGTCATATGGGAAAGGACATGATGACGCATACATCTGGTCCTAAATGCCTACAAAGCATCTCAAAGATCTTCTGATAAATTTGAGAAAAGGGAAGGTGAAGAATTCCTTTCTTAGAACACTGAAGTGTTAAGCCAACAAGAAATGCTCATTTTGAATATATTTTGTAAACATAATATCCTTTAGAAATTTAAAATAATTACTTTGCTTCAGCAAATCAATTCCTAGAAATTGCAACACACTGCTTAGGAAAGAGGGAGCGGGCAGAAACTATATTACACATGCAAGCAATCTTAACTGGAATCAATTTATATCTTAAAAACAGTAAGGTTGTATGCTTTCCATGCAGTTTCAAGAGGAGGAAGGAAAGGAACCCTGAAAACTGTCCTAGGAAAAATAGAAAAACCACATCCTAATTAAAACGGAAAAAGTTGCCCCTCACTGTCTCAGAGAAATAATAGTGCAATCTGTTGTAGGCTATTTAAAAAGTAGATCCATGAAATAAAGCAGGGTCTCACTACAGAAAACTGAAACATTATCAGTCCTGACTCTATTCTGAAGAACCTTATTTGAAGACAGAGGAGAACACTGACCCTTTTCAAGGCCATAATTACAGGAGCTCAAAAAGTTGCAGCGAGCTCTCAAGAGAGCCAAGTCTGTCCATGTACTTGTAGTGCCATATGCAGGGAGAGAGACTGAAATTCATTTTCAGTGGCAGGAGAACATGCACACGCGCGCACACACACACACACAGGAACAGTTCTACTGCCCAGATACAGCTCTTGGTTCAGAAGGGACACAATTCTGTGCAAACAAATTCATAAGATGAAGTTGTGAGAAGTGGAAGTTTCACTCAGTCATTATACAAAACACATGTAGAACGATTCAGATTAAATGAAAAATCACTTCTGAGACTCCAGGCAACGTACTCGTTACCTCTACAGACCCTTCAATTCCTTTTGTCTGCACTGCCTTGGATCACAGTGAGCTTGCATTCAAATGCAGTAGTTGCCAGATACTACCAGCAACTAAATCCACACTGACTTTGTTTGCATCATAATGATCCTAATGACCTATAGCATTTTCAAAGCCCTCTATTGCACAAAGATTTAAGCTTCACAGGTTCATTCTTCACACAGAAGAGTGAAATACTTTTGACTAATAGAAATTATTTCTCCTTTGCCACAATGGACAGCAAAGATTTCATAGCACTGAGCATAGTGATTTCCCTGCACACACACATTTAAATACGTTCTTAGTAGCATCACTTTTTGTGTCCTACAGTGCTCTCACATAGACAGTTACCAAGTCTAACAACATTTTTTCCTCATCATTAAAATAGTTTCATGAAAAACAAGCTTTTGTTTTCTTTTTGAAAGGTTTACATAATGAGTTCAAAATCTCCTCTACACCTTCCCCTACTAAATATCATAGGTAATTCAGGAGGAAAAACTGTACTACATGGCTACAATACATTTAAATATAGGACAGGTTTTCTGCCTCTCTCAAGATTATGCTGTGCTATCCTGTCTCTGTACAGCTCACTCAGGCAGCTCACTGCATTTTTCACACACTACCAAAAAAATAGATCAACCAATAAGGTTCCAATGATCAAAATGCTTGTCTAGTTTCAACTTTAAAAATCGCCATGTTAGAAAATGTTGGCTGATGAGAAGGTCTAGGGAACATGGCAGAGTAGCTTATTTATTGAAGCGTTCTACTTCAAAGCTCTTTTCTCATCCACAGAATGACCTTCTGCTTTTCATGCTGCAGTTTCCCTATCTGTAACAACACCTCTCTCTAGCACTAGAATTAGACATTAGTGCTGCCCTGTTAACCCCAAAATCCGCCCTTTCACACTGCAACCCTGCACTTCCCCAAGCTAGCTGCATACCACAGTCACATTTTCCCCAGACAGAAATATGCCCAGCCTCCACTAAGTAAGAGAATAGTAGAGGCATACATGAAGTAACCACTTCACAGTGTACTCACCTTGAAAGACACCTCTACCATCAGTGTATTCCAGCAAGCTAGCCATTCATATAAGCAAAGCCATGCTCCACTATATTTTTTCATGCTAACACAGGTTAGTTAGGTGAGAGGTAAACATGACGCTGTATCCTCAGGCTCTCAATGAAATAAAAGAGCCCACTTCCTAGCCAGAGTTCATACACTAATCAACTCTGTTGGCAGGTAAGAGGGCCACAAAATACACAGAAGCAGAATATCAGTGTACATCCTTGGCATCAGCACCAAAGGCAAAGAGAACAAACCTTTAAGAAGAGGGGAAGAAAGTCCAGCAGCCTTCTCTGTTGTTCCTCTGGGATAAGAAATGGAGCTACCTGCTCATATTCTACAAATTGTCTGCATAAAGTCTCCCAGTGGAGAGTATGACTCTGGGATTGGTTGTCCTTTCTGTGTGCAGGCTGTTCAGGCACTTCTGATTTATTGACATCATCAGGGCTTTGCTCTTGCTGTGCTGCTTCACAAGGTGAATCTTCCAGCTGCCACATGAGCTCAGCTGCTTTGTCCATACTGAAATTGGAAATGAAGTTAAAGATATCGTATTTACAGTTGACATCATCCCATACAATCCCACTGTCATGAAAAACTAGACTTTGATAGTCAGTGATTGGAGTTAATATGTTCATAGGCATGGAATGCTTGCAGCCACTGATTCTTTTCTACTTTTAATGGCTAAGCACCCTGCTTCTGGACAATAGCATTATCACCTTGCAGTCATATGAATGAGCCATCTCCCAAGAGATATGCATGTTTTTTTCCCCCCTACACAATTCATATGGGCTTTAGCAGGACAAACTGATAAACCAGGTAGGAAATCCAGATTCTAGATCCAACTTTGATACTGAGTCAGTCTTCTTCAGTCGTCTCAGTTGTAAAATAAAAAAAAGTGACTATTACCATAATCAGATCTACAACAGAACAGCACAGAAGACCCTGGTTATAAATTTCATTAAATATGAATGCTAATCACTGTGTACCACTCTGTCTGCAGCAAGCTGACAGTCCCACAAGAGACCTGAATTTGGATGCAGATACTGATCATTCACACTATAAAGGATGGTAATTCTACCATGGCCTATACTCAATCCTTCACTAGGAGATGAGGCGCAATGAGATTTTCATCACCCTTCAGTGTCAGTCTGGAACTTCCTACCTCAATAACAGTTCATGTTTCACTGCTGTTGTTTTACTTAATTACTTTTGTCAGAACAACACATCATACTTTTCCTACTCACAGGGCTGACTGTAAAGAGTAAATAGGAAGACACTGTTCCTCATGACTGTGTGGGAGAAAAGTTTGTCATATGTTATACTTCACACTGGTACAGGATTTCAGCCCACTTGAGTCATCACAGCACTGTACCATGTTCTGAAAGTGCCCGGGTAATGCTTCACGGAGTCATTAAGAGCATAGCTCAGAGAATTTTTCAAAGTGTGCAATTTGGGATGTGATTGCAGCCTATCTTCTTACCTAATGGAAACATCTTGCCTTGGAAACTACTCTGCTAAGCTTAAGTAAATGGTAAGTATTAAGTAACCCACTGCCATCACCTAGATTCACCTTGATGATTTGTGTAAGAAGCTCAAAGTTCTTCACAGAGGCAGTCATTTTACACACGATGAAATCAGGGCAGAGAGGTGAAATGCAGTGCTTCTTGTTACATCACAAGACCAGAACCCGAGCAATCAATGGCACAATCTGAACAGAGCCAAAAATATTTACTAATTTTTTCCTCTTTCTATTCATAATTTACTTTGCAAGCCTTTCCTCCTGGCTGCACAGCTAGGAAAAGAAATCAGTGCCATCCCTCCACTCCCTTTGAAGAGATGCAGGTCAGAGAGGAACCTTCAGAGGTTCTCTGAGCTGAACAAACCTAGGGATTTCCATCACCCCTCATATACCTTGCCCTCCAGATCTTTCACCATCTTTATAGCTGTCCTTTGGATGCTCTCCAATAGCTTTATGTTCCTCTCATATTGTGGCACCCAGACCTTGCAACCAGCACTGGGGGTGAGGCCACACAGCACAGACAGAATGGGACATCCCCCCCTTGCCTGGTGGCAGTGCTGGATTTGGTACATCTCAGGGTATAGGTGTAGGGTATAGGTGGCTGTCAGGCATACTTCTGGCTCATTCAACTTGCCATTGGCCAGAACCCTCTCATCGCTTTCCATGGGGCTCCAGCTACTTGTCCCACAATCTGTACACATCTGGAGCATTGCCCTGTCCAAGGTGGAGAATCCAACACTGCTCCTTTTTAAACTTGATGCAGCTGGAGTCTGCCCAGTCTGCTCCATCCAATTTAGTATTATCAGCAAAAATATATAGTGCACATTTGAGACCTGCATCCAGATCCTTTATTAAAACATTGAAGAGAATTGGCCCTAAAATGAAGCCCTGGCAACTACATAAAATGCTAATACACTAAAATCTTTAATCTTTAGAAGTACTTGAAAGCAAAATGGCAATTACAATTTATCTCCTTATTTACTCCAATTGTTAAGACTACAATAGACACACCAAATTAGATGTCAGACACCTAATATACTATTAGTCTGTTCTCTCCACTTGCATGTTCTGTTTTATATATTCTTACTCCTAGTAGTTCTTCCTTGATCTACAGATTCCTTTGGGCTTCTAAGTCCTTCACATTTTCTGTTGCTCATAGAGGATAACTAATCACCTAGAGCAATCACCATATCGCAGAGTCTAGGAATCAAGTATCTTTGGAAATAAGGGTAAATTAGATATTTTTTAAAAGGTCCAATCTGTTGAGTTTCTACTAGACCCCAACATTTGTCCTAATCCTCATTTTAAATTAAGGGCTCCTTTCAGCTTCGGTAAGATATAACTACCACATTTATAGGAAAAAAAGTGAGTTTGAATACTAATATTTTAAAAAGACACGAAAGAGAAAATACACAAAAGAAACATAATGCTATTATTCAGAAAGTGGTGTCAGGTAACAGAGAGAAAGTGGAACTCATTCCCGTGTTTTCCCTTTTGTTCTAAAAGAAGCTTGTGTGAAATCACACTGCAGTTTGCTTTGTCTTTCATACTGATAATATAAAAGGGAATAAGGGCTTTACCAAAGCTGGCAGAAAGACAAGTAATCGATACTAAAAGCTTAATGACTGAACAAGCATTACTGTTTTTTAAAATACATATTTTTAATTAAAAATCATATTTACCCGAGTTTTTCAACTCCACCAGCAGCTTAAAGGATGATTTCATAATGCTACAAAAAACTAATCTGCACCGCAATCAAGAATTTTACTTAAGCATTTAAAATCATTTGTTAACAGTAAAGGGTCTCACAGCAAGATGGTTGACCCAGACGCAATGAAGTCTGACAGCAAATTTTAGAGTGTCTGCAAAAAAAGTTTTAAAAGGAAATTTAAAAACTAGGAGTGGTGACTGTTGGAACCACACAGCACCCTAAAAACCCACTGAGCAATGCCTCTTTACAACTCCTTTCCTCTTCTGGAGAGCCAAGATAGCTTGCTTGTTGAATACTCATGCTAGTCAATTTTCTGAAATATTAAAAATAGGGATTCCACTACTTCTCCCCCCAAAAAGCTGCCCAATGATGTAATATCTAAGTTGCAGGAAATATTTCATTTCTTCTACAAACTGGTTTATCCCACAAATCCAATCACAAATTCCCTCTGTAACTCACACCATTCAATCCTTACTGGTACCTCTGAACCAGCACTGTGCCAGACTATCTACTATTTTACTTGTTCCTTCTGAGCTTGCACTTGTATTTATACCTTTCAGTCCAATGTCTAGTGGTCATACTTATTATTTCATGAGACAAAATTAAAAGGCATACCAACGAGATTCATATCTTGATGTCACACTATTTACCTTCTCCCTTATAAGGACTGCAAAGATCTTTAAGATGAAGGACTCAGTTCCAGATTCTTTTAACTGTAGATTATTTGAGAAAGGGAATTGCCCTTCATAACTTCTGACACAGTACTTTGTACAACAGAGGCCTAATCTGGTTGATTATTTGAACCAAGCACTGACAAAATGCAAAATAAAAAGAAGTCTTAAAACATTGTCAGCTTCACAAAGGTTGTATACTGTTCAAAGAACAAGTTACACTTCAGTAGGAAACAGTCCTACCTTTTTCAGCAGTTTATCTTTTAAGATAGTCTCCACGGAATTCAAAAAAACAAAAGTATCTTAAGCTGTCTCTCATGCATTCACTCTTCATTTTTTTTTTTTCCTGTTTTAGAAAGTCATGTCTAGGTATCTGTTTGGTAACAGTTTCTTCTCTGACTTACACATGCCTCTGATGAAGCCAAGAGAGAAGCAGCTCAGGTATCAGTAATACCTGCTTTTGAGGTATTTTTTCCTCCCTGCAACTCAAGAGAATAATTCTACTTAGTCAGACAAAATAGTTGTACAAACTCAAAGGAACTAGGCAAGGGCAACTGTATATATCTCAAAACAGTAGCTTATTATAAGGACCAAATGTAATTAGTTTCCACTATCAGCACCAACAGAATACTCTTAACATTCCTAGAACATAAAATACAAACAAACAGCTCTGCTTTTTCTTTTGATTTATGCTGCTTTTGCTATTAGAAAATGATTCTACAAAAAATAAACCAGTTGCAAGTGGTGCTGCAGTTCCTTTCAATAGGAAAATCTGTTCCTTTTGCTTTCACAGAAAATTGTATGACATACCTGGGCTCCTAGATCCAGCAGCTCCTCTTACAGTCAACGGGGACATACAGATAAAGAGAGCTTTATTGCTTCTGTCTAATTAGGCACCTTGGTGCATGCACCAGCTCTCACTCTGTTCTTTCAACTTTCCACTGTGAATCACTTGATGAGCTGCTGCACTTATTTCCTGAGGAAAGCAGAAGTGAAGGACAACAAATGAACCACATGCTCAAGACCTACCAAGCTCCCAAAACAGCATAATTCGGCTGAAATACAAACCTGTCAGGCATTGCATCCCTCTGCTTAGATCAAGATTAACCAGGAATTCTTCCTGAAAACCATGTTCACAAAGGAAAGCATGTGATCATTGTTACTTTTGTTTTTAAATTGAAGGTTTATCAAACTTGCACAGCTTCTGCACCAAACACAGTCCTTCCTCAAATGTAGTGCTCTTAAAATATATTTGCAAGCTGAGTTGAATAATAAAGTCTGTGACCTCTCTACTGAAGCAGCCACAGCATCTATTCAGATTAAGAGGCAAATAAGCACTGTAAACTTCACTGACAATATAAGGAAGCTCTGATTAGCCATGAGGTGATAGAAGACTACTTCTCAGTGGTCTATTTGATTTTTTTTTTTTTTATTCTTCATGGCATACCTGAAAGGCTTTGTAGTTTGTTTTAAAGGGGAGGTGATGTTTAAGCAGTTTTATGGAAGAAATTGAGATATTTTCCAAAACTGCTTTTGCTAGAGAATTTTACAATTACTTTGAGATTTAGTGGGACTGTGGTACTGCAGTGACTAAAATCTTGGCGGATTTTCCTCTAAGTAGTTAAATACATCACTTTTCTGTTAATATTTCCTTCACTCAAGTGCTTGAAAAAGAATTCAGGAAGAAAAAAACTGCTTTCCCTTTCAGCTTAAACTCACAGCAGAACTCTGACTGGAAACACTCAATGCTTCCAAAGGTAGAAGTAGAAAGGCCTGAAGGCATTGATTGCCCTGTCAGACATGGTTAGGTCATGAAAATCATAGGAAGATGCCTGTACAACACAGGGACCTCTCTCAATGCAGTGATGTTCCTTGCATGCAACAATCCTAGCAGATTGTTCTCATCCTTTATTGTAGAAATTTTGTACAGCAAATCATGGCTTTGGTTCATACAGATTTTATCAGAAGTTAAGCAGCTCTTTAAGACTGTATAAACAAATAAAGCTCTCAGAATAAGAGGAAAATACTCTGCTCCAGTCTGTACAGACAGTAGAGATTTGGAAACACCTGGGACTGTTTACCCTGGAGAAGAGAAGACTCTGGGGAGACCTGAAAGCAGCCTTTCAGTATTTAAAGGGGGCTTTAACAAAGAAGAGGGACAGACTAAGCAATGTCTGCTGTGATAGAATAAGGAATCAGACAAAAGGGGGCATTTCAGCCAGATATAAGGGAAAAAGGTTTTCAGAAGAAGGGCGGTGAGGCACTGGCACAGGTTGCTCGGAGAGGTGGTAGATGCCCTCACTCTGGAGACATCCAAGGTCAGACTGGACAGTGCTCTAATGACCTGATCAAGCTGTAGGTGTCCCTGTTCACCGCAGGGGAGTTGGATTAGATGACCTTTAAGGGTCCCCTTCCAACTCAAAGGATTCTATGATTAGCTAAACTAATTACATCTGCATGCTTTTTTCAAGCAAATATGAGGTCACACTCTGAGCCAGCTGCACGCAAGGGTAGTAGCTCCAGTGAACATGACAATGGCCACTCTGGTGAGCTCAGCTGAGAACCACGTGCACAGACCTTCAGGCAGCTTGGGGCACACACAAAGCATGCACCCATGGAGGCTGCTAAATGCTGTGCCAATATGGCCACTGCTTTCCTGCCTTAGGCTGTTCATATATTAGCCAATACTTTCCTAGTTGCAGTCTAAGCCAAAACCAGTGGCAAAATGAATGACAGAAGCACAAAGATACTAAAGAGAATTTTAACATCATCCCAGAGAGAACACAGTTTTCCCTTTCTGAGCTCATAAGCAAGCTGAAGTGATCCATTTTCCCCTTTGTCAGTTTAAAAAAAAAAAAAAAAAAAAAAAAAAAATCACATGACTCACAGCAGATCCTCCAGTGCTATTTGATCAGAGAGCATTATTTTCCAAGAGCCTCCTCCTACCTTGCATTGCACCCTCCCTAGATGCTGTCTGGATACAGACAGTTGCAACACCACTGGTAGATCTTTAATCCATGCAGCAGAGGAAGCATCATTTCTCATTTTCATTTTGTACTAACTGCTAATGGAGCTGAAAGTCCAAAGTTTCAACACACTGTCTCACTTAATCTCTGCTTCACTGGAGCAGAACAGCTGTAACCAAATTATCTGCAGTAAAAATAACACAAAAGGTAACAGCAAGCTAATAGCTAATGCAGTAGGAGGTGGTGCCACAACTCCCCTCATCAGTTTAAGCCACTTGCATTAATAACCCACTTACCCATAAAAACTGAGAGGAACAATCCTTACTTTCTCGAACCTTCCCCATACCAAGTCTCACAGAAAAAGGGCACATCTACACACCTGCATTTGCATCTGTGTGCACAGAAGATAGCACGAGGGACTCCTCCCCTTGCTAAGATTTCAAAAAAGCCCACTAAGAACATCTTGGACTCATGAGCTAGCTCTACTAAGACTGGCTATAAATGGCCCTCTGATAACAGCAGCACTTCAAGGAGATCCTGCATGATTCAGTAGGGATGAGATGGCACCTGATGTAGATACCAAGTCAGACATCAGTGCCTTTTAGTCCTCAAAAACTGCTGGAACAAAGACTGGCTTCACCTAAATATCCAATACAAGACAAACACATGGACTGAAATAAGTAATCTTAAGATTCAGCCTCTCTAGTCCTCGAACGTCACACATTCGAGAAGTGCATAACGGTGCACAACACAGTCACTACTGCACTGAATGCAAGACAGCTACCAGTCTGAACACACAAGCCTGAAAGTATACAACAATCACTTAAGGCCTGTTGCCATTTCCACCACCTCGTTTCTCACAGCAGGACTGACCATTTAATCTGATCCAGAAAAAGTACACTTCAGAAAATGAACAGGTATAGGTGTACTCCTTTTCGAGAAGCTGTGCACATTCCATCTAGCACTGGCAGGAACGTAAGCTAAATATACCTCCCCACACACAGATAATTAAGCATCTAAGCTGGTGTAATCCAGGATAGCGCCTCTAGATCAAATTCACTCTGAAGGTTTCCTAAGGCTATTCAAAATTACAGAAAGCAGGTATTTCACCTACAGAAAAACGTTAGCTATTTTAAAACAGACAACAAGAAATAAAAAAAGGAAATTCTCCCCTGGCTGTCATCCAGGTACAGGTAGCTCCTTCCTGTCATACACAAGGCAACCTCAGGCAAGGGTCCATAGATAGCCTCTCTCACATCACCAAATAACACTCCGTCTTGTTAAAACTTCACCACTCCAACTTCCACACACAAGAGGAAATATCATTTCATGCCTGTGCAGCACTGAGAGCACCCACAGCAGCGCATCTTAGCAAGAAGTGCGGGTGGTGTTTTGAGGCTGGAGGTGAGTGACTGCAGGTGTCTCTTGAAATCCAGCGTGCACAATTCAGCTCCATTAGATTCACCCAACAGCCTGAATGCTTACACTAAGAGCAAATGTCTTCTGAGATCTTCTGTGGAGAGGAAGCTGTAGAACTGAAGGGGCTGACAGTTCAACTCAAATGGAATGAAAACCTGCTGTGGGAAAGCCCTTGTTCCCCCCCCCCCCCATCAAGTTTCTCTCCTTGCAAGCATAGCAAATAAAGTTCAGCTCAAGTTGCTGAGACAGTGCATTTCCTGCTTTGCCAGCAGCCACTGGGCACAGGCCAAGCATTAGGCACCCTGAATAGGATGGCCTCTGCTTGGGTGGGAGCAAATCCAACAGCCTTCTTAGAAGCCTTCTTCTTTCAAATTTCAAACTGCTTTCTTTTGTTTCTGGGCATAACAAAATACCACCAAAATTATTTCACTTTGTAAAATCATACCAACTTTTAAAAACACAAGAAAAAAACAGCCATGTATAGAAATTAATTTGTAAGAACAGTCAAAACATTCATGTTTGAATACTGTCAAACCAAACATTTTGATTAAATGAACAGATTTCCCCCCCCCCCGTACCTCAATTAACTTTCTACTAGACAGTACAGAGGAATTAATTTTTTTCAGGATTATGATATTCAAATTAAAGGATCATGCTGTAGAAATCATGCAGCAAACAGGAAGTTAGACTCATTGGAAAGCAACACTCAGACTCAGACAAAAGCAGAGATGTAATTATATAAACATACATTGTTCATGAGCTGTTTCCTGAGAAGGTTTACTCCTCTCACCCTAGAGAATTGACACCAAAGCCTCTTGAGAACACCACTTTAAGTCTCAGAAATCTATCCTACCTCATTTTTAACACCCCCCTTTTTCTCTTTGCACAGCCTACAGCAGCCCTTCTTGTCAGAAGAAACAGGAAGCCTGAAGGTCAGGCTAAGCCAGTTAAACAAAATCCTCGCAGAGTAGGCATTTTCCATCTCTGATTGGTCCCCTGCTAATGACATATTCCCCCCCCCCCCCCTTTTGTAGCTCCCAGTTCTATCTATAAACTACTGCTCCTGACCTTGCTCTCTTGTAAACTGTACTCCCAGAGGGATTCTGCATCCAGAAGGACTGCTTTCCCACAGTGATAACTACTCAGGTACCTTCAAATAGCTAATGAGCGTGCTTAATGAGCTGTCAGACCCTTTTCATGGATAAACCTGGCTTTTCTACAAATATTCTTCTAGCTCTTTGAAGTAGACACATGTATCTTCTCCACTTTTTACTTCCTTACTTACAAAGCTAATACCACAATTTCACTTGGTTGCTAGCTTTTGCTGTCCTACATAGTTCAGAGCAGAAGCAGAGGGAAAAAACTGATAGGAACATAAGCTTTGCTACCTGATATGCTTCTGTTTAAAAACCATCTTTGAAGCTATGCAGCTCTTTGGGAAATGTGTTTTAATATTCTCCTATGAAAGAACTTTTAGGGTGTTCAGGTGATTGTTCTAGGCCAGTATATAAGAGGGGAAAAAATAAATCAAAGCAGCTCTGCTTAATTTATAACCAGATTCTACTAGCGATTTCTTTTCTAGAAATAATCTATGATGGTACAGAAAATTGCTGCTTCTGCTACTCAGCAACAGAGATAATGTTAGTGCAGGAGTGAAGGCCTAGTGTTATATACATTGAAATATTGTTAAAAAAGTGAAGTAAATAAGAAACTAGTCATTAGTTGTACTTTTCTTTTTTAAATGTTAGTGTACTCAGCAGAACCTGAAAGCACAGCTCACAGTTAGTAGCAGAGACTGCTGCCACGTTGAGCTGAGGAGGAACTGGTAAAAGAAGCTATCTTACATAGAGGTTCACCACAAGAAGGAAGTGCAAAAGGCTCCTCAGCAGCTATTTGTCAGATAGGAATGCCTTTTGCTGTACTACCTACCTTTCCAGGATGGACAGTAGTTCAGAGACAACAGCTGAGCAAATTCCTTTCTGAAAGACTGTGAATTAGGATGCCAGTCCAGACAATGGATCTCTGGGGAAAAGTTTTCTCTGCTTGGAAGAACTGCTTCTCTATGTAAATGGCAGGGCTCCCATGGAGGTCTAAGAAGTCTTACTCAGTAATAAGAGTTGTTACGCTGCATGAGAAGAGACAGCAGCCTCGAGGTGAAACTTAAAACAATTGTTTTGTAGCTCAGTGTGTCTGTCATTCATTAAACAGTGTGTAGAGGGATTTGCAGTTGTCTGTCTCTTAAAGAAAGCAAATGTGCTAAGGTTTATCTTGTGAAAGTGGGGGACAAACATGCATTCAGAGTATAATCCTGCAAGGTTTGTCACTTCTTTATGTAAACTACGCACCAACAAAGTCCTACCTTCAGAGCACGGACAGGGTTACCAGCGTCAGCATAACAAAACCTGGCCAGTCAGTACCATTACTCATGTCTTAGTCTCCACAGGTGGAGGAGTAGCTCAGAGATGGGATCCATCTGAAAGAACCTGAATTCAGGTGCACAGTTAAGCATCATCCTGGCTAGGCCAGGATATAGTGGTATTTTTATTTTTTATTTAAGTTCTTATCCATTATCATTTCCATTAAGCCTTTTTTTCTTAATTGTTACTCAGATAAGAGAAGAATAAGATGAAAAACTCAGCCTGCCTTTCACCCATACAGATATTCCCGCTAGAGATTGAGAGCTCTTCCTTTCCCACGCAGCTACTTCGTTCATACAGACTGTAAATATGAAATGATACCTCAGTGCCTTTTAGCTCCCAACCCATCTTCAGCCGTTACCCAGCTGGTGGGTCTCAAAGGCAGCATCAGCAGCCTGAAAACATTCCGAGAATCAGCGTTGGCACCTTCCCCTCCGAGCGTCACCAGGTGGCAGTACAGCAGAAGGGCTTTCAAGGTCTACTGCTGCAAAACAGCTATCCTTACAGCTTCCCTTGCTTTTCCTCGGTCCTTAAATAACGAGATAGGAGCATATATTATCGCACAAAATGTAGCAGTTTTATCTCCTGAATTTACTTACAGCAATTTGAGCATTTATAGGATTATACTTTCATATTGCTACCAGTCTTTGGAACAGACAGGTTTCAGTTGGGCACCCACTTGGATCACAGTGGTTTCTTTTGACCTTCCTATTCTGGGGGCACAGAAGCTGTCAGCATGCAGCAGAGCAAGTAAAAGATTGTGAGTAAAGAATGGAGCTTGGTGCAGAAGCTAATTACTTGTACGCTTGATCAGCTCTGGCAAATAACTTCAGAGAAAAAAATTATCAGGGGCATCTAAAAGAAAGGAGGATCTTCCCTTCCCTCCCCCCCAAAAATACTTCCAAAAAAACCCTAGCAATATTGTTTTGAAGACATTCTGCATTTAAACATCAAATAAAAATGTAACCAAGGCTAAATAAATCATCACATAACAGATTATCCTGTGACAAGCATCATTTGGAGCACATTAAAATCATGACTGTGTTTTTGGAGGGTTCTTTCGTTGTTCCTAAAAAATCCTGCTCACACACCTGCAATGAGCAGTTCAGGTGTGATTGTGTAAAATCAGTAATACCATTTACAGCATACATCATTTCTTCACAGGTTGTGAATTCCCTGCAGTAACACAAGCTTAGGAACCATCTTCCTGAGGATTTAGGACCATACTTCTTTGTGCTATGATATTCCCAATTTTCGAGTGTGGTATTTCTCTGCAGACTCATTACACTGCAGCTGTTTGAGTGTACAAACATGAACAACCCACACAAGACATTGTATCCGAGAAGAGATTCATTCAAATACACAGCTAGATAGGTCAAATAGGTCTGCTGCACATGCTGATATTGGGGACAGGAAAAAGAAAGCTGTGTCATCTTCCAGGAGAAAGTAATTCTTGGAAAAGAGACATTGATTATCAAAATTAGAGCACTTTTATTAGAACTATATCTGCTCTAAACTGAATGCTAATTTTATAAGAACATTATCCCTAAATGATAGCCTGCCCAGAAACACTATACTGTTATTTAAAAAAAAAAAAGCTTTTCACATTTTCCAATTAAATTTTGTCCTAGAATTATTTACAGGGAGAAATTTCCAGGTGATAGTTTTGCTTAGTAAGTAGAAATACTTGTTATAAACCCATTGCATGGTGCATTTTTCTTCTACGCATCTTGAAAAAAGAAAAAAAAAAACTTAGTTTGAACAGTCAGTATTACAGTCTCCAATTCGAAGGCTAGAAAACATACATTTAAAACTGAAGTGACATGCCCAGGACCACAGTGCCAAGCAGTGAGAGAGCCAAGGATATTACTTGGGCCTCCAAGATCTGAGTCCAGAAGTCATTAAAAAAAAAAAAATCACAATTCAATTTTAATTTATTTTCTTCACCTTTGCTTAAGATTATTTGAAATAGATAAAAGTATCAGTGTTAATAAAACTTCTTACTTCATTTTAGCTCACTTCATTTTTCACCTAGCCTCCACTTTTTCTCCTAGTTCCATTTTGAATCAGATCTGCCTAAATGACTCTATGTTTTTGCCTGAGATAGCAGGAAGAGATGTGTTCCCAAGGATGCCAATTTCAGTCCCTAGTGTCTAAAATATGCATGCACTGCTCTTTGGCTCCTTCTGCTAAAAGAGAAAATCCGTTCTGCAGCGATAGCATTAAAGTTTAAATAATGCATTTCCCTATCTCATCTCTGAATCAAGAACCTCATTTCTTCTAGGCCCACAGATAGGAAAAATGATTGCCCAAGTTATTGCTTTTTAACATAGCTGATTCAGGAGGTCCTGTAGCTCCTAACTACAGAGTATATTTCTGTCAAAAGGGCAAGAAAAGTCTGGAATTGTAGAGGAACAGATAACAGAGTTAACAAAAAACACAGTAATCCTGCCAGGCTTTCACATCCCACCTTCTCCAAGAGCATCAAAGCAATTCAGACAAATTTGGTTGGAATATCTAGGAGCATACTCATGTCAAGATACAACTAGATGCATAGCTGTGTAGACAATACAATTAGAATCAAGAGACTCAGTGTAGACAGATCTAGCCCAGATTTAAACTCACCTTTTTTTCCACTCTTAAGTTTGAGGCACTGTGCTTTGCTCATAGAATACAAAAATTCAAACAACACATTGTATTCCAGTAATTTGTGACCTAGCAGGTCACATAAGCATTGTATTTTGATGCAGGGCACATTAACAGACTTATGATTTCAGTTAAACTAATCCCATACTTCATGCTAAGCAATTAATTTCCTGATTACAATGCATTTGGTGCATTGTAATCAAAGCAACAACACTTTGGTTCAGGGAAATTCATAATTCTTTTCATAATGATCATTAAGAAAGTAATAATATATTTGAAAGAGGCAATCATAAAGGGAAAGAACTTCATCTGCTATTTCCCTGTTTTGAAAGGTTTTGCAGCAGTAGCAGGTCTGTTAAATCAAGGGCATCAGAAAAGCCAGAAAAGCAAGGGTTGAAAAAAAATGTGCCATTTTGTTAGAGCAACAGATAGAGCAACCAAAAGCAGGTTTCCAGACAGACACAGAAATTGTGGACAGAAGGTTGCTCTGGAGGTCACTTAGGCCACTTCTCTGTCTGCAAGGTCTACCATAAGAACTAGACTAGTCCAGACTTCCCAAAAGATTCTGAACACTTGTTTTCTGGATATCTGTTCCTGTACTGCCCCACAATCTGGTGAAAAAGTTGTCATCAATCTCCATCCCAAATTTTTAAAGCAAAACTTGCAGGAACCATTTTTTGTTTTAAGCTCTACTCCCAAAGAGCTTTTTGTTACGTGACCTTTGAAACTATCCTTTAGCCAACTGATTGTAGGCTGCTACCAGATCCTTTCCGAAAGGAAAGAAGAACTGGGAACTTGGTTCTTCTCATAGTTCATAATGTTCAGAGAAGTCTTCGATTTGAGAGATTTACTGTTTTAAAGAGTTTTAACATTGATAATCTAAGCCTTGCTTGTTTCCAGTGTAAGACGTATTGCAAAAAGTTGGAAATCTTTTTTCAGATCATTCAAAGTTGTCTAGGTGTTCATCTGTCACCTTTTCCATTGCATTGCATAATGGTTTGTTGGAAACATGAAATTGCTATTAAAGATATTACTTTTCAATAGAATAGTGGACATGTTCAACGTCGTCACAGACCATGATATTATTAGCATCTTTGATATTTGTCAGCAGTAAACAAAAAACAAATAAAAAATACCAAGTTAAGCTTTCTTTATCTGCTATGAAGAATATTATACAGTTCTTTAAAAGCTTTTGCAGGTTACTTCAGCAAAATACCTACTTGAGTCTTTCTACTCAAGGGACACACTTTTAAATGAAGTCAAATAGTTTTCAGGGAGTTGCTACAGTAGTAGAAATCTTGCAGGCATACAGGTTCCTTTTATGTGTTCATCACTACAGAGGAGTGAAAAATGAAAGCCATCTTCTGCTGTTTGATTATGTCTGCTTAGTAAGCTTCTTGCCCCATTGAAATCTCTGACAGTTGTATTATAGCCTTTCCTCACATTGTAGCCACTCTCTAGAGAAGCACTCTTACAGCCTAAAATGGAAGATGGATGTTCCTGACCTATTTGTGGAACATGAGTAGAAAGAAGCAGACAGCAAAAGATTGATAAAGATACCCAGAAATTACCTAGTTTTATTGTGAAAACGTTCAAAGTTAAATTTTGTTTATATCATCTCCACTTTATCCCTCATTACTAAATATGCTTCTATAGAGTCATGCTGTTACTTCCACCCTCTCAGTCTAGAATTTTTGAGCATACTTACTGCTGCCTCTGAAGCATTATCTCCAGGAAGCCCAAGATATCATTATACTCATGTGTTCTCTGAATTTTAACTTAAATGTAAAATAATTGCTTCATTGATTTATTTGGCTCTACATAATCCCCGAACTCAAGTTTTTCCTGAGCTAATAATTTTTTCCCCAGAAGTACCTTTGAGTTTCCAGCTCTCTCCAGAGTAGATCTGGACCATCTACACAGCAGTATTCCCCATTATGCATTATCAGATTACCATGTACAAAAGACCTTTTCTAAAGCAGAATAAGAATTCTCTTCACAGTCAAAGTATTTGTTACTGTCTCCTAAGACCTCCAATGAAAGCTCTAACCACAAAGAGCTAAAAGACTAGTAAAACAAGATGGAAAGCACATCGCAGTAAGGTCCCAGGCCATGGTGAGTGAGGATCCACTCACATAACAGCAGTAGACACAGAAATAAGATAAAGAAATTGCTTACCTTTGGAAGGGCTGTAAGGTCCTCAGATAGGAGGAATCTCCAGATAAGATACCCTTGCCTTTCACTACCAACCCATAAATGAGATCTAGAAAGGGGTGGATCCTGGCTCCACTCCTTCTGGTCACTCAGATACTTTACTTGCACCTGCACTCCCATAGGTTGGCCCTGCCTTCCTACCAGGTGCTCAATCACTGGTTCAGGCCATAACTCAGCATTTCCATTACAACCAGTGATCATTTGCACCTAGAAAAACAGATAGAAGCACCTTCAGATGTTTTGAACTTGTGACCAATTAGCCTAGAAGCAAGGGTCATACATATCAAAATGAAATCCCTTCTGGTCATTAGATACTTGAATTGATATCTATTCACAGCCTACTCTTCAGTAACAGATTTTCTCCAGTTCCTATATATACATTTATTCTGGCTTGCCTTGTAAAGACAGTACAACAGCAGCTATTGATCCGAAAATGTACACCATGGTCTTTCTTGCTCTTTGGACCCTTTTCCAGAAACTCAGTTTTATACAGTAAGAGATTCTAACAAAAAAAAGTTGCAATCTAAACAAACTAGATCTGTATCTCAATGTTGCCAAAGTCCAGGATGATTAGATTTTGGGCTTTGATCCAGACCCATCTTTCTGATGAGTAAGAAAAATATATCAATCAGCTAGTTACAACAAGTCCTTGGCCTGTCTATAGTAGCAGAAGATGAGGAGGAGGAAAGAAGGATATGCCTTGCAGTAATTGGTGGGTGACAACATGCTGCGCATGCAGCCGGGGAAATATAGATTCATTCAATTCCCCCACACAGATTCAGCAACTTCAGTGGCGCACACACTCTTCCATCCCAAGAACCCAACATGTTTCATAGCCTCCAGCCATCAGCCTTGGCGCCAGCAGATGAATCATTTCTTCTATGAGCACCCCTACTGCAATAACTTATTACCATCCTCTGCATTTAGATAGTACTTGCCAATCCTAAGTTCCAGAACACTGCATGGAGGTAGATAGGGCCAGGGGCTCAATGTCTTGTGTGTGACCACAGAAGATGAGTCTGTATTACAGCTGGAGGCCTTTCCTCTACACTTCACTCAAGTTTCCTAACCCTTAGGGCATGTTAACTGCCTTTGTTATGTGTTAAGCAATCAGTGGTAAATACCTGTGACATACACAAAAATTTTTCTTCATTCCAAGCAGGTGACAGATACTTAATGAATTGTTTTCAGCATCGATTAGTAAGTAGATAATGTTTTTCTCTAGACCTCAGTCAGCTGATTTTTCTCTTCTGTCTCTCTAGATAGTTATTACTTTGTGACAAAGCCATTATAGATTTTGACCAATGTAAAAACATAACCCTAAGATCAGTAGTTTCCAGCAAGAGATCGGTACCTTAACACTGTTATCTGAAGACACCAGGAAGACTCTCTTACCTCAGTTCATCTAATTACAAAAGCCTTAATACCTGCAACCCTACAGCATCCCTAATCTTTTTAAGAGGCAAAATAAACTAGCTCCTCTTTAGCCCAGCTGGAGAACAAAATAAGAATGACAAGAACCAGCAGCAGCCCTTTTGTTCCCTAAGGGAAAAAAAATAAATAAATAAAGCAGTATAGGGTCATTATTGGACAGGATCTAGCCCCTAACACTACCTGAGATAAGTAGATAAGATCTTAAAGTTGTAGATTTTAATTAGAGCCTAGATCATTAAAGAAGTTTACGCTGATAAGGCATACCTAAGAGTAGACTAGGAAAAGGAAAACCACCCACACATAAATCATAGTCAGAATTAAGCCACAGTTAAGCTTACCAAAACCAAACGTTATCTAACCTCCAGGAAGACATACAATTAAACTAGCAAATTAGTCCATAGACTACAGCTAAGACTTCAATATCACAACATAACTGAACTACAAATCAGTATTTCAACAACCTAATCATGACACAAAATTCCAAGCCTAAGCTTAAATAGAGCTCCTGGGCCTAGGGGGTAGAGACCACAGGTAATACACTTACTACACTTCATAGCCTTATAACTGCAAGATGAACTTACTCTGTGTTTTTCAGGTTACGATTAGTATAAATCACAAGTGTCTAAAATTGTTAATACCTTTTCTATTTGCATAATCAATGAATATAAAGATGCTATAATTAATAAAAAAAAAAACAAAACAAAACAAAAAGAGCTTAGCAAAGCAGATTACAACAAAAAGACAATGAAGAGAATGCTTACCAACTCCCCCCATCCTAAGCTCGCTGCAAAACTCCAGAGAAATGATCTCTAGAAAAAAGCTTTTCCTAGTGGTAGTCAGCTCTTAAATGGGTCTAGGAGAGGTGGAGCCAGGCTCCACCCCGTCTGGCAACACAGGTGAATTGCCAACCACTGGCTGACTCACTGCTCACCTCAGGTGATCAATCAGAGGTTCAGGCCATTCCCATACACAGTTTTAGAAAAAAAAAAAAATAATAATAAAAAAAATAAAAAAAATCTAAGTCAGAAAGCTTGAGATAGAAGTGTTGTATGGTAATTATTGAGTCACAGCCTGAACCACTGATTGAGCACAGGGGGAAAAGACCTGGTCAGCCCTGGGAGCACAGGTGAAAGCAATTCAACTGTGAGTCCAGAAAGGGTGGAGCCTGGCTGCACATCTCTTAGATCTCATTTGAGGGCTGGTTGCCATTATGGAAGGATCTCTGGTTGAAGATTCCTCCCTTGTGGAGTTTCCTTTGTGAGCCTACATCTTCAGAGATGGGTGAGTGTTTTTCTTTTTTTTTTTTTTGGAACACATTTCTATTGTATTAGTTTTCTTGTCTTTGCATCACCTGTGATACTGTTCTATGGTGTTGGTCTTTCTGATTGTTATAGGTGCTAAGCTGAATTACTTAACTTTTTTTTCTGTTATATTGTCTTTTAAATGATGGCTTTCTATATAGGAAGCTGTGTACGTGCTTGTATAGATGCATATGGAAGGAGTATTTGGTAGCAGTGTGGAAAGATGTAGGTGGAAATGGGATCTGGATTACAGGTAAACTAGCATGTAGAGCGGGGAGCACATCCCTAAGCCTATTCCAAGAGTGGGGGGTTCTGGGATGTGATTATCTGATGATGGTATAACACGGGGTAAATGGTATAAGAAATTAAATATGGGAAGAACTCTGAGGCGCACAGGAAAACTAAGACCTGCAAATATTGAGATTTGTTGCTCTAGCTATCTTACTGAATGTAAGTTCAGTTTCAGTTTGAAAGGGCTGATAACTGTAGGACAAGGTGAAATGGTTTTAAGTTGAGGGAGGGGAGACTTAAGTTGCATGTCAGGGGGAAATTCTTTACAGAGAGAAGGGTGAGGTGCTGGAACAGGCTGTCCAGATTGCTTCTGGATGCCTTGTCCCTAGAAGTATTCAAGGCCAGATTAGATGGGGTTCTGGGCAGCCTGGTCTAGTATTAAATATGGAGGTCGGTGGCCTTGCATGTGGCAGGAGGTTGGAGATTCATGATTCTTGAGGTTCCTTCTAACCCTGATCATTCTGTGATGTAGACTTTAATAGCTAAATATTCCTGTAAGGTCTAATAATTTACGGAGCTTGTTCGTTACCTTTCTGTTGGACCTATTCTCAGTGTTTCTTTCAGGAAATGCTTCTTTAAATTGTTGGAGAATGGTACTGTGATTATCAATATAACTATTTGCTACTGAAAACTGCTTGCTTTTTTTCCTAGCTGGCAATTTCTAATAGCTTTTGTTTTACCTGACAGTTTAGTTGCCTGAAATACTACAGCTGGGAGAATAAAATACAGACTTCCAATATAATCTATGGAAAGTATGGATTTATCAACTCTTTAAAAATGATGTTTGTTTTGAAAGTTACTTTAAAAGATACTGTTAATGTTTATGTCAAAGGAAAACACTTCAAGTAGGAACAGATAGAATGCTTCTGTTTATGGTGATTACTTTTTCATATAAGAACAAAAATAATTTCAAAGCTAGCATTTATGGTTGAACTTGGCCATGAACATGATAATCAGTTATTCTTATATATATGTGTGTGCGTGTGTGTGTGTGTGTGTGTGCTCTTCCTAGAGAGGAAATCAAACTAAGTTGGTGACTTAGATGAAGTTTCACAAGTTTCTCACATGGTTAAAAGATCAACTATTTCTATTTCTTGTTATGTGTTATTGTACGCAGTTTTGGTTTTCTGATCAAGCTACAAAATGATGTGTTTAATCAGGCAAGGAAAACTAATAAAAATGGAGAAAGAAGGAGAATGGCTTTCAATCTATGAGCTGAGGCTGTATAGGAAGCTAGAAGTATAACTTATTTCAGCTTATGCTCTTACTGTTTATCCCAGCTGCGTCAGGCCACTTTCTGGGTATGGCACCGAAGAGATCACTACTGTGCTGAAGCCTGGTTAATAGAGATAATTAATGTGGAGGTAAATTTAGGAACACATGTATGCTAAACAAAGATACCTGTTCACATTCCATCTCAGCAGCGTGTAAATCTGAAATAACAGTCATTAACTCAAACAAATTTACATTTGATCAACACTTGATACAAGCAGGAAAGGGTCCGAAGCATCTCAGCCACTGCTGCAGCCTGCAAACTGGGAAGTAAGGTCTATATGGATGGCCAGAGAACCTCTTTCACTATTAGAGATATAATATGGCCAGTATTCAAGATCCAAGATGTGATGAATCTTCTTTCCAAAACAGCAAGTTGCCAATCTCAGATGCTTTTTGTCAACGCAACTCAGCAATGCAAACTTGCAGGGTATGCACTTGCCAGGGAGATATTTACCCATACTGCAGAAAGGCATACTACACAAGAGATAAGGATTGTCAGGAAGTGATTAGGCTATGAACAGCTTTAGGGCAGGATGTGTCAGTTGAATTCAATTATTATCCAACTATCAATTTATAGCTTATGCATACTAATTAGCAGTATCTAACTATTTCATCAACTGTTTTTTTTTTTTGTTTGTTTGTTTTGCATTCTGAACTGTGAACTTTGCCTTCTACCCAAGTTCAGGTGAAGGAGACCTTAGCAAGGAATACAAAAACTGATGAAGGATCAGTAGATATCTTTGCCTTGTACCCATCCCACCAGTACAGGGAAGAGCTATTTTTCTTCCCTGCATTAACTGTTGTTTCTGTCAGCTCCCTGGCTCTCAACAGAATCCCTACCCAGAAGGGCTGCAGCCCGTGTGCTGCCTGAAGGCAGCTCAGAAGCAACCCAGCACGCCTCTGCCCTATTGACCAGCACAATTTGTATTTCTTCTGAGGCACCACCTTACCAGATGCGCAAGCTCTTCAGCATGTGCTTTGTGCCCTTATTTCTCCTCGCTCAGTCTGGGAGACATTCAGCTCTCAATGCTTGTCGAATCGAAGTGTCTGTTGAGCGCGACAGAGTGAAGATGCAGAGGGGGGGATGCAGGATCAGCGCTGCTCTCTGAAAGAGGCATATTAATAACACTGATGCACGGCCAATTAGCAGGAGGAGCCAGGTCCAGCCTTCGTGTCTACGTGCTAGAGATTTATCGGCAGTAATTACCGAGGCACTTAATGCTTAGTTTGGATGGGAATTAATTCGAGGCCAGATAAATAATGCATAACGGTTTATTTAGCCCCACGTGAAGCGTCGCCCCTGAGGCAGAGCTGGGAGTGGAGCGGCGGAGAACGGCGGGCGATGCGCGGGGCGGTGGCTGGGCGGGAGCATGCTGAGCCCCAGGATCCGGCAGGCCAGGAGAGGTGAGTCCGACAGGCGAGGGGGGAGACGCTTCCCGGGCGTCCCGCTGATCGACGGGAGGGCTAGGGGAAATAAAGGGTAAGAGGGGAGGGACCTGTCCGCCCGAGTCGTCTGCAATGTCAGGGCAGCACAGCAGGGGTAATTCAAAAACTGAATTCCATTGTGGGACTTGATGGAGTCTTCGTACCCCCGTGGTTATTGTCGATGTTGTGTTCCTAATGCTGAAATTCTTGATAGAGGTTGGAGACAGGTGTGACAAGTTCACCTGCGGCATGTTGGAGAAGCAGTTTGTTCAATTCCTACAGGGCAGGAAGCAGAAGGGGGGGAAAGTAGATCAGTGCGAGCTGCTGGCAAAAACAAAGGAAGGAAGGAAAACCTGCCCTGGGTTTGCTGCAGCTGCTTAAAGCAATCATTCATACCTGTAAGATGTAGTGTGGTATTTGTAAAGTGACCAGGTAGAGCTGGGCACAATCAGTGCCTCTATGCTGGCTCTCCTGGAGGTGATGCTGTGGCAGGGGAAGTACTGAGTACTGTGTGATTTCCTGCTGCAGCACCAGCTCCTCGCTTGACATGGCATTTGTTGAGCATCATTGCTGTTCACAGCCTAATGGCAGTCTCAGGAGGATATCTTCCTGCCCATCAGAAACAGAACCAGATTAATGTAATTTCAGAGCTAAAGCAGATACAGTCAGAAGAGTATATAAGGATTTGGTTTTTCTTCAGCCATGTCAGTGTAATAAAATAGTAAAGTGCCAGTGGTTCCAGCTACTGTGGTTCTGAAACAGATTCTTTCAGCAGAATATCACATCAGGTCACGTGTGTAAAAGTGATGTTTCACTCTGATTACTCCTTAATTACCGACAGCCTATTAAATAGCAGTATCTTAGATGGCTTCCTGCCATC
Source organism: Lagopus leucura (assembly GCF_019238085.1). Taxonomy (NCBI): domain Eukaryota; kingdom Metazoa; phylum Chordata; class Aves; order Galliformes; family Phasianidae; genus Lagopus; species Lagopus leucura. Next base: position 17,865,586 of record NW_024962255.1, on the reverse strand, counting down.
TGGATTGTATATGTACAGTCTCGCTCACAATGAATTCATATGTACTTCTATTTAAGCTGCATGATTTTCTATAAGTTCAGCAGATCTTTTGTAGGTGCTGCCACTTTGCCATTTCCCTTCAAAGGTGTGCATCATCTTCCAGTCTTCAACGTATTTAATATCTATCTAGCATTCCTGTGTTATTAATATTGTGGTGAGGCAATTGCAAGCTCATGAGACTAAAATGGTACAGGAACTCTGGCAGGACAGGGTACACAAACTTTCAAAACTATGTGCTGTGCTTTCACATTCTTTAATTAATCAAGAAGAAAAAATATATATTGTAGTCTGTTTATGGGGCAGGTATCCTAAATTGCTGTGGATTACTGATGCTCAGGGGACAAACTGTAGTGTGCCTTTGTGATTCAATTTCAACTTATAGCAGTATATGTTTAGTTCATTAATTGTGCAGTGGTAAGTTTATTTCTAAATGAATTTACAACTCACAGGAAGAGTTGTCTTGATACCTTTTGAAACTTAAGGAATTTTCCTACTTCTACAATGCCTTGGTGAAGCATTGGCAAGCTGTTTCAGTGCTTACCAAGCAGGGCCTAGTCCTGCAAGGCTTTTCCATAGCTCTTATTCACAGGAGCTGTGAATAAAGAGTGCTGAAGATGCTGAATTACTCTTGAAGGTAAGTGTTCCATCTTGCAAGACAGATGTGAATGTAAAATGGTAGTTAACGCTCCCTGGACTCTCGGTTGGGATTGTTAATGAATATTCATGTAGCAAAGGGTGGGTAAATAAAGTACTGAAAGGGGCTGTGAGCATCTTTTGCTGGCAGTATGCATCAGCAAGGTCTGGAGATCTGCAAGATGCTGCTTGAGCTTTGCTTACTGCAAATTAGAGGCAAGCTGTTAGCTCTGCCAGTGAGGACAAAGTCTTGTAAGGGAGGCAGTGTGATTTCTGCAGGCAGGCAGAATAAAGAGAAGGGAATGGGGAAGGATGCTCTGGATACAAACTGTGGGTTCACTTGGGTGTGGTGGGTGTCAAAAATTAACTGAACCTAGAGATGCATTTGGTAAATTTATTGTGCTTGAATTGCTAAAGCAACCACGTCTGCGTTTGCTTCGGGTTCCCTGCATCTATGCAAGTAGGTCCTGGGTTTAAGGACAAAGTCTTCAAAGTATTGAGTCCAGACTTCAGCCTGACATCTGGGGTGTAGATCTTAATATCGCTGAAAGGTGCAGTAGAGAACAAAGGTAATTGCTTTACTAGAGGTAACTGTCAGGATAATGTGGAGCTTGCCATTCCATCAGCATCTATAACTCAGATGCATGCATTCAAGGGGTAGATTGTTTTCATAAGTCCTAGAAAGGCATAAAATCTCACAGACTGAAAATCTTAATGTGCCTAAATGAGCCTTCTGCAAAAGCATTCATCCTGGTTAGACCTGAATGGCTTTTGCATTATTTTTTCATATACAGTGGCTTATGTACAGCAGTTGACTGAGTCCAAGATTGTGAAAGAAGTAACTGCAGTAGAAAAATCTCTTATCTTCACATTCTTTCCTGTCACTTACCATGATGCTCCACAGAAATGCTGTCTTCCAGAGGCAAGGGAACTTTTAAGTGTGCAAGAGCATGAAAAGCAGCTTTCAGACTCCTTCTGTCTCAAGAAATGCTTTTTTTTTTTTTTTTTTTTTCCATTTCTCCTTACAATTTGGAAAAAATGAAGCAAAGCGTTTGCTTGTTGGCTTGGAAATTCTTAACAGGTTATAACTGAGAGTTGCATTTAAATGGACAAAGAAATGTCCATTTAAAAGCCAGACTTCACAACAAGCTTGTGCATTTGTTCTTCAACAGGTGTTACGGGGTTGCCCTCTAAAACAAGGTTAGCCTACTGACGTGATAGGTTCCTTGCATTATTCCTGTTTTCAGCACAGACTGTCACAGCTGTATAGGCACAAAGAATAAACCCCTTCTCACTGGGACTTTGTTCTCGTGAGTGCCTGACATGATGGAACTGTCTGCACTTCTGATCTAATATCTCTGTTTGGCTGCACATTCATGCATCTATTAAGACTAGAAAAGATGATGGGGCACATCTTGGCTAGCTAGCCTGTTGTGGGCAGACTTTTTCTTCAGATATCCTCCAACATTCCTGTAGTAGAACGGCATTCTCATTCTTTTTTCCTTCTCTCAAACTCATAATAATCCAACTTTAATAACAAGTGGGCTTTAGCATACATAAAACATTTCTAATAGTGATGTAAGTAATCTTGCCAGGAGGAACTTCAGAGGGTTAAGTATTATTACACCCCTTTGGGAGTGTGCATGTGTACAAAGTAAGCTTCATGTGTCTGCAGTGAGGACTGGTAGCTTTGAATATTCAGTGGTTTTGCAATGGTGTCATATTTTTAATGGAAGTGAGGTGTTTTTTATTACAGGAGCATGAATAACTCTACACTTTAACAGCTTTTTTTATGGCAGTAAGGATGCATGATTGTATGATCTGTCTGTCAATTTCCATCCTAATAATTTTGGAGCTGGTTGGCTGAATCCAGACAGATTTGAAAGCAGAAAGGTGTGTCAAAACACATTTGACTCCGATAATCTATTTTACGTCATTCCATTACTTAAGTGGCCACAACTTCACAGCTATATCTTAAAACTTCACAATTCATAATGGATTTACCTTTACACATGATACATTTCACACTTAAAAATTTACACTCTGAACTAAAGAAAGTTAAAAGCAGAACTGGGGCTTGTTTCAACTTCCCAAAGTTTAGTGTACTATGGAAAAAATAAGGAATTTTTAAAGGAATGAGAGGATTCTAAGGAATCCTTTCTTATTCAGCAGCTTTTCACTGGACATTTTCTGTCATCCAAGCACATCTAATGCCATGAGAACTCACCAGCTAAGAAGGGCTTAGATGTCTGAATGCAAACTTGCAGCCTTACTTCTTGAGCAGATGGAGGGCAACAGGTTAATAGAATTAACATACTGGTATAAAATTGGGTTTGCCTGCAGGAACTTTCTCTGTACTAGAAACTTGGAGTGGTCGGGATCATACCTTTAGAAATTTCTTGTCTAAAGGAAATTAAATCATTAATCACTTCTTCAAGGCTGTTGTAATCACAGCAGAAGGCTTTCAGAAGTTCTAATCTAGCATTGGTTTGTCAGGCTTAAGAACAAATTTTGATGATCTTTAACACTCATGGAAAAATGACAAGGGCATTTTTAGTACACTGAAAGTAATTATGTCTGTTTCTGTCAGTAGATGGTGCTTAGTCAAAATCATACTTGGCCTAGCCAGTTAGTAGTCCTTCAGTATCGCTGACATGCTTTAGGTTAAAGGGGTTAGACTTTATCTATCAACAACATAGTCCCAGTAGCAGGCACAGATAGCAGGACAGTCTGTACAATGAGCAAAGATGAGGAGAGACCCAACAAGGGAATGACAGAAAGTGGTTAAAGGAGATTTCAACAAAAAGGAACAACAACAAAAAAAGCTTGAAACTCAGTTTATGAACTAAAATATGGCAGAGATAAAAGGAACAGTGAAGTAAATATATTTCATAAGGGCCCAGAAGCAGCTGAACAGTCTCAAGTGCACTCTGGATTCTGTTTGCTGAGGTAACAACCCTCCAGCTTCTAGCTTTCCTCTGAGTTCTCCACAAAGAGAAGCCAATCCTGCTATCCTGTGCACAGCAGTTCAGTGTAGTATTTCTATTTTCTTCTGGTGTACATGCAGAACTGGAGATATCTAGCCCCTCAGCTCCTGCCATGTTAGTGATTTCTCTACACAAGTGCCAGAGCCATAGTGGTGAGCAAGCCCTAGGCCTCAGGGACTGCCAGGTGCAGGCTCTTCAGGCTGTGCCGTCTTCAAAATCATGCTGTGCAGAGAGCTCTTGTTTCCCTGACCAGTGAAAGGCAGAAAAGGAGAACTGCTGCACTTGTAGTCCCCTTCACCAAACCACAGTTTCACAGCTGCAGCCTCTCAGCTTTGCAAAGAGGGGCTGTGGAGGACTCTGAGCTCCACTCAGCAGCTCTGCTTCGAGCTGATGTTGCATACAGCTATCCCAAGCATGTGGGAGGCCAGCACCTTGGCACCTCCAGCTTACCAGCTTACCAAACAAGTGATAACACCCAGCAACTCCTGCAACCAAAGTAATCAGCCCTGGAGCTCTGAACTCCCCCAAATGCTTCCCTTAGCTCCTGAGAGCCCACCAACACAGCTGGGAGCACACCTTCCTGCAATCACTGTGACCAGCTGCAGCTGGTGTGGGAGAGCCACCATTATAGGAGAAGCCTGGCTGCAAGGAGGAGGCATGCTGCAGCCCTTCCTTAAAAGAGCAGTCTTTTGGGACAGGAGAGGTAGTTTCGGGAGCTGTACTCCAGAGAGGTATGTGGGTGAAGGGCTAGCATGAAGTGCTGGGAAATGGGATTTCATTCATGATCCATGTTTTGTAAGCTTTTGCAGGAAGGACTCTGTGAGGTGTTGTGGGAGTCAGTTCTGCCTGTGGTGTGGATCTGGGCTTTCTCTGTTTTGGAGAAATGTGAGGTGATGTTTCTGAGTTGAGCTTAAAATACTGAGAAAATAGTACAGGGGGTGCTGAGGGATGCATCAGGGTTGGAGCCTGGTGTGATGCTCAGCAACAGCTTGTGGGTGCCACAGGGGCAGAGGAAGGATTAGGCCCAAGCTGGAGAGTAGAGCTTGGGGCATTTAACTTGGGAGACCTGTGTCTCTGCTGCATCTATATCTGGTTCAGTGATGATATGCACATACAGGTTTGTGGTGTAACTCCAGAGGGATATTTAGCTACCTGCTACTACTCAGTGGCGTGTTTTATTAAGAAGGACTCAGGGTGGTCAAAGAGGTAATCCCTGTGTTGAGGTGCGCATCTCTTTCCATATGGGGTTCACAGTGTGACCTGAAGTGCTACAGCTAAAGCTTTCTGTCCTGGCCTGAAGGCTTAAGCAGGAGACCATTATTCTCAGGAAACACCTTGAAATTCTTCAGGCTTATTAGGCACAGGTGGTCTGAATTTGAAATAATGAACTATGGTTTTGCCTTGTAAAGAAAGGGATGCTGCTGAGGGGAGACAATGTGAGGCGGAAATTAAATATTAAAACTGAAAAAGTCATATCCTAAATTAGTTGTAAAACATCTGGGTGAGTGCAGTGTGGCAAAGAGCACACTTAGAAGCATTAAAAAAAAAGCTAGTACCTCCCTCCTGAGAGGGCTGTCACCTGCTACTTCCAGTGCTTATGTAAATGTATTTCTGAATTGCAAGGCCCCATGGTAACTACAAGGCAAGCATGGTAGTACAAACAGTACTTGCTTTTTTCAGTTCTGTATGTTAGGCAAAGGTAATTTGAGGCAATGATGTAGGTCCTCCCACACTCTGGTGGTGGGGAAACCCCTTAACAAGTCTACAGTAAGAGCCATCTGGTAAGCGGGAGGAGGAAAGGATCCTTGCCTAGGTCTGCATGTGTTCAAGTTTTTTAAAACTAATATGGAGGAGGAAAACTAATGCAAAGTGTCTTTTCTAATGTGTATTCCTTCCACTGTGTGACTGCTTCTCTGTGTGACCAAAAGAGTAAATTGACCTTAATAAAGAGCTAAAGAGAGGAGGTGAGAGCTATTCTTTGGAGGTGAAAAAAAGTTCCTTGGAGCATCTTTTCTCTTAGTGCATGTGATTAAAGTTATTTGTGCTTCAGTCAGATAATTGTCTTTTTTGAATTTGTACTGAAGTTCATAAAAACAAAAAAACAACAAATCTATGTTGTATAGGCTAGATGTCAAGGAAGCTTCATACAGTGGTTCTAAGGTGAACTGATAATGCTGCAGAGGTAAAGATGGGATCTATCATGACGACTTTGGGAGAACTGTAGGTAAAGGATTTCATACCTGAATGCATACCCCTTGTGGACTTCCAGTTTAGTAGGAACCACCTTTACCTTAATTAGGAATAGGAAGGGAAGCCATCCAAGGGTACCAGGACAGGCTGGAGAAGTGGGCCCATGAAAACCTAATGGGGTTCAATAAGGCCAAGTGCAGGGTGCTGCACTTGGGTCAGGGCAATCCCAGGTATTTATACAAACTGGGGGAAGATCTGGAGCAGCCCTGCAGAGAAGGACTTGGTGATCCTGGTAGACAAGAAGCTGGGCATAAGCCAGCAGTGTGAGCTTGCAGCCTGGAAGGCCAATTGTGTTCTGGGCTGCATTCAAAAAGGGGTGGCCAGAAAGAGGAGGGAGGTGATTGTCCCCCTCTACTCAGCTCTTGTGAGGCCCCATCTGAAGTACTGTGTCCTGTACTGGGGGCCCCAGGCCTGGAAGGACATGTAGCTCTTGGAGTGGGTCCAGAGGAGGGCCACTAAGATGATCAGAGGGCTGGAGCACCTCTCATTTCAGAAAAGGTTGAGGGAACTGAGATTGTTGGACTTGGAGAAGAGAAGGCTCTGGGAAGACTTCATTGTGGTCTTCCAGTACTTGAAGGCAGCACATAAACAGGAGGGGGAATGGCTGTTCACAAGGGTGCATAGTGATAGGACAAAGGGGAATGGTTTTGAACTGAGACAGGCCAGGTTTAGATAAGATATTAGGAGGAAGTTTTTCACATTGATGGTGATGATGCACTGGAACAGGTTCCCCAAGGAGGTTGTGGATGCCCCATCCTTGGAGGCATTCAAGGCCAGGCTGGATGTGGCTCTGGGCAGCCTGGTCTGGTGGTTGGTGACCCTGCACGTAGCAGGGGGTTGAAACTAGATGATCATTGTTGTCCTTTTTAACCCAGGCCATTCTATGACTCTAACTAGTGATATCTTGTTATAGACACAGCTGAATAATTTCAGTGAGGTACTTATGCCCAGAGTGAGATGTGGTAGTAAGAATTGCTAGATTTCTATTATTGTCCCCAAAATCAGTAAACTTGTCACTAAGTCAAGCCACTGAGTTGTACAGAGAGGGAAATAGGCACTGTTTGTGCATTGAAAACAGGTGCAATGAGTGTTGAAACAGGTACACTGCACTGTTGGTATAATTCCCTAAGAACTGTTTAGGGATTAATACCTACTCGATGTTGGGGTGAGATAAATAAGGAATATAAAGTTATGGAGGAATCTTGGGAGGCTTTACTACTGAAAGTGTCTGGGCAGTGTTATTTCAGTGTTACTGCCAGTTGCCAACAAAGAAGTCTTCATGAAGTGTTTTGTATCTCTAGTTAGTATTTTTCAGTTCCAAATAATTTTGGGAGACTACATGGAACTTACAGAGTGTGACAGACAATTCTAGTTGGTTAGGGTAACAGCCATGGTGGCACCTACTGTGGTATCTCAATAATATGGACCATGTGCTTTGTGTGTCACAGGTAGCAAATATGTTATAAACACAGGTGAATGAGGAGTATATGTATAGCTTGAGCTGTTATTCTGCAGCAGACCTGTGTGCTGTATCTGTAGTGCTGAGGAGCTACAGGCTTGATTCCACAGTGCTTGGTGCTGCACAAGTTTGTGGTATGGTTTTTGCTAAAATACGAGTGTTATGATGAGAACCTTTTGTTAGCACCTCAGTCTGCTACAAGCTTTTAAAGTCTTAAAGCCATACTCACTGGGAGGATTATCAGAGGCTTTCACTCATGGGTGTTCAACCTTTTGGTTTGCCTGGACCACCTTGAGTCAAGAGGAATTGTCTTGGGCTGCATGTATGTAAGTTGCTCTGAAAGTTGTACCTCCTATTTGACTTTGTGAAAACCAAAACAGATACAAAGAGCACAGTAACTCTGCTTGATAGAGCAAATAAATTCTCAGATAGAGAACATTATTTTTTCATGTAGTCACCACGTTAGCTGTGCATTTTCACCTGTTATGAACAAGAGTCTGCATGCCATGCTTGTGAAAACCTGTACCAGTGGAGTGCTAAAACATACCACTCACTGTACTCAAATTCAGTGTTCTGTCTCCATAAATGTTCGGCAAGTGTCAGTAGGGGCCATTTTTCCACGTGGAGGAATTCAATTCTGCACCTTTGTTTCACATGCGCTTGCATATCAGATGCCATTTTGTCAGACTGCCCCTTTGCTGCCATCTATTGTGCAGTGACAAAATGGTATGGAGGCATCACTTTTGGAATAGCCTTTGTAGAATATATAATATACTTAATAAATTTTGTTACTTACTGCTTTTTATTAAAGTAGTAAAAAAAATAAAAATGTAAAACCTTGTTTTTGTGAAACTAATGCATAAGTCTGGTTTGATTGAAGTGGTTGCAATTCATAGTGAGTTTTTAAGGTGCTCGTCAGAAATTTTTTTAGGAAATTCTACTTTTCCTGTGTTTCATCCTTGACAGTAGTTGTTCACAAATGTGCGTACTGCCAAAAGCAGTGACATAAGGTGTGACTGTGAAGTGAGGATATCTTTCTTTTATACAAGACTGTTGAAGAGACGTGATTAGGTTTTTGAGCTGAATATCTGATTGCAACTCTATGCACACTTAGAAAAATGTATTTATGTTGAATGAAAGTGGAGTTGCAAATATACAGAAATATGATTTTTTTTTTTTTTTGCAGTCTTGAAATATTCTCAAATTCCTTTATTAAAACAAAAAGCACAGCTGCATTTTTTTTTTTTTTTTTTTTTTGGCCGGTCACAGGACAGCCAGTGAATCAAAATTCTTAAAATTATCTACCATATTTCAAGTTAGCCCTGCACTGTGCCTTCCTTATGCCCTGGTTTCAGCCCAGGTATGGTTAATAGTGCAGTAATGTTCAGTTGGTGCTGCGTAGCCACTGCCATAATGATGTGCGGTAGGGAGGACATTGCAGTGTGAGCTGTGCAAGGTTGTGAGAGTTGGACATCACGTTATTTTCACTGGTTGTAGGGAGGACGCAATCTATTTATACAGTCTTCTGTAATCATAGAATGGCCTGGATTGAAAAGGACCTTCAAGATCATTTAGTTTCAGCCCCCATGCTGTGGGCATGGTTGCCAACCACTAGACTAGGCTGTTCAGAGCCACATCCAGATTTGCCTTGAATGCTTTCGGTGATGGGGCATCCTTCTCTGACTGATTTGTCTTACTAAAATTGTAGGGAGAGAAAAATCTGAGATCACTTCCTGGCATTCCAGGGAGTAACTGTTCCTATAGAAAGACCTGAGCTTGTTGGTGAAGCGTAGAAACGTACCGTGGGTGGATAAAAAGGAATAGGAGTGTGGGTATAGAAAGAAGGGAGTAAAACTTCACTCTTGTGGAAACAGCGAGCTGTAGCTCAGCATGTTTGCCCAAGGAATTACAGAGCTTTGCCAGCAGTGGGATGTGAGTTAAACAGAGCTTGTCAAGTAGGCAGTTATAGCTAACCAGATGGAGATGATGAATGGTTTTCAAGAGATGCTTCCAAAGTTCCCTGTGAGCAGAGAGCTTGTGCTTGGCATTGCTATAGACTTGTAGTGCCTTTTAACAATAGGGGCATGCTTTAAAGTGACTCAGCAAATGCATATAATCTTAGTGCTCTTTTGTCCTCTGAACAGTCTGTACTGGTTCTATTGGGAATTATCACAGCATGGTGCAGACCTGAACATTAAAATGGAGTTTTGCTGGGAACAGGTTTCTGTACTTAGACTGCCTATCAGTGGTCCATAACTCATCCTTGCAATAACAAAGGGCACAGCAGGTTGAATTTGGGGTTCTGATGTACCGACTGCAGGGTTTAATTGATTACTAAGAAGAAGAGGTAAAAATATCCTACACTTTGCTTTTTTCAGAAAAAAAGGTAAGAAATAAAGTCATTGTATCTCTTGATAATGAAGCTGACCTGACCCTTCCATCTACTGAGATAGGTTGACATCTGTAACAAACTGGCCAGCTAGCCAGTCTCTTTCAGAACTTAAAAAATGAAGTTTGTAAGTGCTATGTGAGTGACTGGTGTTGACTTAATAGCAGGAGCTTGTGGCTCTGTAACCTTGCCTGAGAAGTACAAAGTATTGCTTCTTGTGTCACTGGCTTGACCAAGTCTATGCTAAATGTCTTACTACACCAAACTTCTTCATCCGCCTATTTCTGGGAAAGGATGCCGGTGTTAAATAAGAAAAACTTGGGAGTGTGAAAGGTGAATTCTAATGGTTGTACTGTTTTTTGTGCATTCTTTTACAGAGTACATATTGCTGCACAATCAGCAGCAGGCATTGAAAGGAAAGCCTAACCATTATACTCTCAATACTGTATAATCTGTTGAAGGCTGAAGGGGCAGCAGTTAGTGTGCTAAGTGGATGATGTCTTTCTTCCTTGTACTGAGTTTTCTCTGTACAAGCTCTTAACTGACATGTCCTATTTGCATTCTTATTTGCTATTTACAGATGTGGCTGGGCTGCTAATCCATGTATGCTAAGAGTAATATATAGTATATATTACTCTTATATATAGTAATATATGTATGCTAAGAGTAATAATAAATGGGTGCAACAGCTAAGACTTAATGACTCATCATTGAAAACTTAGTTTGTAATAATGGTCTCTGTTACCAAAAGCATCTACCGTCTGTTCTGTGGAGTGTATGCCTCTGTCCTCAGTCTCAACTTCTGGGCCAACAGAGAGATTTTATGGGTTGTCTTCATAGGGATGTTTATGTAAGTAAATATTTTGGATTAATGAGATGCTTTGGAAACAGATATCCACTTGCAAGGTGGTGAAATGTCATGGTTATTTTGAACGCTACTCAAGACTAATTCCTTCATGTAACTACCATCAAGCTAGTGTGTGTCTTGCCTTATTGGATTCTGATAGTGTTCTATAAATCAGTAATATAGGTGGAAAGTGGGAATATGGGAACACATTTGACAAAAAAATTGCTGAATTGAAGATGCATGCATCAGCTCTGAGCTAACTCTGGCTCTGGAAAAGCTACATAAATATAATAAATATATATTATTATTTATTATATAAATTTGAGTGTTGTTCTGCCTGAGCTAGTAAACCTTGAAAGAAGCCTGAGTTCATGGCATTGCGGTTCTGCACAGTTTTCGGTACCTGATGGTGTTATGTACACAGTGTTGTGTGGGTGTCCTAACCTGCTAGCTAGTGAGAAATCTCGCCTCCTGTTCTGCCAGGATGTGCACCTTTTAAAATTTGCTGCTATGTAAAATTTATACAACCTGATTCTTATAACTCCTTGGTACGCTTGCAGTTCCCTTCTCTTTCCCTGTTATCAAAGAACTTGGGCTACTGAACAGTGAGTTTCTTTATCATATTCTTACTGCTGGCATAACTTAACAAACCAAGTATGTGCTATGAAACATTTTACAGTGCATTTGTGGAAAGTAGGATGTCTGAGCTTTTCTATTTTATCTGAGGTTTTCAGTTGTGCCAGTTATGTCTGGGCATGTCTGGGGAGATGCTGCAGTCCCAGATGGTTGTAATGCAGTTCTTAATTTTTCCACCACTATGATGCTGACATTTGTGTTGTACGGGCTCTCTGTTTTATACTGGCTGATCTCTGAGCCCTTGTGGTTGGGTCTACTCACCAGACCCTGACTGCAGCCTGTCTGTTGTGCAGCTGGCGCACTTTGGCAGGCTTTGTTTTGTTCAAGGTATGTGCAGGCTGTAGTTTGAGTCCATCTTTCTTGGAGTCCATTTTGGTGATGTGAGATTGTGTTAGGCTTCACAACAAATTGAAGAAAAGTGGTATAACATAACACCTTGTCTTGGCCTTAGTCATGTTCTGCTTTTAGGGTACTATGTCTGAATTTAATATATGTCCTATATAAACTTAATATATTTGCCACAAAATGTGGGCGAATGCTTGGCTGTGTAGCAACCTGATGGTTCTGTACAGATTGCTACTCTATTTGGCTTCAGGGAATAAAAAAGTCATTGTCAGTTTATTTAAACTTTTTTTCTAGTTGCCTAGGTCTGATCCCTAATCAAGCATTCTGCCTTTAATTTTTGTTGTATTTTAAGATGATAAATTCTCAAATTGTTTTGAAAATGTCTTGGATTCTTTTGTGCTGATTGGCTGTGGTATCTTAGCAATCAAATGCAAACATAGATATGTGCTAGAGACAGAAAACAAATATGAAGGGAATAATTTCTCCCAGCTTCTTTGGAAGGAAATGCAATATCATGGTGCTAGTGCATCCTTTTTATTCAAAAAGTATATTAATGAACAGGCAACATTGACTACAACTACAGTATAAGTTCTCTTCCTTTTACGACTAGTATTTTAAACAAAGACTATATCAGAAATAATGTGGTGTCACTGTCATTAGGATGAAAGAGCACTAGAGTTAAGTGTTTGTGCTGGAGGACAGGTGGTCAATCAGAATTGATTATAATGGCTGTGCTGATTTAGTCTAGCTGTCTATGAAACTTCAAAGAACCAGAGCTTTAATTGGTATTGAATTGCATTGATTTGATGGATTTTGATGTTCCTGATTAAGTAGGTTCTCATTGGCTGTTTAAATCTGTAGTAGGAGTTCAGAGCTGTGAGCAGGGAAAGGGGAGCAGAAGAGATTATTGAATGCTTTAGGCAGGATTGAGCTCAGGAAATGGGGATGATGTGGATAAAAATGAACTGTAGCAGAGGAAGATATCTCTGCTTAGATGCATGTTTAAGATGTAGACAGTGGAGGTCATGAGAAAGCACTAATTTGCATATTGCTGAGATGCAGGTCTGAATTGCAGAGGAACTCTTTGTAGAGAGTCCATCGTGTTCTATTAATGGGAAGAGACAGACAAAAAGTAGCCTTAAATAGCTCCAAGTTGAGATGGGAATAAAGATTCCTGTCTCCATAAGGAACAGCATCTTGTCTCTGACTTGGTCAATCCACTCCTTGGGGTAATCCTTGAGTTTCACATTAAAGATATGACAATCAAGTGTAGGATTTTGGATGTGGAGCTTGTTTGGTGTATCCCAAGTGTTGACACAGCTGCTGTTGTTTGTTATCTGACTGTCTCTGCTCATAGTCCTTCTTCCCATTTCATCTAGATATGAGAACATCCATATGCCAGTGTCACTTCCAGTTGTGCAAGAATTTTCAGTTCTGATTCTTGCTGTTTAATGATGTGTCATTCCTAAAAGATGCTTGGCTTCTTGTTGGTGGGTACCAGCTATGGAACAATGGAGGTATGGGTATACATGGTCTGTTGTAATCTTGATCTGTGGTAACTGTTCACTTCCCTGCATCTGAGCAGGTATGTCCTGCAGTTGGCATTTCAGTACTGCTGCCCTGTATTAAGTAAATGCTAAGCAGCTTTTCCGGAGGGTGCTTGAATTCTTTTTGTGCTGATTTTCTGTATAGAGCTTTTCTGTGTGGCTGAATCAATAATCGATTTGTGAAAATGTGAAAAGTAACTCTAAACTGGAGTTACTGAAAAAGCTTTACTCAATTAAAACTCCAGAGCATGCAGAGTATTTGCTGAGTGTGAGTCGGCGTTATTGATTTGTTTTCTTCTTTATGCTTTGCTATTCAGTAATTCTGTTAAATAGATGAGTGCAAGGAATACATATCCACCATTAAGAATGAGAGACTTGATGAACTGGATCGGGTTATCAGAGCAGATATTTTGATCCCAGTAATATGGGCAGAGCATGCTCCTGTGAAAACTTTCTTCTGATGTCTATACAATTGTACTCTGAAGCACACAATAAAAACATCAATGCTGGTTATTAGCTATAAATCCTTCCACAAATTTCTCCGTGATCCATGTTGTTGACTTACAGATGAGATTGCTCAGTACTTCCATAATGAAATTAACCATTACAGTCGTGATTAGAAGCTCTAAGGAAATGGATAGCTAAGATAACATGAAGAATTAACAACCATTGCAATTGACTAATATGTGATGCTGCTTAAAATAAAAATGAGGGTATATGTCCTCCATATGGCTGATTGTGAAAGCATTAATTCTTCCCTTTAATAAATGCTACTAGGGAAGGCTGTGGAAAATAATGCCAAAGGGTATATGAGAGAAGAGAGATGTATCAAAGCTTGATGGTATCTTTTTATTGGGTATTTGTCTCTGTGTGTGTGTATAACAAAATAAAGGTAGTTTCCAGTTAAAATTACCTTCTGTTGGTGGGGGAAGGGAAGGAAGGAGTTTGTCTAACTATACAAGTTTAAAAAAATAAATAAATAAAATAAAAAAAAAAAAATTGGAAGGTGCTGGGAATCGCAGACTTGGTCTGCTTACATACGTTAGAATAGAGGTGACTGAGATACTGGAGTGTTTTTCTTTTTGTATTATGAGAGTAATTGGTTAGGTTAATAGCTAAGATGTTGTCTGAGGCACAGAGTTCCAATTTCAAAGGCACATTCTTGGAATAAGGTATGTAACTTGAACGTGGAAAGGAGTCTGGGACTGTCAATAGGCACAAACAACAGCTGGGTCCTTGTAGAATGTGGCCTGAGCAGAGGAAGAGGTTTTTCCTTCAGGATAATCCATATATATCTCTGTAATAGATATTTAAAAGTTTGAAAAGTCTCTTTTCTTACTGCACGCATACAAAACAACTTTGTGTTGGAGGTGATAGAAGATAAGAGGTAAAGTTGTCATTGGTAATTTAGTAATCTTCTTCTAGAGGGCACTGTGCTTCCAGAAAGATCTAGGAAGGCATGAAGATGTTGGGCAGCTTTGTGGGGGACAAGAGGTTCTTTGTGTTTTGCTGGAATGAAGACTTCTTCCTGTTAGAGCTCAGACTACAGGGAGTAAATCTTGAGAATAAGCCTGGATACATTATAGCATGATTTTAAGTGAATTCTATATTGAGGTTGTTTGCTTTGGGTGTGTAAAAGCAGTGATTGAGCAATACTAGGTTTCTTTAGTGTACGCTGTGTTTGCTGATAGACTTCACTAGCATGAAACTAGGGGTTCAGATTAAATTCAGCAAATTGTTTAAGCCAAAATAAGGGAAAGATAATCTGAAAAAGCTATAACACTATTAAATAGTTCTTATCTCAACTTTTTAATCATTTCTTAAGAGTGAGACTGAAAAGAACTTGAAGCAGGAAACAGTTGTAGGTTGAATCCTGGTTGTTTTTTTTCCTTAACTGAGGCTCAAGACAAAGCCTATTATAGTTTTCTTGAAAGTATTAGGGAGTTGTAAGTTGTACTGTAAATCCACTGTATGTAGGCAATGTAAAGGAACAGGATCACATTTGTAGTAATGAAGAGAAATGCCCTGGGATAATAAATAACTTATAATAAAATACTTCATGAATCCAAAGGAAATAGACTTAAGGGATCATATAACTTCTATATCCTAGAGGACTGGCTTGCAATATATAATCAATATGCACTGGCTTTATATGCCCCAAACTTCAGTATTTTTAATATAGGATTATATTAAATTAATGGATTAATATAGGATTAATACATTAATGGGATGAAAAAGAAGGGAAAGGGCAGTAGGCTTTTCTTCTTCTGAATCCTTTCCTAAGATTTACTTTTCACTCTATTTTGACTCTTTTATTTACATTGTGCTTTTCTGCTTTAAGGTCAGAGACTGGGAGTCTGAGGTGATTTTAATCACTCTGGATAGCTACGTTATCTATATGTGACTATTATTTTCTAAGTTCTTCTGTGTTCTGAATTTCTTGTGGCAGCTCTTTTCACTGCCTAGCCACTTTGGTAAGTAACTGTGTATGGGATGAGAATATATTGTTTTTCCCCTCTCTTCTGTCACCCTTACTGGATAAATATTGCTTTTGGAGAGACCAGTCTGTTGTTCTGATGTAGAGCTGGAGGGAAGTGATGATTTTCTATGAAGAAAGGAGTACTGTGAGCAGTGAGCCTTGATGTGGAGTTATTGTGCCTCTTAGATTGCTATGGTGAGTAGTGTCAAAAGGTTATTTATTCTGTTTCATTGTCATGAACTTCAAAATACACCTTGAAAGTAAATATATGTTGAAAGAAGAATGCACACAGTGGTCTGTTCTTGCCTGAGAAGACGGCATGGAACAGATTAGCTTCTGTCTCTTATCCTTAATTCACTGTTTTACTTTGCAAACTCTTTTTCAGCCCGATCAAAGAGTTTGGTGATGGGTGAGCAGATTGGGCCTCCATCCAGACCTTCTTCTCCTAGCCCTCAAGAACGTGTGGTGAAATGTGGCTGGCTAAAGAAACAGAGGAGCATTATGAAGAACTGGCAGCAGCGGTGGTTTGTGCTGCGTGGAAACCAACTCTTCTATTATAAAGACGAAGAGGAAACTAAACCTCAGGTATATCTTTTAATTACTATTTCAGAACAGTAGGGCATATTGCTTGTGACTTCTGTACAGGTCACTGTTTAGACTGAGAGCTCTCTTCAGTTGCTGTGAGCACTGTGAATACTCAAAGGAAGAGATGTTTCAAAGAGCCTTAGCTAACATGCAGGCAAGTAGTAGAGCTTGGGAGAACATGTTCCCTGGTTTAATTATGTTTCCAGTCAGTTCTGTGGCTTTCCTCATAAAGAAATCTAGTTGCAGAAAACTCATTGCCTGAAATCACAGTAATGTCAGTGCCATTTGATGTATATACTATTTTTACTTCAGTTACCAACTCAAAATAGTCAATAATAAATGGTAGCCTGTTACTGGCTGTATGTAATAATAATAATACAAGTTTTAATTGTCAAGAGGTTCCATAACTTCTCTGGAAGTAAGGAGTCTTCTGAACTGCTGCTGTTTGTTCATGAAAAGCAAAATGTAGAGGATTTTTTTGTCCACTGAAAGTTGCTTGCTCTTCAGCTTATTTTTGTTTCCTTTATGTCTCCTGCTGCTCCCATACAACTTGTCTTAATCATATTTGAGCACTCTTCATGACTGAACAGAGCACATTGTTCAATGTGTTTTGTCTGTCATTCTAGGCTGTCTGATAGCTGTTTTCAGGAGCTGCAGGCCAGAAACAAGGCTTATTTCTCCAGAAAATGGCTGACATTATTGTAAATAGATAGTTCTGATGCTGTTCTGTGCAATGTGTTTTTAACAAATCTTGCCTTGAACTGAATTAATGCTGTTAGTCTGAATTTGCTCATGGGAAAAGTGAGATGCAGAGACTATGACTTTCTCATGCTCTTATGAGAAATCCTGAGTAGGAAAACGAATCTGCATGTCCCAAGTCTAGTGCTTTAGTAACTTTGATCTTAGTTAGTGTGGGATACCTTTTCCTTGTATGTTCAGTTGAAATTAGATTTGGGATCTGGAAGGTGCTCTGTAAAACTTTTTGAAATAATTTTGCAGTTGTCCATGCCAGTAGTGTAGTCACAGGTCTTAGTGAAAGAAGTTTTATGAACGATGACTTATGTTTCAGGCAAAATGTGCCAGCCCAAGATGACTTAGGGAGGAGAGGCTTATAATTTAACCAAGGAAACTTGACTGTTGTTGTACCTGATACTGCTTTCGTAGTCTTGGTAAACTTTGTTTGAATTTCTATGGGAATAGCAAACATTGAAGGGAGTGCTGGGTTTAACAGAAGACTATTGAAAGACTGAAATGCTCCTCCTTAGAAGGTTTTGCACTGTCCTCTGAATTGGAATGTATGATCTGTTTTCCTATAGGTGCAATGCCTTACATTCCAAGTTTTTGTTTTTGATCTGCAGGGAAGAGATGGGCTGGATTCAATTGCTTTGCAAACTTAGACCTTATCCAGAAAATGGGAAAGTATGCTAATTTAATGGAATTGAATGTTCACTAATTTACAATGGCTGCATTGTTGCAAACCTCTCAGTACAATAAATGTTTTAATTTAATCTTCTAAATATTCCAGCTTTTGGCAAGCCTATGAATGTGAATACTGTCCTGTAATTCAGTTTGAGAATGAAATGTATTTTATGAGAAACCATTTAGTTGTTCAGCCTTCTATGGCTTTGATTCACCTAAGCCAGTTCTCTATTGAAACAGTTTTCACATGGATGCTTTTTCATTATCCTGTTCTGACCTCCAAATCTTAATATAGTCATCTGTGTGACTAGAATTTGACAGGAAGAGCTATGGAGCTCCAGATTGCTGAGGTGAGAGTGAAAAACCTTGCTTAGTTTGTTGAGACTTGTTATCTCTCAATTCATTGCTAAGCAGAAAAAGGTGAGCCAGCTGCTTAGGGCTAGCCTGTGTGGGTTTTGTTATATGCCAGCATACAGGACTTGAGAGTGGGCTGAGTTTTAGTGTGTTGTATATAAGCCTGGGAGTTACTGCTGTTCTATGCAAATTGTGAGGGGAAAGAATCTAGGCAAAGCTTTGTGCTGTTTGACTTGGAGTGTGTGTCTAACAGCAAAAACTAGTCAGCAGGCTGGGGAAAAATTTTTGACTTGTTCCAATACAGGCGAGTGTGAGTGAATGTGGACTTATTTCTTAAATTTTGCTGACTCAGAGACATCATGATGCAGTGATACTGTGGCATACTATTGGCAGAGCTCAAGGGCTGAAGCTCATGTTGGATCTCTCCCATACTGGTCCATCTACTTCATCATGATATGGCATGTGTTGTTTCTGCTGTGGGCCAGTTGGATATGTCAGTGGTATGCTTGGGAACCTCACGCTTTTATGTTTTTCCTTCTCTCTACCATCACAATCTCCTGGTTTTGCAGTTGATGAGCACAGGCAGGAGTATGCAAGTGTGAGATATCTATTGCAGAACAAAGAGCTCCTGAGCCCAGCCTCGCTATCTGGCAGAAGCTGTTCATTAATGCTATATATTCTCCTTTGTACTTGGCTCCTGCAACTGGGGGATACTTTTATGGCTCCTTCTATCTCCTGATGATTGAGATGGGATCCTTATCTTCCTACATGTGGCAGACAATCTGACATGCATCTCAACTCCCCTGAAGTTCATAATAGCAGTTTCTACTCTTCTTTAACAGTTCTATGAATATGAAAGCCTTAATCTGGACAAGTTACTATTGTACCTCCAAGAAACTTCACAAATCTATATGCTCGTGTTGTACAAGTAACTGCTGAAGTCATTGATGTTCCAAGCTTTTCTGCGTAGCGTTGTTACTAAAACACAGATCTGGTTTTTCTGTAAAAGGGGGGTGGATGTATTTGTATGTATATGATTATGTAAGCCTCTCTAATGTCATTAAAGCCCTAAATAACACCTGTGAGTCCCTCTGAGTCTGAGGTCACAGCTGGATATGAACAGGTTTGGCCTCTCCCTGGTTCAGTTCATAGCATTTTATAAAACAAATCTAGTTAGATTTGTTTCACATCTCTGCGGGCCTTGCACTGGTGCAGAAGATTGTCAGTTACAAGGCTGAATAAACTCTGCGTGGCAGGGTGACACCAACTCATCCTTGTTTGAAATATGTCAAATGCATATCTCCTACACGACTTCAGGGGAGTAGGGTGGTTGGTAAACATACAAATGTCTTGGAAGTTTTTCTCTTTCACAAAGCATCAGCATGTATGGAGCTGGTGAGAAAACTTAAATTTAAGCCATCTTTATTTTGTGAAATGTAGCTGATTTTAGTCTCTTATTTACAGTTAGGATTGTTAATTTTGTTAAGTCTGTGCCGTTGGGTTTGAGAACAGATGTACCAAATTAACTTCTCTGTTAAATGAGGGGATATACTGATAATTGTTCCTCTTCTGAGGCTAAATGACCATACTCATACATCATATTTAATTCTTCATTCCTTTTGTGCCTGTTGTATCTGGCTGAGAGGGTCTTACAAAGACCTGACACTTTGTATTTGTGCTGTGATAGAGTGCAGAAACAAATGATTTGTTATTTCTGAGTGCTGTGCAGGCATAAGAAATGACCTCCGTTTTTTTCAGTGTTGCAACATGCTGCTATTGCTGTTCTGGTATATTAACAGTGCAATGAGAAAGCAAAGTGTTTGAAGAGGTGGATTGCATTTATTAGTTTGAAGCACACAGGATCAGAGGGAAATAGGAAATAGCTGTAAAACAGGTGAGTGTTGCAACAGTGAAGCTCTTCTGTTGTGTAAAGATGCCCAGAATATAGCAAAAGATGCAATATATTGCTTTTATGTATCTACAGTAGGAGTTGTGTAGATTGCAAGGAATGTTACTGAAGGTGGCTTCAAGTGTTAAATTCATCAGCAGCTAAAAAGACTTCTACAAAAATATTTGTGCTTCCATTGGTTAAGTGCAGTGCTAGAGCTTCCATACTGTGAAAAACAAGAGGTCAGAATGGGATGTTTTCTCAGCATTGTTTCATTGCTGGTTGCTTATAGAGCTTGCTGGTTTTTATCATGCAGTACTGACTATGGCTTGCTATAGCTATGTGAATGAAGCATTAAGCTCTGACTTTATGCTTACTGTGAGAAGTTTGCATGCCTGTAAGGCTGTGCTATTAGCCATTATTGCATGTGTTTGCAGCAAAAATGAACAGAAGGGTTGGAAGGTATTTTTCCTACGTGCCCCTCTCTCCCTTTGATTCCTTTTGCAAACATGTTTGTGGACAACTAGTGACAAGTCAGGGAGAAGAACGTAGTAAGATAACTGCTGAAAATACTTCTTCCTCTAATAAACCAGATGTTAGTGGCTGCATGTTTAAATTTTTTTACTTACATGATGTTAAAGGAAGGGAGGAGGTGGTTTCTTTTTCCTGTACTGATCTAAATCCTTAATGTTTTGATTACTTATGCAGTATCAGTTACAAAGGAACCATGACTGCACAAATGCATAAGTCTTTGAGTCTCTCTTTGAGGCACATTGATTCAAAATAATGGCAATTGTAACCAGTTCCTTTTTCCTTAGTGAATATTGTACTTTTCTGTTGTCCCTGTGATTTTTGGTCTCTGGCTGAGTTTCAGAGCTAAATGAAAGGAATTGTCATGTGAAAGAGTGAAAAAAGGCTTACAGCAGTTTGCCTGTGTAATAAAGCTTTCAGAACCTCACTCCATCAATGGTAACTAAATCTCTTGATGGTGGCAGAAGCTGGCTCATAATAGGTATAAAAGTGTTAAACAACAGTGTGACAGTATTAAAGAAGTTTTAAAAAATCATGCATTTCAGACAGTTGCTTTTATGGTCTTAAATTGGGTGGTATGAGTAGAAACGTGATATAACTGAGTAATGTAATGGTATGACCTACTGAAACTCTGCATGTGCCTGAACTGGCCTGGTCTAGAATAAAGAGGTACACAAACCAATATTTCAGGGATGGGGAATGGATAATTGCAGCTTTCTGGTCCTACTGCTCTTCTGTTACATGTTCAACAACCCAAAGCTGATAATGCTAGGCTTTAATCTTCTGTAAAATTTACAATACAGTTGGAGCTATGAGAATTTTTTTTAATCCTCATAACTTGACAAATTTGTTACTTGATGCATATAAGCAGACAAGTAGGAACTGTGAAATGTGTAGAGTTATTGGAATTTAAGGGATGAAAGGTGCCAGTGTTGTCAGCAAATAACAATTTTAGAGTGTGTAGCTGGTATACAGATTGAAAGACCAAAAACTCAGTGTACTGGTTATAGCATGTATTCTCCTATATTTCTCCTACTCTAAAAATACCTATTCCTGAAGAAAGTATGTAAAGTATGAATGAAACACTTGGTTAAATCCTACAGCGCAGTATATATTGGGAAATGTGATAGAGTTGTCCCAAAGAAGACTGTGGTAAGAGAACAGCCAGAGGAAGGGAGTAGTGTCAAAATATGAGCTAGAAAAGAGAGATCAGTTAGCGGTTAGGTGATTTAGTAACAGCCAACAAATGGTAATTGAATAAATTGAACTACATCAGGGCTACTTAAAGTGGCAAACTCAGATAAGCTGCATCAGATGGGTCACGAGTTACCAGGTGTTTGCAATAAAGCATGTTTATTCTTGTAAAAGAAAAATTAAATTCTAATTAACTGTGTGCTGACTAGCCATAGGTTAGTTTGGTATAGGGTAATATAGTCTCCATACAGTATTTGCTTGTGCACATATGTTCATCTTACAGTTTTTAGGAAATAAATTTGTTAGTGTTTAATGCAGTGAACACTACCCAAGTATTTCTCTCATGAAGTGTTAGCAAATGGATTTCATGACCAACTTATTGTTATTTCACGTGCTTTTTTTAGTCTTTTTCTGATCTAACATCCATTCTGTTTTGCAGAACCATGTCTAGCTGTAGTAGAAATTGTTCTCCCACTTGAAGTAAATGCAGAGCTGAGAACATTGTAATTGTCAATATGGAATCAGCTGTAGATTTTCTACTTCCTCTATATTGATGGATTTGAGGGGAAGATTTCTTGCTCTACAGTCAATGATAAAGCTTATGGCTCAGAGGAATTTCTTTCTCAAGTTCTTCAGCACACCTGTAAGGTATTTTTGTAACATTTGAGACAAGGTGCTTTCCTAGTTGAAGTAGTATTAGGTATCATTTCACATAGTCATTGTTTTGACTGTCGTGCCTCTAAGCGTAGTTCTTGAACAGAGGAAAGATAATTGAAAAAACCAGATCAGGTCCCTGTATTGCTGCTTCCTGATGAGTCAGTACAGGCATAGTGACAGACAGCCTGTGTGGTGCCATTGCCATCACACATGCATTATAGGCCTATTATTAAGCATGCAACTGTAGCAAGTGGTTTAACTGTTACGTGCAAACTTCATTTTATTCTGAGAGCTGAAATGGATTTTCCCATGTGAGCCTGCAACATTTATGCCAGATGGATGAGGATATTGGTAGCATCTCACATTTTTGCACGCATTTGGTCAGAGGTTCAATCCGTCATTATGGATAGGATGTTATGTAAGGACCAAAGAGACTTGAACTTGGTATCATCGTTGTTGCTCAGGACCCTGTGAGTGGCAGCTGGGTTTTGCAGCCTGAAGATGAGCATCTCATCTTTGTATACAAAGCACAGTGAGAGCTGGACGCTTCATGTTTGTTGATGCAGCTCTTGTAACAGTTGCAAAATAGGATTTGTGTCCTACCTAAGGTAAGAGCATGCATCTGAAAAGCAAGATGTACTTTTGGAACTCATAGATGGCTATTGGTTGTGCTTCTGGGGAACGATGGGACAAGAATACAGGCATGCTGCCATGACCCAGCAGGACAGTGTGTCCCTGAGAAAGCTGTTACAGGCTGTGTAGAGACTTATAATCAACTGACAGAAATACTTAATTTGCTTAAGCTCTAAAGATACCTGTCCTTTTAGAAATCTGTTCTAAATGTTAAGCATGGCCTGCAGGTTTGTATGCAGAAACTAAATCAATAGCCTAACTGAAATTCCCATTGATCTTCTGCCTACTTGATTATTTATATGCATTCTGTAAGATCGCATTCTTTTATTTGGCAGTCAGATAAAAAATAAGTTATGCCATAATGCTTCAAGAGAAACCTTAAAAGATATTGCTTTTTTTTTTTTTATGGGTGTTTCATTGTACATTTTTATGAGCGAATTGTGCTTCCACATAAGTAGAGCAAATTACAGCATTGTTTTCAAGGGAGGAATATCTGAAAATATGGTGCTATGTCTATTGACAGGTGAGTGCCCTGGATTCACTGGAGTGAGGGGGATGTACTCGGTAGTTACAGCATGTGAAGTTGACCCTGGGTGTTCTGGTGTGTTGTGTAACATAGTTGCAGTTGCACAGTCCATCCTATCAGTCTGACTTCTGTGCTGAAGGCTAGGGTGAGAACTTGGAGCTATTGCCTTTCTGGAATATTTTCTTAGGTGCCTCATGAGGAAAGTGGAAAGGAAGGACTGACCTGCAAAGAGCTTTTTATGTTCTTAGTAACTGTCAATATATGTGGTTTTTAAAGTAGCTATGAGTTTGCTTCTATTCCCAGAGCAGGAGGTAGCATATGCCCATCCTCTGTTTCCAGGGGAAAAGAAACTGCTCTGCATCTAATTCATTAATCTTTTCTCAGTATTGAGTTCATATGATAAAATGCTTCAGTGCATCTGCAGTGGGCTTGAATTGTGCCTGACAGAAAGCAGCTTTCTTCAGTGTGTTCTGGCCACTGGGTTCCAAAGATGAAGTTGTATGCAAGACCTCTCTGCACCCTTTTGAATAGCTTGTGATGCACTGGCATTTTATTCTGCATTTCCAATATTTTCTTTGGAGTGACTTCATGTTTTCTAAATTCAGTTAATATCAGAAATAAAGACACTGAACAATGTGATTTGGTGGAAAGTATACCAAAAGCTTATCTTGTTTTGCTGGCTTTCATTTTAGTTTGCAATTATTCTAGATAATCAGCTCAGTGTAAACTTAATTACCTTCCTGTACTGTCTTTTCCCACTTTTAATTTTGCCCTAATCTAGGGGCAGGATTTGAGCCCTTGCGCTCTGCTGTGCAGTGCTTATGTGGTGGTCTTGCTAGAGCATTGAATTTGCATCTAGTCAATGAACAAAGATGGCAATGATGTGTTCTCCCTGTAAAAGATTTTTATAATGGGACACCTGAAAGGGGAAGTGGGAGTAACATGGTGGCTGCGTTATATAACATGGGCGGGTTGTCATAGCACAAATTTGGTGAATGTTTTTATCTGCTACGCTGGGTTAATGACAAACTTCCACTGAAGTTGTTAATAGAAATTAACTAGCTGTTAGTTAATCCTTTCTGGTAGCTGGGTGTTTTAATGCTGCTTTCTTTCTATGGTCTGCATGTTCCTGAATATCTGTCCTCTCAGAATATCCTCAACTTTTACTGGCAAAAAATACTTAAAATCCATCTAGTTGCTTCCTGTTTTCCCTCCAGTCTAGGGTGAACTTTACAAGACAAAGAAGTAAAGCTGTACTTGTATATATAAGACACTTTACTAATATTTCATGCTCTTATAATTTATGAAAAGGCCTAAGCTTATATAGCTGCAGAAAATTGCCGGTTTTAGTGCTCTTGGGTATTCATAGATTTGAATAATCACCGAATGTTCTGAGTAGGAAAGCACCCACAGAGATAATTGAGTCCAATTCATGGCTCCACACAGGATCACCCAAAAATAAAACCTGATTTCTGAGAGCATTATCCAAGTGCTTGAGTTCCAGAAGGGTTTGAGCTGTGACCACTGCTATGAGGAGCCCCTTCTAGTTCTTGACTATCTCTGGTGAATAACCTTTTTGTAATGACTGCCTGACCCTTCACTGATGCAGCTCCATTTCTCTTGGTTCTGTCTCTGTCCCCACAGAGCAGAGCTCAGTGCTATGCTTCCACTCACCTTGAGAGGAAGCTGTAGGCTACCCTGAGGTCTCACTGAGTCTCTTGTCTAGGCTGCAGAAACAGAGACCTCAGCTGCTCCTCAGATGTCTTTCCCTCAAGACTCATGTTTGATGAAGTACAGATCAAGATCATGCAAACAGATCAGTATCACTATGGATGATGTGTAGCACTGCTGTTATCAGAGGCCTAATGAATTCAAACAGTCATTGTCCTTTGCAAATATACTTTTTATGTGCCAGTTTATCTGTGGTAACTTTGTTACAGAGATGTTTTTTACACTAGGAGTTAACTGGAGAGCAGTCCTCAAAGATATCTTAGAGAAGAAAGCTGAAGTTTTACAAGTTTTCCCTGTTTTTTCTGTGAGGTTTGCAGTTTTAGAATTCTGGGTCATGCTCTGAATGACAGATGGCCAAGAGAGCCTTGTTTCAGTTCATATTATGATAGGAGGATGGTTGGACTAGATGAGCTTGTAGGTCCTTTCCAACTTTGTGATTCTATGAAAGTATCAAGCAACAGAGTTAAGTTTTAAGTGGTTTGCAACGTGACTGCTGACAAAATACAAGTGTAGAGAATAGCTGAGCAGAAATGTGATAGGCATACCTCTAAGTGCTGGCTGTCCTTTCTCACTAACTTCTCCCTTCTTCCTCTTCTCCACCAAATTGCACCATAGTGAACGTTCCCCAGCAAAGGAAAGATGTGAGCCTGTTGGAGCAGGTCCAGGAGGGCTGCAAAAGTGCTCAGTGAGCTTGAGAAATTTTTTTTTAAGGTGATGTTGTTGAGGTACTGGAACAGGTTGCCTGAAGAATCTGCAGGTGCCCCTTCCTAAAAATGTTCAAAGTGAGGCGGATTGCAGCCCTGGGCCTCCTAATTTATTCTATTGACCTGCAACATCATGAGTGGGTTTTGTAGGATGGCAGTAGATGTTGAACCTTCCTGCTGATATTCCCTTACATGTTGTTGCTGTGTGACAGATGGCAGCAGAGGGACAGTCTGACACAATGGTGTCTGACATGGAGGTGTGTATGAAGTGAAGGTGTGTCATCGAATTCCTCCATGTGGAGAAGATTGCACTCAGTCATATTTAGCAATGCTTGCTGAACATTTATGGAGACCTAATAGTGGATGTGAGCACACTGAGGCATTGCGCAGTGCATTTCATTAATAATGCTGTCTTAACATCTGTGAAGCAGTGGGTCACATCTGCTGGTGCAGATTTTTACAAGTGTGGCATGCAAGCTCCTGTTCATCACTGGTGAAATACATAGCTAATGGTGATGGCTGTGTTGAAAAGGAGTGTTGTGTAACTGAGAACTTGCTGTAACAAATAGTATTGTGCTCTTTGTATCTGTTGTAGCTTCCATGGAAACAAATAGCAGGTGTTACTTTCAAAGCAGCTCACCTGGGTAGTCCTTAGGGTTCCTTCTAACCCCCATCATTCTATGATTATTCCGTAATTTGTCAATAAAACTACTGTGGAAATTTTTGTTCAGTTAAACATGAGATGTTAGTGTAGCCAGTTTGTTATCCTTAGCATGAAGTGTGTATCTGGGAGCAGAATTGGGCCTTGCTGTTTTACTCCCTAGTCCCATCCTGTAAGCATTCTTAACAGCAGCTGTGTGAAAGGCAGTGTTATGAAAATTGAGATTATTGGTGTTTGGGAACCAGCTGTGTTTTAGGGACCAGTGAAGAAAAGGAAGCTTTATACT
This sequence comes from Lagopus leucura, assembly GCF_019238085.1. Classification (NCBI taxonomy): domain Eukaryota; kingdom Metazoa; phylum Chordata; class Aves; order Galliformes; family Phasianidae; genus Lagopus; species Lagopus leucura. Next base: position 17,838,806 of record NW_024962255.1, on the reverse strand, counting down.
AGCGTTTCCCACATCGCTGCTTTTCTTATCAGACACTGACTTTACAGTGCCTGGTATGGGACAGGACTTCTCAGTTGGTTTTGCTAGGGATAAGAGCTACAATAACACCTGGTTATGTAGCCTCTGAAGATTTTTCCTCCAAGAACAAACTTGAAAGAGGGTAAAATTATTTTTCAAAATCGAATCTGAATCTACAGCTTACTGGAAGTTCTGTAACCCATTGCACACTACTTGAACTGTCCAGTCATCTTAGGGATGGCAGCCACTGCCTGAGGAAGAGAGAAATAACTTAGTAATGAACTGAGGTTTGTTTCTGGGGTGTGCTTTGGCATATATCAAGTTAGACCTTGAGGAATTACTCTGATTTAATCCATCATTAATTTATTTTCCAAGAAAGATTGTTAATGCAGTCTGAGAGGCTACTGGGCAAGGACATGTCAGTGTGTTTAAATTTAGTAATGTCACTCTACCAGTGATTGCAGCTGTCAGAACTGATACACTCTTGCTAAGAAAATGAATCATTTTTTATCTTTTTGTTTCTATTTGTTTAAAGTACTTTGTAGTGTGTGAGGCAGATTAGACAGCTGTAAGCTGGTTCCCTGTTACCGTCTGGAGAAGCAGGTTGTCCTACTGCAACCACTCCTTCTAGAGAAATGCTCTACATAATTCCCTGAAATCTGTAGCAAGATGTGCAAGAACCTGATCTGAAGAACTTTTTAACGTATGCACCTATGACCTAGAAGTACTTTCCAGAGATGGATCTACATTGGAGCTTTGCTTGCTTCTGAACTCTTCAATTTGAAAAAAAAATGCTTTGAGGCCAAATGAGTTTGTTTGTTTTTTTTGAGGGAGGCAGACATACCAGCTAAAGACTGAAATTTATCTCAGTTTATACTTTTTTTATTAGTTAACTCATGCAAGTTGAGATGACAGTACAAATGAACATTCTCCTGTGCAAGCCTCTTATAGCTTGCTGGGCTGCAATTGTTTAGTTAATTAGAACTCAATTTGAAAAAAAAAAAAATTTGAAAAATTAAAAGGTGAAAGAAGAGTAGATGTGATATGAGAAGAAACTTTTCTAAGGAATATTAGTTAAGAAAGAGAAATCGCCTGTGTATGCTCAGAGTATTGCTATTCCAGAGGAAAGGTCATTTGACCAGAAGTGTCCGGAAAGGACAGGTAAGCTACGTGCATGATCAGATAAAGTCTTTCTTGCTCAGATGCAATGAGGTTGGAAAAGGGAATGGCTTAGTAGAAGAGTGGAGCTCAAGTTTACAATGTCTGTTACATTTGTCTTTTCTTTACCCTTTCTATAGCCCTTCCCATTTCACTTGTTTGTGTCCCTTACAGGGTCTCATTCTGCTGCAAGGAAATCAGGTGAATGAGCTGCCACTTAATCCTGACGAGCCCGGAAAACATCTATTTGAAATTGCCCCAGGTAGGCCAGCAAGTCCTTTTACTTCCTGCGTAACCTTAAGTATTCCCTTTAGCTGTCATCAGTGATAGGAGAGCTGCATGGCTTACTTGAATTCTGGGCATTCTGATACACTAGCCAAATCACCTAGAGAAATTGAGAAATAGGGCTTGAGTTATACAAATAGAGTTATTAATAACAAATAGAGTTATTTGTTGTGATAGTATCTCTTTTTGGATGGAACTGATGCTGTGATACCTCAGAAAAACAGTTGGAATGCCTTGCACCCCTGTACTTTTCTGTTTTGAGGGGGCTCCTGGCCAGCAGTGCTGTGTGATCTCTCGCTTTAATGTGGTTTTCCAGTTGTAGGTTGTGGCAGATGCTGCTGTGGAACGCAGAGCTTATGGAAAAGAGACATGCAATGTCTGGATGTAACTTTTTAATGTATCCTGATAAAGTTTAAAAAAAAAAAAAAAGTATTATTTGTTTTTTGAACTGAAAAAATTAAGAGAATAGGCTGCAATGGGAAACTTGATTTTTTTTTTTTTTTTTTTAAGGTAGAAAATCCCATTATGTTGCCATAATTTTGTACGAAACTTTTGAAAAAATTTAGCTCCTCTGTGAACACTTCCTGTGCACTGCCTTCCTACATGCGAGGTATATTTGAAGTTTGTGTTGCAGCCCAGGAGCAATTGTTCTCACTTGATTCAGTTATAATTGTATCATGGTAAAGATTGTCCCTGTGGTTAAATATGGAGGCAGTGTATTTTGGGAGTAGCTGCAGGTGGTAAGATCTGCAGGGAAGAAAACTGCTGCACTGCAAGCAGTGTTAGAGATGAGGAATGAGAGAGGCGTGCCTCTCTACGTGCTTGTCTTCTGGTACCTGTGGCAACAATCTGAGGAGAAACAAACTAATTTACTAAATATGTTATCAGAATGCAAGATAACACACTATAATACAATATAATCAGAATTGAAGCTAATAAATCAAATATAATGAGAGAGAGAATGTCTGAAAGGTGGGTAGGCTGTGCCATAACACTGAGGTGAAATGCGCAGTCCAGTTGAGCAGCATGGAGATGGGAGGAGAGCCAACAAAGAAAAGCGGACAAAAAAAGAGTGCATCAGGAGCACGTTGCCAGGAGTTATTTCTCTTCTCTGTGACCGCAAGGTCCCCTGGGGAATGTAGTTCTTCTCTTCTGGGCAGGTACCCAGAACTTGAGCATTAATAGTTAAACTCCCAGTGCTCCACATGATGTTATGATGTGGAATACCAAAAACTAAAAATCACAAAACCATTATAAATGCACAACACAGGGTATGCTTGTCCATATGGGTAAATACTACCGCTTTGGAGGCGGGTGTGCATTTGGCTGTGTGCTAGCAGCGGTTTTCTTGCCACGTAATCAGGCTGGGCATAAAATGTCTGTGTTGTACACTCAACATGGTATCAATCAGTTCAAGAACAATTAGATAGTACTGGAATGCTCTCAATTGTACAAACAGGCAGAGTTTACAATAACTCACTGTTAGAGCATTCTGTTTGACATACAAGAAGCTACTTTGAGAGAAGGTACTTTATTTTTTTTTTTTTTCCTCCTCTTCCTTGTCACTGCATGTTCTCTGGTAATGCTCCCTTATCTTTATATTGTTCCACAGCTTCATAGGCTGGACTCTACAAACAAATCAGTAGGGCAATGTGCTCACAGTGTTGTTTACATGTGGGCATCTCCTTGAGAGTGGCATTGATTGTTTGAACGTGACAGATCTTATGTACAATTTCTCAAAGATTGTGCACTGTAGTATTCTTGCCGTAAAGTGAACTGGGCTGTGAAAGCACTTGGATTTTCCTGGTTGTGAATATGTCCATGTGTTCTGGCACTAAAGGCAATTAACAGAGCCACTGGGTAAATGGGATTCTTCACTTCTTGCTAGCCTTTTAGGTTTTACTTCTGTGGGCTGCAAAATAGATCTCATGAGCCACAAATGGTGGTTGCTTCAATGGTGTTGGCAGTAACAGTACTGTGTGGCTACTTGAGAAAGGCTCTCCAAAGAGATAGAAAAAAGCAACACGTGGCAGCATAGTTTTGAGACCCAGGACATCTGTGTTCAGTCTTTTGTGTTCAGTTTTGTCATTGCTCTTCCCTGGGCTTCTAGGAACAACTACTTACTCTTAGTGAACCGCTGTCCTGCCAGTAAAATTCAGATGTTTTCTCTACCAAGTGGAGATGAATCTATTCATGTCTGTAGGGAGCTTGTTTGCAACACAGATAACAAGTATTGAAGAATGCTATAAATAGCCAGTCAATGCAGAATGTGATTCAGCACAGATGTCACTGAAAAAATGTAGCTTGAAGAGTTTCCTATTCTGTTCACAGTACGTTTATTCTGGGCTGATTTTGGCATAAATGCATTTTCTTTCTTGCCTGTCTTCTGAAATGATTTCTTGCCAGACCACAGAACATCCACATAGTGAACAGTTCTTAAATTGGTACCAGATAGAAAAGGGAGCACAGATCATCTTGCAGGACCCAAAACGTTATTTTCCATCAGTTCCCATCTTTCCTTGTGTTGACACTATGATCGTATTGCTTCTTAATTGTGTTCCTGTCCTCCCAGTGTAAGCTTGGCACTACATAATCTCTAAAAGGTGATAAGATCTCTCAGTGTTTTTAACTAAGCTGAGGATTTGTTAACAGAAGCATATTCTGTAAATACAGATATGAGAATTTACAGTACATGTGAAATGCAGGGCTTTAACAAAATTCAGAGCAGTCCTGTATTCTGAATGTTTCTGTAGTGTCCTGATACCACCTTAACTGGTAAAGAGAGAGATTGAGATCTATCTTGTAGTTCCTGACAAGGAAATGTCCCAAACTTTGGATTGTAGCACCAGCTACCTCCAAAAACCTACTTCGTGTTTGATAGCTAGCATTTCAGCATTCTTATTACTAGAGCAGTTGCCTGGAGCTTACTGCATGTTTTTGTGTTATCTTCTTGCCAGCGAGTGCTACTTCCTCAGAGTGCAGATACTAGATTAACAGCATGTCCTGCACTGTAACAGAGCCTGAATTGATTTTCTGCTGAGTAACAAGAACTAATGATGGGCATTGTGTATTATTCATGTTTCATCAAGTTCATTTATAAGCTGTATAGTGCAGCTGTGAGAAGGGTTAACTCGGGACGTGAGAGACAGTAGAATAGTTCTACAGTGAAACCAGTGTTGTATCAAGTGGCAGCACTTTCTAAACTGCCTCCTTTGGCAGAAATACTCTCTATCCTCTCTTCTGGAGAAACTGTGTGCATTTCTGGACCCTTTTTAGCCTGTTCATGCTTTCTTCTCCCACAGCTAATAAAGCTCAAAATGGAATGGCAGAGTAAAGCATGGACACTTCAGCAATTGCTCTTATGTTCCAGGGTGCATTAGCATGTGGTGGTGGGGTGTTTCTAAAAAATTATATGGTCTGAGGCCAAGTGCAAAGTTTAGTTATTTGGGGCTGATCTTCACACATAGCAGCTACTATCTGAGAATGTCCTAGGGGAGTGCTGATGACTTAAATGCTTCTGGGTTTTTACTTTCTAGAAAGTTGATGTTTTTAATGCCATGTGGCAAACAGCTTGTCTCATTTCAGTAATTTGCTCTTTGCAGCATTAAGAGAGGAGATGCACAAGTTGTGCAGAATCAGAGATCATTCTCTGAGATGGGAAGGTTTTCTATAGTCAAGGGAGTGGTGAAAAAGTTCAGAAGGTAGGACAAAATTGTTGTTTTTAGGGCATGGATTATTAGCAACTAACTAAAGAATAGCTTTTCTTTGTAGAAAACTTGATGAGTTGAAGGGTTTTTTCCCTCTTTAGGATGGATTCAGTCAGACTCCTCATGAAGAATGAGAGGGGGCATAAACATTAAAATTTTTCCTTAGTTAAGCTGATACCTTAATGACTAACATTGTCACCTGTGCAGGAAACCCAAGTTTCTCTTCCACCAAGTGAGGCCTGGACCCTGAATCTGTCATCTGTGAGTACCTTCCATCACTACTGGTCTTAGTGGGACAGATGGTTTTGCTTCACTTTTAACTCTGAAATTTAGAATAACTTTATTAACATCATTTTTGGAAGAATGTTTGCCCTTTTCACAAACTGGCATGTTGTGATTGAAAGCAGCTTTTCAGATAAACTCTCTCCTGATTCTTAATAACAGCTTGCCATAGTGCTGTTTGCTGAGGCTAACAGTGACAGCTCTTAGCTAGAGCTTTACGTGAAAAATAAGTGCATTATTGTGGTAATTATAACTTGATTTCATTGGAAACCACTGCTAAAGGGATTGATCTTGCTTGTCCCTTTTCCTCTTGGCTTTTTCCCCAATATACTCTGATTTCTCACTTCCACTGTTGTGACTGGGGGAAAAGAAAGTCTTTGAAACCAGTTGGACTTGAGGTTGATCAAACAAAGACTGATGGAATATGCTTTATACTCCTCTTGAGTAATGCTACCAGCCCTCTCATTCAGATGATTCAGTCTCCGAATCTTGTCTTGGGCTTCGTGTAGGCTTAGCCAGAGCAAAGGTGCTTATGTTTGATTCACATTTAGAAGGTTATTTTCAAAGCTTTGTACTCTGGCATGCTGTTCAATTAATTATAAAGTCTGAGCTCAATATCAACAAACTGCCTTTTTCAAAAGGGACCTGAATTCAGCAGTGACTCTTTTAAATATGGACTTTGTTGTATTCTGCCAGTAGGCAGGCTTAAAATGCCTCATCCAGGAACTTCTTTGTAGGAGCTGTTTCACTGCCTTTTTAAACTATTAAATAAGATATTAATAAAGGCAAAATTGGAAGATGGGAATACTAACTCTTACAGGAACTTTAATTGTTGACCATATGTTCTGTAGGGAGTGCAGTTGAGCTGCTGGCAGTGTTATGGAGTGGTTGTAGTGGCAGCTCTTTTGTCTTGTCTCAGTAGGGTGAATGGTGCCTGTAAAGCACTGCTCTGCAGTACAATTCTGTGTCTCAGGTGATCAACAGCAATTAAGTTAGTTTTGTGACCTTTTTTTCTCAGTTCCTGTTGAGATGTGTAATTAAAATGCCTAGAGGAGTAATTAGAAATTCAGACACTTAGAATCATTCTGTATTTTCTATCAATCAATGCATGCTCCAGTTCTAACTATCAGCAGGAAGCTGAGTTTGCTGCTGGTAATTAATATTTTCTCCTGAAACCTACAGTGGACTACTGACTGCATCTCTGGATATGTGATGTTGGTTTTAGAGGGCTTTATTTAGGTTTCTGGTATTCAGCACTTAGCATAGCAAAAATAGTAGTTCTAGGTCCTACTGAAAAGAGTGAAGTGATATTATTTCAGCAGAGCACTTGTGGAAATGCTTAGCAAGCTTATGGACATCAATAAGTATCCATGACATTGCACTGACCTGTAGGAGAAGACAGTTCTGCAGCAGAGCTGCCATTGTTACTGGCAGCTGATCTTTAATTCTTTTAATTCTGATCTTTACTGATCTTTAATTCTTCTGGAAGCCTGGAGTGCAACTGAAGGCAGAATATTTATGTCACTGAAAGTGGTAACTATCTTAGGGAATATAAGCTAGACTTCCCATTTATTAAGGAGGGATAAAGCTAAAATATTTTCTCTGAACTGTCTTTATAATGGAGTGCCTAGCACAGTGAAATTGCACGTCTTCTTTCCTGACAGTCTGGAAACTTTTTACTACTTTACAGTTTGGGTTTAAGACCTCCAAGGTAATACCAAGTACACTTGTAATACCAGATACATCTGCTGGCCTTTTGTCTGCTGCAGGGACTCCTTACATGCAAGATGAGTGCAGCCAAAGACCCTTTGAATATACGTATGCTGTATTTTCATAACAAAAAATGCAAAATCTTGATTCTTCAGCGTGTGCTCTGCTTGCTCCATCAGCTCTTGAGCACTAGATGGTGCTGGTTCTTTCTACCTTGTGCTCGGAAACTTGCAGTGGTTTTGGTATATCCTGCATCACTTGAATTTGAGTTCATTCTGTAAGAGGAAATTAGCCTCTCCTTGTTTCTTCATGTCTCCTCAAAAGCAACTCAAGTGAGAGTTTCTGAAAGTGATGTTGTCTATCCCCTGAAGCTATTTCTGTGCTCTGTAGGCAGAATATAGCATTGCATACGTTTCCAAATGTTTGCCCTGCCATGAGCAACTTAGTCTTCTTGGATCTATAAGATGCTACTGCAGATTCTAAGCTGCAGCCACAGGTGCCAAAATCAAGTGTTTGAAAGCATTCAATTTCAAATTCTTTGCTTGCTTCCTGTTAGGATGGATTTCCTTCTTATGGAAGAGCAAAGCATGTGCTGTATGGGTATGTGCAATAATGGCTGTATGGAAAAGCCACTTGGATCTAGGCCTCCACTCTTGAAGGTAAACCATCCTCACCTGGGGCTTACTAGCTATTTTGTTGTATCTATCAGTTTTTCCCCATCCTGAACCTGACAAACTTATTTTTTTGGAACATTAATCTTTTTTTTTTTTTTTTTTTTCTTTCTAGTTTTAATGAATAGGAATTTGCTTCCTCTGCCTGGGTATTCAAGTAAGAATTTGATCGAAAGTCTCACGGCATTGCTTCTTAGGGATTTGCCTGAAAAACACTAAAGGTCTTCCTCAGGGCAGCTCTTTCTCCTCAGCTAAAATGATTTTATGTGCCTGAAAACAAAAAATAGTTTTCATGGCCTGGCCAGACCCTGACAACTTAATTTAGGATCAGCAGAAGCACCAAGGGGCTGCCAGTGTTTCTGGGTTTGTTGTATAAATTGATTTGAGTTAAGCAACTGTTATTTGTGGAAGTTAATGGAGGCCCTGGCTTCACTCATAAAGACATTAGACATTAACAATTCAAATCTGCAGGCAGGGCATCTCTTCTTACTAATCTCCTGATCCATGAATACTTGACTGTACCATGTCATTGATTAATCTTTCTTGAAAGACAACCTGAAAAAAAAGACTGAAACCTTGTCATCTGAATTTGTATAATCTTTACTGATTTCAGTAATGTTATGTTAGGTCCAGTGGTGTACAGAGATCAATACTCTATTGCCTACTTAAGGCAGTGGCTCATTCCTGTTTAAGGTCTTAATACAGCAACCAGGCTTCCATATAGATGCATTACTAGGCTCCTCTTCCCCCCCAAGGACTGTGATGCTCTTTGATAGTTATGAATTTTTTGGCTTACCTTGCATTGTCAATTGAAAACATTCTGAAGGGTATCAAAAGGCACCTGCAGCCAGTAAATTGTTTTTACTTTTCCCCCTTACCATATGCAGTGCCCAAGGCTTATGTTTGCATTTGGCATGCAAAGATTCTGCTTCATGCCTTTCTTTCATTAGGTGTGCTAATCTATTGCCTACATCCATCAGTGCTCTTGGGTAGTTTAAAGTGATCCTGGAAATGGACTGTGACAGCATATGAGTTCTTCTGTCCTGGAATCTGCATCTCCAGGAGAAACTCTACATCTGATCTCTAATCACTAGCACCTAGATATCTTGAATGCAAGCACTGGCTTTCAACAAAAATGCTGTTTTTTACAACTTCAGTTGCAACAGTATGTGACCTTCTAGGAAAGGAGCTTCACGAATGGCTTTTTCTGCTAGCAGAGATCGTTAAGATATAATTTCTAACTGTTGTAGAGCAGCTTTCCTTAACCCATTGTATTTCTGAAAGTCAGATATGTTTGCATAGCATTTTGTGAGGGCTGCCCTTTGGATGCAGAGATGTGGTTCTGTAAGATGTTGTCACTGGAACCTGCAAGGCATATTTTAATCCCATCAGGTTGGCTTTTTAGTGCAAATTAGGTAAGATTTTGAGCTCTTCTTCCTGTGAAATTCCAGAGTAAGATCTGAATATTTTGCCTTAAGGATGATATATTAAGCCCTGAGGAGCATGTGGTTGGTATAGAGATAAATATATTTAGCATTTCAGTGCAGGAGTAGCTTTGTTTCATAAAGATGTGATATCAGTCTGTCAGTGCAATCTATTTTATGGTCCCTTCCCTGTATTTCTTGGTAATTGGAAATGAAGTCTTCAATGCTGTCTTGCCTCTTGTGTGCTCTGATGGTACTGCTTGATGTTCAGCTGTGTTCTGCACCACAAGCAGCTGTGTTCCCTTTTTGTAATAAGGACGAGTGAGTTTTGTGTTTCATGCTATACTTAGGATGCCTCGGATGAAGATATCCAGCAGACTAACATGAAGTAAAGCAAATAAGCAATGTAGTTCATAGAACACAACAAATGTTAGAGATAGTAAAGATGAGTGTTAAAGGTCAGCATTACTACAAAGAAGGAAAATATTAACCTGCTTAGATTATATTAATATTATAATAATATTAATATTAATATAATATTATAATAATATTAACCCAACCCACAAATGTTTTGCCAATTGAATAGTCTTGTTGAGGTGAGTTGAACGCTAAGTCATGTGGTATTGGGTCCTTCATTTGAAGTTCATCTCACTTGCCTTTTGCTATTTAATGGGTTAATTCTTTTCCCTAGCTGCCTGAAACAGTCAGGTAACTTTACTGATAAAGTGTATTTCAGATTAATTTGTGGGCTTCTGTTAGTCATCTGAGCTAGAGAGTCATGTTTGCTTGCTCTTTTCCATAGGTTGTCCTTGGGACTGCTTTCTTTTTGATTTTCTACACTTGAACTTTTTAAGGGTCGCCATCTCTGCTGAGTGGTTCCTGTTTCTTTGTTTCTTTCTTCCTTTCTTTAAACTCAGATAGTACAAGTAAATAGTTGAATTTTGAGGGGGTGGATGATGATTCTTGGGAGTTAAAATTTTTTTAAATGATTATGGATCCTGAAGTTGGCAGCAGATACACGTGTCTGTTGTGCAGTTCATGCTGCTTTTGTGTTTGGAATAGCAGGAATAAAAGACAGACACTTAAGTTTGTAAATGTAAAATTTTGTCGATGGGGAACTTAATTTCTGCTCCAATCATACTGTTGTTATCACAGAATAACTGGAACATATGCAGCGTTTAATGACTTGTAACTTTACTCCTATTTCCTACCTGATTTGGGCTGCTGTGGATCTGAGTTTCTGTGGTATGCAGCAGGTGCAGGCTACGCAGAATATACATACTCTATTCCATATCCTCTTTCCTCTCTTCTGAGCAGTGCTTCAGTCACATTATGCTCATTGAAAATAGGGCAAGAAGCAGGGCTGGTTGTCTCTAAACCAGGGCTGGACATCACCTAGGTGAAATAAACCAGAATGTTTGTTCCGCAGAGTGCTCCAGAAGGGAATTCTGACACCTACAGAACATTCCTTATCTAAAGAATAGAAATGAAACCATAACCTGAGAACACACTATGTAATAACAAACCTGTTAGGCAGCACTTCTGCTGCTGCTGAGGTAGCTGTTAGTGCTGGTGGCTGAACTGCTCAGTGTAATATTCTGACTTAAAAATGCCATCTGCAAATAGTTCTGGTAAGAAAAATAAAACATGTTTCCTTTTCACACAGCCCATGCGATAGCACAATGGGGAAGGAACAGCGAGGCTGATAACATGCTTCTCCAGTGTCCGAATAGAAATCTAATTGGTAAGCTGCTATCTGATTTGTTTATGAAGCTGTTTGTGAATGTTGCCCTAATGTCAATTGGAAATGGCAGCTGGCCTGATGTCAAACAGCTGTGATGATTCACATGCAACCCACTCTGTTTTTGTCTGAAATGCTACAGGGATAGCCAGTGTGCTGTCAGTGTGAACCAGCTTGTGCTGGGCTGTCTGAACCTCACAGAGAAGAGGAGGAAGTAGGGCAAAGATGTATTGCCTATGGAGAAACACTTTAGATTTATACTTTACTGAGAAAGTAGCCATATGAAAAAGTAACAGTAATGTTACATGTAAAAGCTTTCTTAGCCTTCCTATGCTACTCTAGGCATTTCCAAAGTAGTGGTTATGTATGGTGACTGAAAAGGGCTTGGTGTTGGAGTGCTTATATGTGCTTTTTAAATAATTTTTCAGATTCTTATGCTATGCACGTGTCTGTACTTAGTTTTACCCTTGGGTAGGGTCCTATCAACATGATTGTCCACAAAATACTTTCCACATTGATCCTATTACCAAGATTCACTTGTGTTACCCAGGAAGTCAGAGTAGGTAATGACAAAGGTCTCTCTTGTGCATAGTGTTTATGAATAAACTTAAAAAGGTGCAATTTACTGCAGGGTAACAAACTCACCTGACACCTGAACTGCTGGAAATGCAGGCTCCGTACTTTCCCAAGGTCTAATGCAACATGAAGAATGGAAAAGTGTGAAACAAGCAGAACAATTTAGTTTCCTTGGGGCAGCAAAGAGAAGTGCTGACATTAATCAGCTTAGAAATGAAATGCGTGCAATTTTAATACTTGAAGGTGTCCTTGGGAAGTGGAGATGGAGAACCAAGGAATTATGTGTTTTGAAATCAGTAAATTTTGGAATATCTATTTCTGTCAATTCTTGATGTTTAAAGAAATTTGTTCAGAAAGAGATGGATGTGAAATCTTTGACATGTCCAGAATGTGGGTGGCTTTTTGTTTGCTTGTTTTTTTGTGATGAAGCTCTTCTGACAGATAAATCCTGTAGATCCTTGAGTACTGGCTTTACATGCATTGCAGACACAGGTAGCAGTTCTCTTTCCTGATTGCTGTGAAGAAATTAATTCTACTGTATTAGAGTAACTCAAACAGATCTTGTTGTTTGGGTTAAATATCTTTGTCTTAAAGGGGAGGCATTGTAACACTTTTGCTTGAGACCTAGTTACTAAGCAGTATGACTGTTTCATTTGTCCTATATATTTATTCCAGGAGTAATTTTAACTCCTTTTTCTAGTGACCTATGTGTAGGTTCCTGTTAAGTCATGCATGAGCTTGTCATTGTTTTTCTGAGGAGTGCATGGATGTGTCTGATATTACGTAAAGAATGTAATCCCATTTTACATAGCATTGAAGTAGCAGAACTGAGCTATGCTAGTAAAGAAGCTTTAAACTCCTTACTAGAAATTACTTTGGTTTTATTACTTTAACAGTATGTTTCTAAACAAGTGTAAAATCCCTGACCTTGAAGAAACACAGTTTTTGTGACCATTCAAGATTTTTTTTTTAAAGCAACATCAACATGTTGAGTCCTAAGAACGTTTACTGAAGTGTAGTTGATCTGTGTTGAATTTAGTGCCTTTTTCTCCTCATAAACCTCTGTCTTTATAGTACCTATTGCAGTGGATTCTGTTCAAGGTACTGTATTGTGGAACAAAAGAAGTGAGGCAGCTGGGGTCAGGAATATGTTCTGTTTAGTGTAGCATGTTCTGATAAGTGTAATCTTCCTAATTTTCTACAAGCACTCCAGTTGAAATGATTGTGATTTCTTTCATTAGAAAGACAAAGTTCAGGTTACTTATAATTATAGAATTGTTCCTTTTAGGAGCCTGTTTGCTTTCTCATAGTTTGTTTTCCATCTCTGTTCTATCAGGTGCGCAGCCTAGTGCACACACATTCTTTTAAAGTCTGACTTTGAATCTCAGCCAATGGAGATAGATACATTTCTAACTGCAGGATTAAGCAGTGTTCTACATCCATAAACCACTGCTCTTCTAACTGAATTCCACTTAAGATCTTGATAGATCCTTGTCCCCACCTGGTACCAAAGAGATGCTGTATATCATGCTGAACTCATGAAATACTGTTGTTAGTTCTGGGATCTGCTTTTAATCAGGAGGTGTCTGACACTCGTGAAAGCTTTGGGAAGGGTGTGTGTAAGATAATGAAGAGCTATGAAATCAAAAGAATACCATGTTAAAAGGGGAAGCATCTGTGAGGCCTTGAGGAAGAGTTGTGCATTGTAAAAGATAGTATAAAAGCTGTGCTGCTTCATTTAGTCTAGTGTTGTGGATTTAATATTCATTTCTAGCTACGCTAATGTGAGAATCCTCTTACTGTAGGAGGGGGCATCTCTTTTATTAGGAGAGGCTGATAGAGTTGAGACTGCCTGAAGACAGACTTGGGAGGGGGGATCTTACCAATCTCTGTAAAGACCTGAAGAGAGAGTGCCAACAGGATGGAGCCAGGCTCTTCTCAGTGGTGCTTAGTGCCAGGACAGGGGGCAGTGGATACAAACTCAAACACAGGAGGTTCCATCTGAACATCAGGAAGCACTTCTTTACTATACAAATGATGGAGCACTGGAAGAGGTTATCTGAAGAGATGGTTGAATCTCCTCCTTGGAAGTCTTCTGAAGCTGCTTCAGTGTGGTGCTGTACACCCTGCTCTGGGTGTCACTGCTTCATAGGGGTAGGACCACGTGGACCCAGAGGTCCCTGCCAACCTCACCTAAACTGTGATTCGCACTAAAACTGTGTGCTTTACTGTTCTTTCCCTGTGGTCTACAAATAGTGGGGAGTTGGCCAGGAACAACTATGAATGCATTGACACTGGTAAGAAAGGATTTGTCATACAGAGTAGGATTTGTTGAAGTTGGCCAGTGTGCCTACCTGCACTGACAGAAATAAGAGCACAGCAGCAAGAGCTGTCCTAGCATACTCCTTCAATCAGTGCATGCTGTCTTTTCACCAACAAAAATGGAACAGTAAGGACATCAGCTTTTCCAGGAGCAGGTGCAAAGGATTCATTATAAAGGAGACTTTGTCCATGGGCAGAGCTTACTGGGGATTTTTTGTGCTTCCTCAGTGCTTTAATGCCAAAACCCTAAGAGCTTGCTAATATCTCTGAGGCAGACACCCTAAAGAGAGGACTTGTTAGGGTTAGAAGTACAGGATTTACTCTAATGCAGTGTGACTGAAAGGTATATAGGAACTTGTAACAAAGCTTTCCTCATTTGTTATTAGTTGCACCTAAAATTTGTTTTGAATTTACTTAGGAGGCTGTGAGCTTCTCATGTACACCAGATGGTCTATTAGAATTCATAGACTCTTTCATCTTTCTCACAGGGTTTCTTTATCTCAACATGTTTTAGGTCAGAGAGGTGGAAGGAATAAAGAAGGTGGAAACCTGGAAAAACACCTTTTGAAACATAAGTGACAGAAAAAAATGTGAAAAAATGCCAGTGCAGATTATTAATATATAGCTGTCTGTTATGACTTCAGATGCAGAAATTCTTTTGGAAGCACAGTGATTAGAGAGAAGAGGAAGGAAATAGACATCAAATCAGAATAACTTTTTCATAAATTCAGGATCTTGCAACTTTCTGGACTAGAAACTTCTAATAGGGCCAGGTTATAAGTTCTGAAATGCTATTGCTGACTCACCAGTTGGGTGACTTTTGTCCTTTAAGAATGTACTACTTTCTTTAAACCTATAGTGTGTCTCATCGTTACTGTGTCCTATTATTTCCTTTAGCCACACTGGGCTTGTGTTGTATGACCTCTGAAGAGGCAGTTACAAAATTTGCACCTGCAAGCAATACCTACCTCATACCATCTAGTGATGTATCTACAGTGTCAACTCCTGTTCTTTTGTGGAGGAGCGAACTAGAAATACCTCCAAACCACAAAGATCTGATACTTCTGTCAGCAAGTTATATTTCAGACTTTTACGAACCTGGAGAACTGGGATTTGCAAAAGCATTTCTTTCACAGTTTATATTAAAGGCTTTAGAAGCAGGTATTTAAAGGATTGAGCTTTTGGAGGCAGAAAGATAATGGGATCTGGAAGATTGTTTAGACTTCTCTGATCACAGAGGAAAGAAATCATGGGGAAAGTAGCATTATCACCTTATAGTTGAATACCTGATCTCTTGTCTTAGGTACTTAAAAGAGATGAAGAAGGTCTTCACGGGAGTTTTAATATTAGGAGATACACAAACAAAGGCTGAGCATAACGCACTCTTCTACCTTTGTTATATAGCCAAAATACTCTTAATTTCCTGAGATCCGGTGGAGAGTAGGAATTTTGTGTGGATGCATCCCTTTAAAAATGCTTAGATGGAACTGTAATTTAAAAGTCATTCCAGAAGCTTAATCTTTTTGAAAGCATCTTAAAATACCTGCAAACAATTAAATTACCCAACTAAGTAGTGCTTTGCTACAGTGTTTGCACCATGCAGCACTATTTTGACACACAAAGTTCATTCAAACTGAAAATGAGAGTCCAGTTCTGGGTTTCTTGAAACACAGTCTTGATGTTTCTGAAGTAAAATAGGGAATTTGGCACTTGTCTGATGAAGAGGCATAAATCAGGAGTTAGAAGGACAGCATTTTGTTAGATTTTGGCAAAACTGTTCTCTGCATTGAGGATCCTAGGTTGAGTTTCTGGTCTTTACTGGAGCAATTGATGCTTTCTATTGCCCCAGTAGGAGCTCACTATTTGTCAGGCAAAATCTGTCTGTAGATTGGAGATTGGTTTATGATCTCTGCAAAGACATCAGCATGGCCCAGTAAGTTGCACTGTCGCTTTCCTCAAATAGACTGTGCTCTAATCAGATAACAGTATTAATAAACTTTATTCTCCTTTGCCCTAAGCAGATCCAGCCAGAGCTCTCCTGCATGGTGATATGCAGTAGCATGGGTTGCCTATCTAGTACTCAGGATAGATTTTCTGCTTTTGATTTTCAATTTGTACTACTTTGGTGATTTATGTCATTACAAAACATCTCGCTTGTGGTTTCCTTTTTTATTCATCTTAATGAAAAAAAACTTAGATTTTGCTGCAGTTCAGTCCTGTACAGTCCTTCCCTGGCCTTTCTGTTGCCTGTGGATTCAGTAATGGAGAGTCACAGGGTTTTCTCAGTTACTTGGTAAGCCACCTGTACTGTGATTTACCATGTGTTGGTAATCAAATAGGGAATAATGTGGGTTGAATCTGATTTTTCTCTCTCTCTCTCTCTCAAAAAAAAAAAAAAAAAAAAAAAAAACAACAACAACAACAAAAAAAACAAACCTCTTCTCCACTAAAGAGAGCTGTTAGCAGTTTACTAAATCCTTGGATTTAGGAATTACTGATGTGAGGGTGTTCATAATATAAATACATCTGTGGATCAAATGATATTGGCAAAACTTGATTAACTTCACTTATTCTCCTGGATTTTCAACACAGGTAAGTATAAATGTTCAGCTTTTCACTGGTACATCACTACTCTGTACTGGCTGGCTCCAGTCTGTCCTTACGAAGTGCAGTATCACTTGTTTTATTATTAATGGCTCAAAATATTGCCAGTATTTGTATTCTTCAGACCAGTTTGTGCCACAGAGGTTCTGAGAGAAAATGAAAATTTTGTAGTCCTTGCCTTATGTCTGAAGCTTGAAAAAGAGCATTTGCCCTATTCTAGAGCTACAGTTCTGACTTCTGTGATTTGGGAATCATGAGAAATATTTGTCTCCAAATATCACATCTGGAATGAATTGTTGAAATAGAATAGCATATTCTTTTTTTCTTTTTTTTTTCCCCTGAATAGAAGTGGTTGGCTTAAATCTTTGTCTCTGGTTTCCAGACATTTAACTTGGTCCTTAAATAGGAAAGTTCATTACTTGTCCAGCACTGTTTAGCAGCCAGTTTTCCTTTCAGAGTAGAAGCCAGGAGAAGCCATATTTCTGAAGGAAAGGGGAGGGGGTTGTAAACTTAAAATTGGAAATTTCAGATAGCAAAACAGAGAGCTGTAGCTGGAATGATGTGCCAAGTGTATGGTTTGGGGGTTGTTTGTTTGTTTTTGGAGAACTTAGGACTTTGAAAAACTCAGTTTGCACCAATTCATTTCACAGGGACTTGTTAAGTACTTCATGTTTCTGAAAGATCAGCCAAATTGCTCAGTACTCAAAGTAAAGATTTAGACATCGAACTCTGGGCTCCTGTTCTTGTAAATCTTACTCTCAAGTTGGTATGTGCGGTTAAAGGCTAAGACATACATCATTAACCA
This sequence comes from Lagopus leucura, assembly GCF_019238085.1. NCBI lineage: Eukaryota > Metazoa > Chordata > Aves > Galliformes > Phasianidae > Lagopus > Lagopus leucura. Next base: position 17,821,503 of record NW_024962255.1, on the reverse strand, counting down.
TGCATCTAGAAGGTCAAATTACTAAGAATTACAGAAAACTTACTTTCTACAGCTCCTGCTGTACACAATGAGTTATGTATGCTAGCAGAGGTAACTCAAAATCTTACTGCATATTGAGAGGGTTTTGTTGCTCAAAAAGCTTTGCTCACAGCTCTCAGAGCATTCTCTTCTGCAGTGCCTGCCTTGCCTGGGACTGGGTCATTGGTTCTCTTGCTCATCGCTTCTGAACTTAACACTTGACTGAAGTGCTGTGCTCCCTTTGCATGTGAGCTTCTGGCTACAACAAAGCCCAAGAGAGTCCAAAAAAGGCCCCATACCTGGCTGCAATGCTGAGCGGTGTTGCTCCTTTTGGACAGTGTCCCTGCTGCTTTCAGTGAAGTGCTGCAGGGTCTGAAAACAAACACTGAGTGATCAGAGAGCCAGGAAACATCTGTTCTATGCATGTTGCTCTTCTCTTATCCCAAAACAAAACTCTTATCTTGTCTCTGTGGCTAGTGATTTAGTTAAGTTAATGCAATTACAAGAAAGTGTTTAAACCTGCCTTCTGAATGTTGCTGGAGCAGCATCGACCTCTGCGGGTGCAGGGTCCCCCAGCTCTCAGTACCTATCAGTATCTGCAAGAGCTGCCAGAGATGCATGGCTAAGTGTTTACTCTGGGAGGAGCAATTGATAGAACCCTTTCCTGTGCCGACATAATTTTCCAAGAGGTGAAACGGCATTCCTAGCATCTTTTTATGCGCTCTGAAGGATGGCATTTAGTGGCTGCTGCCCTCCGGCCGTCTGAGAGCTACCTCTTCCTCTCGCGGCTCACACATCAGCCAGAGGAGCTGAGGGCTGTCCCGGGGCTGGCTACAAACATGGGCGGCAGAGGGGAGCCCCGGGGCGTCCGGCTAGCCCACTAGCCGTGCCGTGCCATGGGGCTGTGCTGCTGCGGGGGCTGCGGGCCGCGGCCCGAAGGTAACTCACAGCGCTGACACGAGGGGCGGCGGGGGGCTGCCCGGCCGGAGCTGAGCCGACCGCTGTTCTTGCAATGATGCGGGACTCAGAACCCTTTTCCCCTGTGCTTGGTGTTCAGGCAATCCCTTGGAAAGATGACATCGAGACCACAGTGGCTCATTCTGAGGGGGTGGGGGAAGTCTTGGTATTGTCTCCAGATGTATTCTTACGCTTAATTCATTGTGTTGTTGCTTTTTTCCCCCTTTTTCTTCCCCAAACAAGTGTATTTTACATAAGGGAAAGTAGTTCTACTTTTCAAGAAATAGTAAATGTTGCAGTAAGGCTCCTTGCTAATGTTCTTTCCTTTTCTATTCCCTTCTACAGTTTTTTAAAGAGAGCAGCTGTAAAGAATATTTTTACAGTGGTATTTCAGCTAGCCTACTGAGCTCAGGATCTAAAGAATGAATTATGCTCATGTCAGCTTTGTGCCACTGGGCAAAGCTGCTGATGTGTGTCATGCCATGTTGTTCTCTGAGAATGGGGATGGCTGGGATGGATTTTTGTTAGGCTGTTCCTAGTGGAAATGCTCAGTTTTAAATGTCCTAAAGTCACAATGTGTAATACAAAAACATTTTGAGGCCTTCTAACGAGTCTAGCTTACATTTTGTTGTTTTTATCTTATTTTAAAAGCTTACTTTAAGCAGCTCCTTTGAGATGGTGTAAATCTTTCTCCTGGTTTATTCTGACCAATGCAGAAGGTTGAAAATCGTTTAGTGAAGTCTATTATGAAACTGAACTCTAACTGAAACTTAAGTCTCAAGTTTGTTGTAACTTTGCTGTTTGCAATAATGTGATCAAAGTAAAATGAATGAACCTGTGTTTTCAGTCCCTGTGGGGGAAGGCCTGAAGTGCAAAGCTGTGGTCTGTATTCTAAATTGAGGCGAAATGCATCTTTATATGATTTTGAAACTCATCTCTTTCCTTGAAAGATCAGTAAGTTTATTTTCTAGGTACTTTTGAAATACTCCTAGAATTCTTAAAGTACAGAATATCTGGGTCTGATTGTAAAAGACCAGGTGGCTTTTACTACCCTTTATTTCTGTAGCTTCAGTGGAAGTTCTTTTTGCTCACTTGTTCCTGTGGCGTCGTTACACTCAAGTCTTTGTACATGATTTCAGAGGATGATTTGGGGTGCTTTGCAATGACTTGGCCATGAGCTTAGACTAATCCCACTCTGCTGTGGGGAATCCTTTTGGTGGGTGCAGGAGGAGAGGTGGGGCTTGGGGGCAGGGTGTTGATAACATGCTTTGAGTTTGTGCTTCCCCTGTCAGCTTTTTGTCTAGATTAGTTTTTAGCACATGGGGCATAGTTTGGACTAACTGATGAGTAGATTCTGATTCCTTAGAAGAACTGGCATGAAGTGTCAATCTCCCTGAAAGCAGCTGGTTATCTGCAGCTATCAGAGGGACAGGAGCATGGGGAGATTTACTTCTGTTTACATCTAGAATTAAGTTAGTCTTTTCTCTCTCTTCCCCCAAGCTCTTCCCCTTCTGACTGGGGTCAGGGGAAACTAAAGACCTTGAAACAGTTACCTTAGTTATGTTGCTGGAGTAGAAACATCAGAGCAGCCAGAAAGAGGGAACGCTTAGCAAAGGAAATGTTTCACTTTTGTTGCTGTAGTAGAGTTGTCCTCCTGGCTGAGAAGTACTAGATTCCTGGGCAGAAATACTGGACTTTTCCTTTATGCTTTCCTTTAGATTCAGTGGCTTACTGTGTGGCTAAATGATGATGATTGCTGGCAGGGATTGGAATGGAGCTAGAAATAATATCCTGTTTCCACCTTACCCAGTAAGACTGCTGGCTTCTATGTGCCTGTCCAGACTGGAACCTGAAACTGGGAAAGTGTTTTCCATGCGCTGCTGTTGATTACTGTACGCTTTCCTAATACCTGAGCTTGCATGTTTCAGTGCTGTTATCTCTTTTTTTGGCATTTCTTGCTCCAGCAGTTTTTCTTACTAGAGATAGGAGTTTGGGGTCTGAAGCCAAAAATTTCTTCTAAGTGAATTTTTGGTGATGCAAGGTAGTCATGGCTGTAAACAAACATTTCATTTACTTTATTTAATTTGACCATCAGTTCAGACTGCTAAATTTAAAATGCCAGTCAGTAAATTCCAAACAGGAGCAGACAGAAAGAAAGAAGATAAAACCAAGTTTTCAGTCAAGCAGTGTTTGCCATTTTGTGAGAAAGAGATAATTGGGAAAATCGTGCTTGACCAAGACACAAAAGCTAGCTGCTTTTTTCTTTCTTCCTAAATGGTGATTATGCTTTGTGTAAAAGGAATAGAAAGAGGGAATTTTTTTTTTTTTTTTTTCCTTAAAAAAAGACCCTCAGTAACTTTCCATTTCCTGAATAAAATGGCAAGGCTTTTAGAGAACACTGTCCTTCAGAAACATCATTCCTAACAACTGTAGGAAGAATGTAATCTTACAGGCTGTGCTACTGAAACGCTTCAGAAATGTAGTCTTAGAATTCATAATACTACCTCGGAGTTCCTCTCAGAGGAACAAGTTTTCCTGTCTGAATTGTTGTATTAACTTACTTTTCTGGATTACTTTTCAGCCTCCATAGTAAACAAAAAGGTAAATTTTAACAGAAGACCAGCTCCTGTTGTCAAAGGACTCTTAAGAAGGTTTTGACAAATGCACACTTAGGCTATTCAGCCATCTGAAGCGTGCAATAGCACAGTTTGAAGTATTTTAGAGCTGTGCAGTCCCCAGATAAATAAGTATATGTATAAATGAGCTTTTGTGCTTATTGCTTTGCCTGCCTTCAAGAAACATTTCTTCCTTTGTGTGGTGGGACATAATAACCCTGGTCACAAAGTGTGTTGGGGCAGCGGTGTGCATTGGGTTAGCATATGAGTCTGTTCTTGCTTTGCTAAGATGATCAGCATGCACAATAATCACAGTAACCAAGAGGACTTGGGAATCTTATGAGTATTCTGCATCTTACCTGAAAACGTAAGACTGAACAAAGGAAAAAGCGAATTGGGATCTCTGAGTGAGCAGAGCAGAGAATGTCACCTGCGTGGATCTACAGCTGATGTTCCCCAGTGTGACAAGGCCCAAGTTGCTTTTCTCTTCTCTTCCCGTGTACCTATAGGTACTAAGGTACTTTTTGGAGAGGCTGAGAGTGTGACATGACTTCTCTTTAGCTGTTTTTCCTAAAAATCAAAAATCATTTGGAAGTTTAAAAATGTAATGGGCTTGTTTTAAAAAAGAAATATTATCCTGAATCTATCTGGCCAATTATTACACTTGTCTATAATTTTTTTTCTGTCTGTCAAATGAAAGCAAACATTAACCTTTCACCTAACACAGCAAATCTGGTGCTGTGTTAGTAGATGGAAAAGTACTGCTAACCTGTGCGGTCGCTACTACTTATGCTCCAAAGAGAAGAGAAATTACCTGATAGCATTTCAGAGATTTGATCATAAGGTTGGTCTTTTAATTTGCAGTCTAGTTTTTGGGCTGGTGGTGGAAGAAATTGTCTTGTTGCTAAGTAGAACTGATTGTAGTTCCTTTGTTGAAACACTTCAATTAAAAAAACAAACAAACAAACAAAAAACTTCAATCAAAAGTTGTATTTCTATAACTTTTGATTGCTGTAAATTGGAAACAAATTTCAATTTAAAAATGGTTTATGTCTTTGTATAACATAAATACTGCCCTAATTTCACTTGTCATTGTTACTGAGGGAAGTAAATGTCACTTTGTATTGTGTTGCACCCTGTCCTCTAAAAATGAGAAATGAGCATAAGGTGTATTAACACAAGATACAGCCTTGCAGAATAGGAAATATGGGGCCAAACCCAGAAATAGAGCTGCTGATTTTCAACAGAAGAATGGACTACTACCTGTATGTAGAAAACAGGAACCCTGGAACATAGTTACCTGGAGAGTAGCAGTGGTAGCAGTGCAGAGACTTTTAATGTGTGGTTGTTACATTAGTTGAGATGCTTAGGTTTCTTTCCTTTGCCAGCGGACTGAGTGCCCCTTCAATGAACTGCCCTTATGGGTTGAGCTACCTGCTGTGCTTAATCTGTACACAACTGAAGCTAACACCTGAAGATCTGATAGCATCTGCTGTGTACACAACCTCTGGCTCCTATTTACTGTCAACAGTCATGTTACTTGATCTAATTTCAGGTTCTCATAGAGGGAGATCTCTTAAAGGAAGCCAGATGCCTGATGTGACATTGCTTCTGCACCCCATTACTATATTACTCACTTGTAACAGGAACGTGTCTTAAACAGCATGAAATGGGATCCTCCTCTAACTCATTTTATATTCTCTATTCTTTTTATCTTAAATACAGTATCTGTGTACCTGTAAGATCTATCAGCCTGTTATCCTGCCCCAGGCAGGACTTGCATTCATTGCTCTTGGGACTTGCTAAGGTGTGCAAACTGACATGTAATTAAATATACTGTAGAAAAGGCTTTTTTAAGCTAATAATGCTACTTCTATTCCAAGAGGTTAATTTCATTAAAATACTAACTTAAAAAATAAAAAGGCATTACAGAGATCTGTACTTCAAGAATGCAAGGAGCTCTCCATCCTTGACTAGCCATTCTGACCTCAGCTGGCAGGTCAGAAGATACGAAATTTCATTTTTATTAGATTGTCTAGCTTTTACCTGAAATATCTGATGTAGAAGTCTCCATGGGTGTCTTTGCAAAACAGTTCAAGCAAAAGAAAAGGCCAGAGTCTGTATGAAATTTAGTGGTTGATGTGAGCATTAAAAACAAGTAAACAATGAAATGCTGATATGGAAATGTGGAGCTGTAAGAATTGCTTCAACGGGTCATCTTATCCAGCTCCTTTGCTCAGACCAAATTATGTGCATATAGGCCATCTCAGACAGATGACAGCTGTGTCTTAAACTGCTTATGGAAAGTTCCATCATGCAAGCAAGTTTTCTCTTCAGCTTCTTCAAGCAGCCCTGCTAGCAGACACTTTCTCCTAGTGCTTATGTGAATCTTTCGTTAAAGTTTCTCTTACATTGACAAATATTAACATACTGCAAAGCTAACAGAAATCTTCATTTCAGTTTCCTTTTGTGGAAGTACACCCACAATTCTTCGTCTCTTCTGCAAGTTGCATTCTAAATCTAACACTTGCAAAGAATCGGTGGAGAAGAGTAATCAATCTGCCCATGCCTCAATCTGATGTGCCAGCTTAGCTTGCCATGCTAGGTTGAAACCTAACCAGGACAGAGAAGATGGCAGAAAACCTCCTGGCTCTGTTAATAAACTTCAGAGTAAGTTACATCTCCCTGCAAGTTATGTTATTGGCCTGGATTTGGTTTGTGGTTCACCTTACTGAAAAGCTAAATGATGCAGTTTTATTATTATTATCTTAGTTTTACGGTACAGGCAGGAAATGTAACTTGGCGAAAGCTGCACAGTAAGTAGGAGAATGAGAAAATAAACTGTTGTTTCCTGCTGAAAGTACTGTAAATGATTTGTTGCTTATTTCAATGTATTCTTCTATTCTATAAAAGTGCTTTTGAATTAGCCTATTATGACTGTATAGAAAAGCTTTTGGTGACTCAAAGTACATGTTTTTATTGGAGATGGAATCAATTAGTTCAACCTGCATAGAAATATTTTGAGACTGCAGACGATTAAATTTGTAAAAGAAAAAAGTTCAAAAATATTACTTCAAGCTTTTAAAGACTATTATCATATTTTTAATTCAAAAATACCATTCTCAGGTATTCTTTAATTTCCCTTAATGCAAACCAGTTGTTGCATTTCAGTAGTTTTTAATTAGTTCTGTCACTTGTAATTTTTGTCCTGGATCTGAAAAAGTTAGTGGAGCAGTGAAGCTGAGAAAATACTTGTCCTGCTGCGTATGTTTTGTCCTCGTTTCTTTTTTGCTAGGAAAGGATCTATCAGAAATTGCCTCTGAGGCTTGAAGTGAAATTTTAAATGCAGAATGGAAGTTTGCCATGTGTGGCTAACTGTGACTGTGCTATCTTCTCTGCTGCAGAAGTGCTCAGTAGCCTGTGGACACTCTGAAAATAACTGAGCAGTTGGAAATTAAAGCAGGTTGGATAGTTCATGTCCATTTGCACATCGAATTTGGTGTAGAATATCTATGCTGCTGTGTTGATAAGTAATAGCATTCTTGAAAGCAAATACAAAATAAATAATTTCTGTATAATCCCAAACAGCAACAGACCTTTCTCACTTTTTATAAATAAAGTGAATGAGTTGAGTTTTTTATTACTAAACTATGAAGTGGAGAAGAATTGTCTATAGTAGTGCATGAGAATTGAGCAAAGAAGTGTTTAGAGAGATGTGGTGTTTGGAAGCTGGCATAGCAGTATATTTTTTTTGTGTTTATAAATGAATTAAAAAAAAAAAACCCAAAATTTATGTACTAGGCGTAATTGTCAGACTGAAGTGGGAAGTAAGGGATCTGGGCCCAAACCCATTCTTGGAGCAGCAGTGAACACAGTTCTGCAGCACTGGAACAGAATTCTAATTTAGTGAGGATGAGAAGTTTGGTATTTTCCAAACAAACAAACCATGAGTGACTCTGGAAGCAGGGCAGATCTTATCTGTGCAAGTGAAAATGTTGAGGGTATATGAGCAGTATCTTCTCTGCTGCATCTCCCAAGACATCCTGGAAAAGGACCTCCAGGCTTGCTGTAGTCTGTTAACTCCTGCAGGTATCAGCCAACAGAAGGGATTTTACAAAGAAGCTTCTTTGTGTTACAGCCTCTGTGAAGGACAGTCCTGTTATACCTTGGGCTTGTTTGCTGGCTTAGGCAGTTAATGCTTTAGTTTCACACTCTGAGAACAGCTGGCTTTGTTGTTATCAACTGATTTTACTGTAATTAATATTTCATACTTTGTCAGAGTGTTAACACTGGGTGTCTTGCATCTGTTGCAGATGATCATTGCTGTCAACAGCTGCTGTAAGCCAAAGGGTCTTTCAGATGAGTTACTGACAGCATTTACAGATGTAACTAATTTAACAGAACAAAAACAGACCTTGTGTTCATTGTAGGTTTATTGTTGGGATAATAACACTATTTTATTGATTTTACTTATTCTCAGTAAGTAAATAATGTCAGCACTGTTAACAAATACAAAAATAATTAACAGTCTTTTTTAAGAAAAGATGGTATCTAAAGGATTTGAACATCTTGTATTGATTTTCAAAGTTATCCTATGGTATAGCATGGATGATTATATAGTAATAGATTCCATATAGGAAAAAATGCTGCTTGAAAATGGGAACATTCCACCTCACATGCATCCTAAAAGTAATTTCCATAAGACAGGCTTTCCAGCATCTGAATAGGTTAGGGCTTAAACTAGTGCTTTTTTCCATTATCGTTTGTGTTGTCCAAGAAGTTTGGACTGAATTCAGATTCTCTGTGAATCAACAGCAGTTGTGCTTCATGTCATGCATAGTTCTTAGCAGCATAGCAATTTAGGGCCTGTGGTGCTGGTTTGGTGGTTGTCCCTGCTTTAATAAATCTTCATTTGAAAGCATAAAACTGCAAAAGAGAGCAGGAAAATGAGAGAATAATAGGTGGTATTATAGTATGAGAAGTCCAATTGTTTGGCCTTTTTTGTCCTGTGTGTAGTGAAAAACATGTCCAGAAATTCTGAAATTTGAGGGTGTTTTGTAGTAGCAGATAGGCTCCTCGTTTTACTAATTCAAAAACAGCTGAGTTCAATTTTTTAGCAGTTGTCTCAATCTAGGCAGTGTAAAAGCAGCCTGACAGGTAAGTTTTGCAACTCTGTAATCAGTGTGCTTCTGAGAGGGCTGGGGCATTAAAATTCTTTTTAGGGCATACTGTATAAAACATTACAGTAGGGTGTACTGTGTCGGTCAGCCCATGGCTGTGGTTTCAGTTCTACAGTTGGCAGATTGTGTGTGAGAAATAGACTGGAGTTTGCTGTCGCTTGACCTCATAGAGAAGACAAAATTGTTCTCTTGCTTTTAAGGGAATTTCTTGACTTAAAATGTTGGTGGGAGAGAGAGCTCACAGCACACACTCTCTGGCAGAGGCTTTGACAGTAACCAGTTAAGCATGGGAGACCCCAGTACAGATGAATTTCACTGCTGCTGTGGGGACAGCAGGGGTCACAGAAGAGCCCCTCTGCCCTTCTTGGCTTTGTAGCAAAAATTTTCTCTCTAAGCTTCTTAAGTGTGCTGACGTCTCAGGGTAGAAATGAATATTCAGTCATGCTGTGTTGTCAGATTTAATGAACTGAGCTGAGTGACTCTGAAAGCGAATCTGTCAAGGAGCTGAGAAATGAATGAGATGAGCTATTTTAAAGTCTCCCTGTAAATTAAATCAATTCTAACAAATCTCTAAAAAGGCCATTGCAATTCAGCTGCGAACTGTGATGTATGTGCCACTTTTTTTTTATATTCTTTGATCCTGAGCTGGCAGTTGATCCGTGGGCAGACACAGATCCTTTTGGCCATTTGTCCCTGCAGCAGAACCTGGTGTGAGAGAAGTACTGCTAGTTATATGAGATGTGAGGGAAAAATGCCTACAGCAAGGATGTCTTTTCCCCCCACCCCCCCCATCCCAGAAATTTTATTGTTTTGGTTTTTGGATAGACAGCACACTTAGACCAGTTTGAGTAGTTGCTGCGGTATCCCAGATGTCTCTATGACTGTCTAGCCTTGCCTCCCTGTACCCTTTGCCAATCAAATCAGAAATCAGAAGCATAGTTGGTAAGGAAAGTCATTAAGTTATCTTGACAGACCATAAATATCCTGCTACTGTGAGGTTGCTGGGCTACACAGTGACCCCTTAGCAAACTAATTCTTTTTCATCTAAAAGCAAAATGCAAAAGACCATATGTCACCATTTCCTTTTCTGTCTATATTCTTGCTATTGAGATGCTGACAAAGGCTGCAATTACAAAGCAAGTAAGGGTATATAAGGAAGTCCAGTGATTAGAGCAGTGGTTTGGAAGACTTGCTTTTCATGCCTTGTATCTTAATTACAAGAGGCTGAAAATCTACTTTGATATTATAGGAAAAAAAGGATGAGTTACTTACAAAAGAAAAGAAATGCAATGTTTTTTTTGCATGTGTTTTCCAGTGATCTGCAAAAATCTAAGATTTCAGAAGATGATTTTGATTATGTGGATTGAATGATGCTTAAGTAATCTTGATACATGCTTAAAAATGCTAACAAAGTAATTTCTTTAGACATAGTGAAAATGTATTACAGCAGGGTAGTTTTCTGCTCATGTTAGTAGTTCAGTTCCTTTTGCTAGTTTTCTGTATCCAGTCTTGCAGCCTACAGCCAGTGTCCAGCCCCCTGCCCTGTCTAATTGCTGAAAATCATTATGGCACACTGCTAAATTCAGATCACAGAATCACAGAATTGTAGGGGTTGGAAGGGATCTCCAGAGATCATTGAGTCCAACCTCCCTGCCAAAGCAGGTTCCCTACAGCAGGTCGCACAGGTAGGCATCCAGGCAGGTCTTGAACATCTCCAGAGAAGGAGACTCCACCACCTCCCTGGGCAAATCTGGTATTTAACTTGATATTACTAGGAAGCCTCACACTTCCTAATTGTAAAATATATATATATATATATATATATATATTTTTTTTTTTTTTCAGGGTGATGATATGTATATTTTACTGTTATACTCTGTATTACTTGTCCCATGACTTCATTAGAACAAGTGATCTTTTTGAATCCCTGTCAGCACTGTCTGCACTTAATTTTGGGATGGAGCCTTTCCTGTCCCATGGCAGCTGCTATGCTGCGCACCCCTAATGCTCAGCAGGAAACTCCATAGCACCAGTATGAAAAAAATACATAGCAGGAGTGTGTCTGGTTTCCTTCCCAGCACAAACTGCTCTCTAGGATGCTCTTATTCAGAGCTATTCTGGGGACGAGGAAGTGTTAGGATGAGAGAAGTCAGCACAATCCTTGAGGGAAACCCTTGCTGAGCCTTCCCACTTGCTGTTGCTTCCTTATGCTCCATGAGGACAGGTTTTCTTCCAGTCTGGAGGGCCTCTTCCTGAAGTTTAAAGTATTTAAACATTTAAGAGGTGGAATCAGAAACTTCTCACTCATTGACTGAAGCATACAGGTCTTTTTTTGTCAGCTCTTTAAGTAAAGCTTTGAAAAATCCATGCTTTGGCTTTCTGTGTGGGAAAATCAGTGTATGCCAATGTGTGTGCCTTGCTGATTAGCCCTTTAGGGCAGACATCCTTCAGCAGTAAAGAGTCAGACTGAAGGATGGTGGGAGGGAGGGCTTTGGCTCCATCAGTTCCTTTAGTTCCTTTCTGTCTGCAGCTCTCAGGAATGCTGAGAAATCATATGCAGCATTGTTCCCCTCGGCATATTCTCATGTGATTTGTCCAGCTTGACTGTAAGCAATTCAAGTAACAGGCATCCAGACCTCCCTTGGGAAGCAAAAAATAGTTTGACCATCGCTGTAGGGAAGAGAATGAGATTCCAAGGAAATGAGAGGAATCTGCTTGAAAACAGCAGCAATGTCAAGGGGCACTCAGATGTTACTTACAGAGTGTACGGGTCTGAGCCAGAGACACACCTTGGGACTGTTTTACTAGCAGTGGACCTAGAGATTTACAGTGAGATTGTTTTATGTTGTGATTTATTTCTGTTTTTATTCTGGAGTTACAGTATTGGTGTCATAGAATGGTTTAGGTTGGAAGGAAACTTAAAGATCATCAAGCTCCCACACCCTTACCATGGGCAGGATTGCCAGACACAAGATTAGGCTGCCCAGGACCCTGTCCAACCTAGTCTTGAATGCCTCCGCAGTTTCTCTGGGCAAGTTGTTCAAGTGCTTCACCACTCTGAGTAAAGAATATACTTCTTTGCTTCTGGAGACTGGGATGTGTGTCGTCTGGCCCCATAGAATTGTATACATTCTAGCTTCTTGAGTTGGTCTCAGACTTGCTCTGCTCTTACAGTGGGAGGGATTTTGTTGCCCCAACCCCTGCCTAGAGGTTCAGGGATGTGTGAGTCATAGGAAGACTGAAAGTCAATGAAGACCAAGGCAAAGAACTTGTTGAATACGTCAGTATCTGTTGAAGCTGGTTCTTACTTCATAGGGAAGTACGCTCTCCTTTGCCTGTCTCTTCTGACCAACGTATGTAAAGAATCCCTTCTTGTTATCTTTCAATTCCCTTGCTAAGTGTGGTACTTGCCACCAGTATGAAAAAAATAGGCTTGTTTTCCCCATCAAGTCAGTTTCCCTAGACTGAACTGTTGCTGAGCCATTAGTTATCAAATTATTTAAGTCTGTTGTTTTCTTTTTCTGAGAATGTAGCAGTTGTTAGACTGGATTTGACCCAAGTTCTGGTATTCTGTTTCTGACAGAGGTTAACACCAGATGTCTCTGAAGTGAATGGGCTCTGCACCAGCAGGCGGGAGCTAATCTACCCTACATTTGGTTTTATCACGTTTTTTAGCAGCTAGAGATAGCTTAGGTTCTGATTATGGAAAAGTCAGGTTAATATATCTACCGAATGTCTGGATAATCTTGTTAATACTAGAAATTAATCCTTTTATATGTATTTTTTTCTTTATTCTTTTCCCTTTTTAGTTTGCTGCCTCAAAAGTTTTTGTTTTTTTTTTTTCTTTCCCACCATCTGGTGGAAGGGGAACATGTGCTTCTGTTTACTGCACTGCCAGTTCACCTACTGTTCCTTCCTAGCTCCTTGGGGAAGTCATTATCTTTTTTCTGAAAGAAAAGTTTTCATCCTTGAAGCCACCTCAGCTACAGTGATAGTGAAACTGCTGTTTGCTATTCACTCCTGGGGAGATGACTGTGTTGAATGATATTAAAATGTTGCCGAAATGCAGCCTGGCCACATGTGGAACTGTGGGAGATTTTGTCACTTCTAATAATTTGTCAGCTGAATTTCAATAAAAATAGTTCAATTTCTGGAGATGTGATGTATTTTACAGAAGGAAAAACAGAGGCAGAGACCAAGTACATACTTTAATCATGACTGTAGGAAGAAAGTGTTCAACTGGGATTCAAAATGGGGAATATGGTCTCTCAAATTCACTAATGGCAATGCTTCTTCAAAGGGAAGTCTGATTTTGAATCAGTGCAGCTAAATACCAAACACTGTATGACCTGTGAACCACCAAGTGTGGGAATGGGGTCACTAATACTGAGCATCACCCAAATGCAGAAACCTATTTTGTAGCAAACTAGCCACACTGATTGCTCTACAATTTACTGCTGAGTTTCCTGGCATGGTCAGCTATAACAATGACTCAGCTTTCCAGAGCTGTATTGCTTGAAGAGACCTTCTACAGCAGTGGTAAGTCTGCAGTTGTTGAGTTCTCCATTGATTCAGAGGAACATAATGGTACAAAGTAAATGGCGCTTCATGTTTCTGTGGGTTGGTTTGTTTGTTTTTTGCCTGTGTTCAGAAGGAATTCAGCTGGACTGCAGATCTTGCATGTTCCCGTTTCACAGAGGAGGACGCTGAGTTAAAGAACTGGTCTTCAGAAGCAGAGTTCAGAATGCCTTCTGAAGTCAGTGCGAGATTGGAGGGCATGGTGCTTCTGAAAATCAAGACAGAAGTAACACATTGGAAGTGGAAGTTGTGTGACATGCTCTTAGTAAAGCGTGGGAGAAAGCTTGAGATTCTTGTCTTCCAGGGTAGATCAACATTGTATAGTCTGCCATTAAAATATGCTCAAATGCAGTGCTGATAAACGTCTTAACCTTGTTTTGCTGTATCACAATGCAGATTTGTTTCTGTCTGCTCAATTGTGGAAGGAATGCAGAACTCCTAAAGGATAGAGAAATCAGTGAGAACTTCTGTAGACTAATCTAAGCAAGTCCCTTTGCTGTCTTTGAGATTTAAAAGGTGCACAGACTGCTCATTCATAGGGTGGATACATGGGATAAGTTTTGATTAAATTAAATATACTGGGACGTTTCTTCTTAAATAGCAGTAATGCTCCAGGAGTCTTGGTTTTCTTTTGTTCTGGAACACTGAGGAAGTTTTGCATTGAAGTGAAATCCTCCTGAAATAATTTGCTTTTGTCCAGATTTTAATTTCCTTCATACTGTGCATAAAAATCCTTTCTGGGCTTAAGTGTAACATGGTTCTAAACAATAATTTAATATCAGCAGGGTAGGTGGCAGTCCATTACAGTAATGCCACTGCGTGAGCTGAATAAGGCATATAATATAGTTGAAAACAGATCTAGAGGCTTACACCACAGTGGATTTTGCTCCATTTCTATCTTTTTAGCTACTTTCAATCTAATTGCATCAGTACAGTGTTAGAACTGAGCAGTACTGCTGTGCAGAACACAAAATGATCTGTGCATGCAGCTTCTTGACAAAGCCTCTGCTCTTTTTAGTCTTCCTTGTGAGCCACAGGACAATGAAATACCATATTTATCATCCCAGGAAGTAGAGTTGACTGGTCTAAACCCATGTCATTTTGTAGTGCAATAGATGGGATTTACCCTCAGTCAGTGTTGGTGAAAGCCATTGTTAAGATTGCAGTTGCCAGTTATTACTGCTTGGCTCCCAGGGAGGCAATGCGGTGTGATGACAGCTTGGGTGGATGTGCCAGTCTCAGCAGCCACTGTGTGACCCACAGTGGGGTTTTGATATTTGAGTTATTTAATAAAAGGCATGCTCCTGCAGCTGTGTCGTGGCTGGAGTTCAGGACTGATTCTATAGTGAATATTGTTTACGTGAATAAATTTCTTGGTCATCATCAAAGTCAGAGTTATGAGGCCTGGTAATCTGACTTAACAATAATCGTAGCAAGGAGAATTTCCCTTAATGTGAAATTGGGCAGGTTTGTGTTTCTTTTATATATTTCCTGTTCTGACTTCCTTGCCTAATGGCAGCATGTTGCATGCAATCAGCTCTGAGGAGTAGTCCCAGTAGTTTTCTGGCAGAATCTGTTTTTCTGTTTAAAACCAAATTGCTAATTGTGATCAATATGGACTAGATAACTGCTTTCAACTGAAGTGTCTATCAGAGTCTGCTCCTCAGGGAGTTTCATAATTACTGCCAATTGTGTGGGTTTGACATGTGAGGTTTGTGCTAAGCTAGTCTTGATTGCCACATAGAATTCCGCAGCCTTGAGAACTTCTGGAAGTAGCTAAAATATACATTAAAAGACCAAACTGAGATGACTGAATACAGTCTCTTATCTGTGCTCTTCTGCTGTAGTTGTCACCAAATCTGTTCTCTTTTCAAGTATGCTTTTTGTTGGGCTCTTGTTGTTAGGATAGATCTTTGACCATTGATCCACTTAAAATGTGAAGCTTTCTCTTCATAATTTCTCTAAGTTCTTAATCAGTATCTGGTAATTTAAAGTGTCACGTATGTGCTGTTACATTGACGTTATCCTAATGGATCTGCTGTGTTGTGTATTTGCAAATAGTTGCTGTCATGATTAATGGGACACAACCAGCTTCATAATCAGAGAGCTGAGGCTGCTGACTTCCATCGAAGATTTTCTTTCTTTACTGTCCATGGTGAGGAGATGAAACTTTGTTGTTGAAACCCTGCTTCTTAAATCGCTTCTTGCCTTGAAAAAGTTCAAAGACCCAGAGCCTATCATGGTGTTATAATTAAGATGGTTTTGATAGAAGTAGTCTCCTTCTGTAAGACATAAATTGTTGAACTTCAATCCAAAGCTCTTGGTACGAGAAGCCATTCTAGGAGGCAGATTTTTTTTTTTTTTTAGCAATACTTGTAAATGGGGCATAATCACTAGTTTGCCCAAATAATTCTGAATGAACCCCACATACCGATGTCTTTTTACATCCTCCACATCTCCCTGGTTCTGACTAGTCCTAGTGTGTAGTTGATAGTGGATTTGAGGACCAACATAGTGTGCAACACTTAAAGGGATGATTTCTCAGTTTTGGTGCAAGTCCAGTAAACCTTCATGAAAATGACTCCAGTTGTATAGGAGCATTACTCAAAGAACCTGAGCCTTACTGTGCTTAGCACAGTGAGACAGATGGCAAGGAAACTTGCAGTCTGTAAAGAAAATAGGAGAGGAATGTGTTTGGTTGTGGTTCTGCGGTTTGGATGTGTTTTTTATTGTTGCTGGGTTTTTTTTTTTGTTTTGTTTTTTTTGGGGGGGGGGGGGGGGAAGGATGGTCTTGGTGTGTTTTGTTTGTTTCCCTGAAATCTAGTGAAAATAGAGGGCCTGCAGAAGCATTCCTCTAACACTTAGAATCTTAGAACCATAGAATTGCTCAGGTCAGAAAAGACTTAATGAGTCTGATTGCAGTCTAACCATACTACGCTAACTCTATGCTTCATGAATTCTACTGTAGGACTTAAGACTTTTAGCCTATGGTAGGCCAAAAATATATGTTGGAGAAAAGACACCTGGTAAAGTGTAAGTGTGCTGTATGTTGTGGAAACATGAGCACTCCAAACTGACTACAAGCTCTGGATCAAACTGCTTCAGTTAATGACAGGATTGAAAAATCATGCTAAAGTTTGATCTGGAATAGTCTTTCAGTAGTCTTTATATGGCAATGAAAGAAGGGTGTTGCTCTCAAGGACTGTTCTTGTGATGTTAAACTCCTGCTTGTGCTACAGTCCCCTCCTGCACTGGCTTAAAATCGTTTTAGGCTTCAGCTATTATTTTTAACAGACTGGTCATCTAATAGTTATATTTGAAAGGACATCTGCAAGTTCTCTGGTGTCATTTGTTCAAAATGTTGAGAGAGGAAAGCTGCAGGTGGGGCTTGACTGCTCTTGTCCTTAAGGACAGTCCTTATCTTTCTGTAGGGCTAAGATCTTCCTAGACGTCTCTGATGTCAGTCTCAGGGTAGAAAATGAAAGTCCAGACAGTCATTAAGGTGTTCAGTGTGGAAATGGTTCTTATGCTGTAATGGCATTCCAGTCTTATGGGAGACATCTAGATCAACTATTTGAATAATTAGTGCACAAACATTACATAAAGGAAGGAAAGCATGAAGGAATTATGCCTGTGGTATGTTCTTGTCTGCTGTGTTTGTTTTTTTCAAGGAATCTTTCTTGGTTAAGTCAAAATTCTACATCTGGCTAAATGGCCCTCATTGAAAGGGAAAACAATCCAATGTAAATAAAGCACAAATGTCAAAAGCATTTTAAAGAAATTGAGTATTATAATACAGGTTTCTAGAATAAAAATTTCCCACCTAGCATGAAGGCTTTGAATGGTGTAACTTCTGCAGTAAGAATGAAATTGTTGTTACGAGAAGTAATGTCTTCATTTTTTTTTTTCTCTAGTACTAAGTATGGCACTGTAAAGACTGGACAGTATCTAATTGCTGAGGGATACATTTTCAGTCTTTGACCTGACTCATCCTTCCCTGCACTGTTTGAAGCTGCAGTCTTCTCAGGATTTGTCTGTGCCCTTCTTTGATACCCTTATTTCCTGATCCCAGTTCTGGAGGGAGTGTTGGATTACCTTGCATAACAAACATGTCTAATTGAAGGGATTTGACAATGGATGTACGTAGCTGATACAAAATAGGGGAAACAGAGTAAGTGTAATGTTGAAAATTTTGTGAGGACATGCTTATTCTTTTGAGATGTGTGTCCTGAAAGACCCTTCTCATTGCAGGTATTGACATGCCATGGTTCTTACAATCCCCTTCTCTGTGTGACCCCATGGATGCTGACGATAGATTCAGTTTGTGAATCCTTTTCTGTGGCTCTGCAGCATTGTCTTTGCTCACTGTTGTGGTAGTAGACATTAAAGTCTTGCCAAATGCAAACTGTTACCACAGTATGGGGAGCAAAAATGAAGACTACGTTATTGATTTTTGAGTGATACAGTTGTGTTCCATTAATAGGAAGGGATAGTAGAAAGTCTCCTTTCTTTCATAATAGTTATTGTTTTTTTCTCTTCTGTGTTGATTCAGCAATGTATGTCCACTCATGCATAAAGTTGTTTATTGAACGTATTTAAAGTGTATAGGTTTCTGAAGAAAATGATGAGGGTTTTTTCCTCTTTTTTGCCACAAGAGGGTGCACGTGAGGAATGCCAGAAGGGGGAAGCTGCGCTGTTTCAGTCTTGTTGGTATCTTCATTGTAGACGCCACCAAGGGATAAGGAGTTTTTTGTAGCTGAGCTCCTCCTACCATTATTCCCCTATTTTTGGGGGGAAGCACAGACGCCAGAGATGGGAAACGTCTAGCTAAACCTTTCCCGATTGATATTGCCTAGTGGTTTTTCCATGAACTGTGACTCTGACTCTGCTTGAGATGAACATCATTAAGGTTTTATGAATCAAACTCAGAAGTTAATTTATTCAGCAAGTTTGTCATAGTGCTGGGGTCGGGGTTTGGAGCCTAGGGAAAAAATAATGTCAGTGGTTAGAACACATTGTTTCTGTTGGGTTGGCACTCTATTACTAAACCCTTTTAACTAAATGGATATTGATTTTTGTTAATTCACTATCCAACCAAGTCGTGCTGATATACTTTTAATGTACTCTGACTGTAGTTATGCTGAAGGGCTACATTCTATTTAACTGCATTGGTTTTTATGCCAATTTAGTCAAATCTTTGTAAAAGTGAGTATTGATGAGCTCTAAGTGTTTCATAATGGGATTTTGCATTGTAAGCTCTTTCTCCCAGCAGTTCTGGTTTTACCTCATGTTCAGCTTCTCAGCTGGCCTTCAGCAGTGGCACTTTCTTGGTTTGTTTGTTTTATAAAGTTCAACACAGTACTGATTGATTGATAACACTGTAAGAATCAACACTTCCAAGTTTGGAAATGAAAATAAAAGTAGCTAGCCTAAAATTGCTTTCTGCTTTGCTTTACTCCTCCTTGCTGCAGGTGTACTATTATAATAGATGTCTCAATCACAGAGTTGTTTTGGCTCAAAGAAGTTACTTATTGATTTTTTTCCTTTGTTAGGTAAGTTTAGTAGAGACACCTTCCAACCCCTTTGTATAGTGTTTAATTTCTAGTGTCCACAAAAGGCATCTGCAGAAGTTAATTGCACGCGCTGCCCAGCAAACCAGAGTTAAATGGTTTATAAAACAATGAGTAGATCTGCAAATGTGTATGTTTGTATGGCAGGGGTCTGTGCTGTGAGAAGGGAAGAGTGTATGATGAAGAAGGGAGCAATGGATTCCTACTGCTGGCTCCCCTGGTACCTGTTGTGCAACTTGAGCACACTGCTTCCTTTGTCTGTTTGCAGTTCCCTGCCTGCCCATTCTCTAGTCTGTTAGTGATAAGCTCTGCAGGACGTGGACCATCTCTTCCTGTGGTCTAAAGATGCCATGCATATCCTTATTAGCTACCACTCCCTCCTTGCACTATTTTTAGTTGTTGTTTGTCTCAGCCAGTTGTTACCTCTAAGAAGTAGATGGTAGGCTGCCAGTTGCATGTTTGGACAGCACCTAGCACTTTGGGGCCCAGACTTGGTGCATACCTTTAGTCACTGCTGTGGTTATATTTCCACTACAGCTTTGTATTTGAAGTGATGCATCACAATGGAGTTCTGTTATTGCTGAAATTTCAGCTGTGGCATCAGTGCCAGCTATTTCAGTGGAGTTATGAACCATTCCTCAGCACATCTCAGGCACTGAGTTCATAAACTATGCTGAGAAAGGCAAAGTTGAAGGCATAATCTGTATAATTTGGGGCAAATTCTGTAGTGGCATGTAAATAAGCAAGTTAAATTTCAGTTCCTGAAAACTGAGGGGGAAAAGCAATCTTTCTTTAGCCAAAGTAAAAATATTCACAGTTTGGACAAGCGTATTTAATTTAGGGCATTTTATCTTGTATTTACAGCTTTCTTAAACTGACAGGACAGCCTGAGGTTTCAAAAAAGATTAATCCAGGGATGCCAAGCGTACACTGCACAGGCCAGAACATTCTCCTACCATCCTATTTGTTGTTGGTTCTTCAGATGTGGAAAGGAAGTGGGTCGAGGTTTAGATGAGTTATTCTGGTAGTCCTGTCCCTGCTGCTCTCCTACCCAGAGGCTCCACAGATTTTTTTCCCCAGTGAGAAAAGGAAATCTTTTGGGTGAATAAAATTCTAATAACTCCTGTGTATGCAGTGAGGGCAGGGCACATTAATTGATGTGCTGGAATGTGCAAGGAATACCTGCATCTGAATTGATATGTCCAAATCCCATTGTAATATATCACTGTGACACGAACATATTATGTGATATCTCTAATTACATGTTAAGAATTTGAAAGGGAGTACAATGCTTAAGGGCTTCTAAAAGAGGTGATGTCCCATCTGGATGAGTGGTTGAGCACCACCAAGTTGCATTGTGTTTTGATGTTAAATCAGACAGCAGGTTGTGAGCTGTCTACAGACTGGGAGCCTTGGGTGGTTCTTGTGCTTAATAACTGGACTAATGAGGGACAACCAGGTCTGCTGGCTGTTCTTGCTCCTCCAGGAGCTCACCATATTCTCAGCAGTGTTACGAAGTAAGCTTCTCGATTAAGTTAGATTCATGAGTTAGAGGGCATGCAATAAGGAAAATGGTGTGAGGTGGCTGAAGTGCAGCTTGTCATTGACAATTGTCACTGTGTGTAACAAACTATTTGTTGAATTATGGTCCTTAACTCTAAGTAGACTTACTGCTTTTTTCAGTAAAAAACAGCAGCCTGTTTTCATGTCAGCTTATGGGAAAATCCATTTTTTGCTCAATTAGAAATAGTGCTGATCTGTTCAGATAGCTGCACCCATTGAAAGGGCAGCCCAGCAGTCAAGCTGGTGGCAAGGAATTGTGACAAAGTCTATGAGGAATTCCAGCTGTGAGGAAATGTGAGAGAGCAGTCCCTGGGTGCCCAAGCACTCTTTCCTCCTAGCAATTGTTTCTGTCACAGCTGTGAGAATGCTTAAAAATGATGCACAGCTAGGGAAGAGGGAGAAAAGACCCGTGTGACTTTGAAATCTTTGGCTGAAAGCCAGATGCATTGCTGTGGGCAGAGATTCAGCATTGCAACTACAGCCATAAGAGAGATTCAGAAATTACTTATTTTTTAAGTGTTTTCAATTCCAAGTTTCTTTTTCAGAATGTTAAGCCTTTCTTGGCATGCCAGGCCCACCCTGCCTTTTCTCACTCTTCTGGATCTAACCTGGTCTGTGTCATACATTCCCCTCAGCTGTTATTAATAGAGATCTCTTCATTTACTTTTTGTTCTCTTTCAGCTAATCCCACTCCACTTTCAATGCCTGAGGTACATGAGACAGCTGAGCAAGGAAATGGGGGTAAATAGAGGGGTTAGGTTGCTGTCTCTAGGAGAGAGTTCCCTGACAAGTTTTAATCCCAATACTGCTCCACATCACTGAGGAGCTTTTAGAGACTTGCTTGCAACAACAGTATTTTCAGGACTGATTAGTGAATGAGATGACTCAAGCTGATATTCTCTAAGTCTCAAATTGAAGTGCTCTACCCATGTAATTTTTGTTCTTTTCAGTTCTAATATTGCTTTGAGCTCAGGAGTTGGGATCAGGGAGTATTGAAGGTGAGCAAAACATCAATGCTAGGATTTCGTGCTCTGAAACCAAGGAATGTCTAGGTGTAGCTTGTCTCCAAAAGAGAACATTTATCATTAAAGTCGGATGCACATGATTTTTGGCAAATAAAAAGTAAAATTAAGGGAAGAAATTTTAAAGGCAAGTTTCTCAATGTACTGCTGCAAGTTTGGAAAATAATGTGCTAAATGATTAGAAAAGACAATTTTCATTCTAGAGTGATGTTTTCCATGTCTCTTGGATAGTGGTAGCAATTGCATGGGCATCTTCTTTTTCACCTGAAGGACGAAATTTCAAGATAAAGGTTTTTGGTGGTTTTTTTTTTTTTTTTTTTTTTTTTACTGATCCAAAGTGATTTTTGGGTTGGATGGGATTGTTGGATGGAATAATCCAAGAAAGGTGGAAGGATCTGAGACCCTTTGATCCACTGTGGGCTATCCATGGTGTGCTGTGTGTTCGTGCTTCCTGCTGAGGGCTATTGGACACCCTGAATGGCAAGCTTTGAAAGCAAACCATGCTGCTTAGAAGAGGCAGCCTTGTTGCTTTTTGCTATCCACAGTTCCTGTGCTGGGCTGCTCATGTAACGTTGATCGTTGCCAATTCAGCAGAGCCACACCTATGAGAATGGAAAGGTTTTTTTGGTGTGCCAGCTGCCCTGAAAATATCTGAGTATGAAAGAGACATTAGGATGAAATAATCTATTTCTCAACAAATAAATGTGTTTTAAATAGATTTTTTTAGAAGATCCAGGGACTTCCCGTTATTTGTAACTTAAGGAGGAATTCAGTTTTAGTGCTTTTTGGGTGAAAATATTAACTGCATCAGTAGTTTCTGTAATGCTGATGGCCTGTGTGTATGAAAAAGACAGAGCCATGTCCATCCAGACAGCAGCAGTATGTTTGGCACTGTCCTGGAGCTTGCCTCTCAGGAGATCATTTGTCTCTTAGAGGGAGAATTCCTTCCTCAACGGAAGGAGTGGGTCAGTGAAGTACAACAATCAGTATAACTCTTAAAACTGACATACACTTCCTTATATAGTTAAAAATGTACCTGTGTTTAATATATAAACACGTGAAGGTGATGAAAGGACTGACTCTAAGAGATTTTGACTGAAATTTGTCATAACAGCAACCAAGAAAGATTGAAGATAAACACTACAAAAGAATGTTTTAAGGGACAGGGAAGGAGAAAATCCTTATTCAGTGAAACTGTAGACATCAGTAGCAATTTATGCCAACTTCCCTACTGTACAGTGATACTGTGAAAGCAGAGTCTACTCACAAGCAGTGAGGTATGTAGATGGAATAAAGCTGATAGAATACAAGACCAAAGTGAAGTCAGTCTTTCTAACTGTGACCCAAGGGGGAATTTTGTTTTTACTAAGACATTCTTTTCTTATAGTGCCACATTGATTTGTTAATAACGTAAGAATTGAGCCTTAGAGGTTCATTTTTTGTCATGAACTTGCAAGTGGCATGTACGTGTTGTAATGAAGGATTTTAATAAAGTTGATTAGGAAATATGCATGGCTCTCTGCCAATTACACCACTTGAAGCTGGAGAAGCTGCAGAGACAAAGCTGATATGGCTTCTAGTGAGGGCTGATGAGAGATGTGAGAGTGTTTGGAAAGAGGAAGGTAGATGGAGTTCAGAGAAGTGTAGATTCTACACTGAATTGTTATCCTTCTGTTGTTTTCACATAGCACTGTATTTTGTTTAAACCCAAAATGCAACCCCAGTTGCTAAAGGTGGGAGAGACCTTGCAGGCAAGATAGCTTTACCCAACTGCTTATATGAGCCTGCATATATGCTGTATAGTAACAGAACAGCTGTCTTACATCTGGGGAGGAATAATTCCATGCACCAGTACAGGTTGGGGGATGACCTGCTGGTGGGGGAGCTCTGCGGAAAGGGACCTGGGTGTCCTGGTGGATGACAGGTTGGCCATGAGCCAGCAGTGTGCCTTTGTGGCCAAAAAGGCCAATGGCTTACTGGGGTGCATTAAAAAGAGCGTGTCCAGCAGGTCGAAGGAGGTAATTCTCCCCCTCTACTCTGCCCTGGTAAGACCTCATCTGGAGTACTGCGTCCAGTTCTGGGCTCCCCAGTACAAAAAAGACAGGGATCTCTTGGAAAGAGTTCAGCAGAGGGCCACGAAGATGGTGAAGGGCCTGGAGCATCTCCCCTATGAGGAAAGGCTGAGTGAACTGGGTCTGTTTAGCCTTGAGAAAAGATGACTGAGAGGGGACCTGATCCAGGTCTATAAATATCTAAGGTGTGGGGGGCAGAATGGCGAGGCCGGACTCTTTTCAGTGGTGAGTGGAGACAGGACAAGGGGAAACGGCTGGAAACTGCAGCATAGGAAGTTCCGCACAAACATGCGCAAGAACTTCTTTACAGTGAGGTGACGGAGCACTGGAACAGGCTGCCCAGGGAGGTGGTGGAGTCTCCTTCTCTGGAGACGTTCAAGACCTGCCTGGATGCCTACCTGTGCTACCTGGTGTAGGGAACCTGCTTTGGCAGGGGGGTTGGACTTGATGATCTCTGGAGGTCCCTTCCAACCTCTACAATTCTGTGATTCTGTAAAAACCTGTCATCTTGTCCATGTATTCTTTTATGAGCTCATTGCTGGTTATCAGGGAACAGCACTGAAGTAGTAAGGTTGAGTAGTGGGGCATTGAATTGCTCACTGTATGTGGTGATGCGTTGAGTTTGCCACAGGGATTAAGGCTGGCTGGGGGGCTGCTGTGTTCCTGTTCTGTCTAGCAGTGTTCTGCCGTGGCTTTCATTGGTTGCTCTGTCTTCAGCCCATATCCCCAGCTGGGGAAAGTGCTTTGGATCTCCAGATTCAGTCAACTGGTAGTTTGGCTAAAAACTGCAACCTCTGTGTTCACAGAAATTAAGGTTTGTTTTAGTTTTAATAAAATCAATTGGTTCAGACGTGTGGCAGGGAAAGTGTCCTGCCTTAAGTCTGGGAAGGTGTTCAGCTGGGCCTACAGCTTATAGTAGTGTGACAACATGCAGGTACTCTGAGCAAAGTAACATGCTGGGAGGGTGCTAATTCTGTGAGGTCTCTTATTTTGCAGTTCAAATTGTGCTTTTTTTTTTTAACTGCTTTTATCACATACAAATTCCTTCCTAATTATCCATTCTCTGTCATCTTTTACAGTTGCCAGGATTCATTTTTTCCATAATGTATGCAATGTTTTAATATAAGATACTGTTTCTAATGGGCTGTATCTCTCGTGGTTATTTTTGTCTTGGTATCCAGTCTAGGATTCTTTGCTCTACTTCGCTGTAGTCTGCAGCACTTTTACTATCTTCAAATGCTATTGCACTTTCCTTCTTACTGATCTTTATAAAGATGTTACCCGAATGCTAAATAAAACATTGCAAGGTGTATTCTCTAGGGAGAGAGAAATGTTGGATGTGTCTAAATGAAGTAGACCTTAATGCGGACAAAAATGTAGATACAACACCAGAAGTACAGCTGCAACTGAAGCCTATACTGTGTGGCTTGTCACAAGAGATTTAATGTGCACTGAACAGTTGACAGTCTGAGTCTGTTTCAAAAATTTAATTTGATTTTGGAGCTGTTGGTAACAAGGATGCAACCATTTGATTCAAGTATTCTTCTGATATAAATTATTTTGATGTTTCAGTTGTATTTAAAAAAAAAAACAAAACCAACTCAACAACAACAAAAACAAGCCAATTTAAAAACAACAACAAAAAACCACCTCACCCCCTCAAGGCTTTAAACAGCAAGTTTTATTTTCACTCAGATATGGTCTGCTTATATCATGGCAATTTTAT
Organism: Lagopus leucura; assembly: GCF_019238085.1. Classification (NCBI taxonomy): domain Eukaryota; kingdom Metazoa; phylum Chordata; class Aves; order Galliformes; family Phasianidae; genus Lagopus; species Lagopus leucura. Next base: position 17,796,202 of record NW_024962255.1, on the reverse strand, counting down.
GTTGAATTAGATTATCTTTTCTCCTGCAGCTGGCATGAGGCTGATGTAAACTCTATTGTGTGTTCTCACTAATTTGACAGAAATGTGGTTGTGTCTGTGCCTGATCTAGCTCAGTCATGCCTTGTTCAGTGATTTGGTAGCTTACAGAGCCAGCATTCATTTTTGTGGAACTTCTGCCATTCTAAGCAAGGCAGAAATAGGAAGCTGTCATCTTCTCCATCTTGCAAAAGGAAAGCTGTGGCAAGGGAAACAAAGCCATTTTCCAGCAGAGTGCAGAACTGGTGTACTCTGTTGGACCTTCTTATTCTCTACTGACTCCTGTACATTGCTTTTCTGACTCGGTGTGCTGTGTGCAATAACACCTTTTCAAGGAGTCCTTCTGACAGTTTGGAATCCCTCTGGCAATTTTTGTTTTCCAGGCAATTTAAGCTACTGCATAAAGAATTGAGGAGCCATGGGATATGGTACTCAAATGAGTTATGAGCATGTTGCCCCTGCTCTTTTGTTTTTTCTCCTCTGCTTATTTTATAACCTCGTCACAGCAACCCAATCCATTTTGCTGAAGTGTTTTGCAGTTTGTAAGCCAGTGCTGCCTCTGAAATCCATCACATTCCCCACCTTAATATTAATTAGTCATCTTTCAATCTCTTACATTTTTGTTTGGATGAATGGTCTGGCTCGTGCCAGTAATGACACAGATTATTCCTCTTCCTTTTTTGCCTTCTTGTAAAAATATAGGTTATGATAACGTTAAGGTTTATAACTAGTTGGAAATATACTGTCTGGGAATGTAAACTTGACCCCATTGTTTAAAGGCACTGTCAACCCATGTCAACTTCTTTATGGTAGAGTTAGCACAAGGTTTAGAACAGTTTAGTGCCTATACAGCAAACCCGCTGTTAAGTGCACAGATAAATACAGCAGAATCAGGGAGCCCAGCTGCAATGACAGAACTGTGCTAGGTCCTGCAGGCCAAGCAGCAATCTTAGCTCTATTTGGTGGGACACTGGAGTGGGCCAAATATCAGCAGTGTTCCCAGGCTGGGAATTGGCCTCTGGCCTTAGGCTTGGTGCTCTGATCCAAGAGACATCTTGTTCCTTACTCCTTTTGCAACAGTTCTGAAGACAGGTTCAGCAGTGACACCTGTAGCTGAGCAAGTGGCTCCATGACCGTGGGCTTTGGGCAGACAGTGCACCATGGTGCTTTTTTTGCACTGTCAGCCACTGTGCAGTGTCAAGGTAGGAATCATGATTCATTCTCAGCTGATGTACTACTTATGGCTGCTCTAGTTAACATATCATAAAAGATCTGAGGAGAAAAGATGACTCCAGAAAGTTTTCTCACACTTCTTGGTTGCAGCAGCACATCTGGAGCTCCTAAAGATAGCCAGCTATGGCTCAGAGCCATGAATGGCAGGACTGAAGATGCAGACATCCTGGTGCTGTGCTCTGAAACCTCACTGTGTCCATGTACTGGAGGAATGGGGAAGAAACAACAAAGCAAGGAATCTAGATTAAGAACGTAGGAAAATGTTCTGGGAGCAGTTGTCTTCATTCTGAAAGGGAGTTTGACATTTGTCATGGTGCAGTCACACACATAGACCTGTTTACACTAGCAGAATGACCAAGATGTTGACAGTCTTTATCAGTGAAGCTGGCGGTGTGGGAGATAGAGCTGTTATGTGAATGATGGATCAAAGTAGTTCAGAACACAGAGACTGGAAATGTTTCCTGCTCTCCATGTCAAGCTCCAGTGGGAAAGGAGCTGTCTGAGCCCCTTTAACAATGTCAGCTACAGAGTCTTTCCTGAGCAGAGGAGAGCTCCAAAGGGCTTCATCCAGAGAACACTTAAAAAAGTGAATTTTTTTTTTTCCTTTTTTTCCTTACCTACATTTTTTTTCCTAGGAAAATAATGATCTTTGGGGAGGAGATCTGGGGAAAGATATTGGTTTAGGCTTCCTTGGGAAAATTAGAGAAGTTGAAATTATTTTTCAGAAAAGCAACAACAAAAAAATCATTTTGGATCATCCCTAGGCAGTTTGCTGACTTCTAAACAAAATGTTTTGTCATTTAGCTTTGCACTTACTTATTGCTTTTGTTTAACTTTTATTTTGCTATAGATCAGTTTTTAGATGAGAAACACATCCATCAGCAGAAAAAAAGTTGAAATGCACACATAATTTTGTATTTTAAGTGGCTTTAATTTTGGTCTTAACTCATTTGCACAGAATTAAGAAACACTTCCAGTCTTCTTGAAATGCCTCTTGGAATGCCTTTTATCTTTTCCTTTCTTCTTTTTTTTTTTTTTTTTTTTTTTTTTTTTCCTTCTGCAGTTGCAGAGCTTTCATTTTCATTTCTTCTGGCTTCTGTTCTATTGTGGAGATGACTCTCTGTGTAGCAGAGCCTGAAGCTGACTGTACATTACAGTACTCCTTTGTGGTCTCTAGTTCACAGAGCTGCCTTAGCAGCAGCTGTGCCAGCAGCTAGGTATCGTTATCTGTCTTCATGTGATGATTTTGCTTAGTGCGGACTGTGGGGTGTTGTGACAGTATATCTTTGGCTTTGTTAATCTAATCTGTAGGCATGCTAGTGCACTTCTTCAGTCTGTGCTGCTATCTCTGCCTTGTCCCTTGGAATCCTCCTGGTGTATATGTATCTCTGGAGCTCGTGTAGTGGGTCTAAAGCTTTCATCTGTAGTTTATGCACAGGAAAGAAATGGGGCCAGATTTTCAGCTGTGGGTAAATTAGGCTTTGCTGACAGCATAAGATCTAATTGACTTCTACCTACTGAAAATCTTACCCTCTATCATGACTGTATCATATATATTTCCCCTGCTGCACCTTGCAGTAAAGGCAGCTTTAATTTGACTGAATCAGCCTGTATTCTAGTTGGGACAATTGTCTGCTCTGAAGAGAGGGTGTTCTCCTGCTTTCATCTCAGGTAAGAGAAAGGGAAAGCAGAAAGCTGTCTGTTGAATCCTTCCTTTGAGGAAGAACCATCAGAATAGAAAGGATCTTGGCCTAGACTTGGGGCTAAAGGGAGGAAGGTCACAGACAAGCAGCAATGTATCACTTGTCTTTGGCTTACGATGGGAACCTGCAGTGTTTGTTTCCTCATACTTTTATTTGAAAAGGAAAACTTCTTCCTGACCAATGGAGAACTGTGAAAATGCAAATACTGAAGGTATTAGTGCCTTGATGCCCCAGCTGGGCTGTAGCCTAGATTTCAGCTTGAAGCCAGTAAGTTGTCAAGGTAGACACGAGGTACATGAATAAGCATAACAAGATGATCAAGACTCTGTTTACAAGTGTGGCTTGTTTAAAGCAGTGCTCAAAACACCTGAGGAAACAGGAAGAGATTGTAATTAAAGGCAGCTTTGAAATTCAGTATGTGGTTGATTTGCATTTTACCATTTATTCTTCTCTTTTCCCTTTCCTCTAAAAGCCTGGGGAGGTTATCATGGTGATGCTGGGATCACTTTGCTATATTATGTATGCTTGAGGTATACTGTGGAGCAGCAATTGTGTAATGGGGATGAAAATCAGAGCTCACTTCAGGGAGAAAAAGAGCCTTTCTCTTAACTGCTGCCCCTGGCTATCATCCTCTTGATGGCACACATGGGGCAAGGCTGTGTGTGACTTATAACCATCACTGCTAGACGATGCAGCAAGAGACTGCTTGATGCTGGATGCTTGTTCTTGGGTGATTGTGGCTATGGAACTTCAGGATGAAAGATGCTCACACAGAACCTGTGTTACTAGGTTACATTGCATGTGCAGTCATTTATTTGACTCTCATATCCATGTCTTTGTTTTTCTTATCCTGTTTGGGGCAGAGTGGAGATACTAGTGCTAAACTCCTTTGGCTTGGAGGACTAGGAGTGGAATTGCACCTGTGCTGAGGATATAAGCAAAAGCTCTTTCCTTCTCATTCTAATGTTTGCAGGATTACAGTGATTTATCCTGTCTTTTACCCTGTGTCTCTAGAAGCATGCTTTGTGCTCAGTTCCACCAGTAGAAGTGTATTACTCTATCAGTATTTTCTAACTGTAGATCTCATACTTAGTGCCATAGCTACATTTTTGTCCTCGTTTTGTTTTAGGAACCTACATAATTTCATTTATGTCACTTCTGAAGTGAATTAAGCAAAATATAACAAGCACTCTTGTCTGTACTCTTGTCTATAAATATTTCATGGCAAACAAATTGTGGGGTCTCATACTCAGTGCAGTAGTAATGTAAGGGCATGGGTAACTATTGAGCTGCTTGTCCCCCACCCTTTTGAGCATATTTTTCTCAAACATCATAGGAACAATCACATAGGAATACAGATTATTGCACTTCATAGAAAGATATAACTTGGCCTAAAAAATCCTAGCATCACAGGGAGATGGAGCAGCTCAATGATGGCTGTGTTTTGTTGTGGCTGAGATATGGGCTGAACTGATCCTAAGCGAGGAGGGAGAGCAAGGATTCTTTTGCATGTTTACAGTGGAGTCTGACACAAAATCTTGGGTCCGGCCTATTCAGAAAACCTGAATCCACCTACTTTGAGATTTGACTTCACAAAGGTCGTAAAGACAGACTACTTGCTCAGATGACAGAAATGCTTAGGTTGGGATTTACGTATATCTTATTGTGTGTGTTTTCCTTTAAAAATCCTAATTCTGAATACCATAGCTATGTAAAACTTGTAGCTTTAATTAATAGATAACAATATATACGTATATTTTTACTGATTGTGGATTTGAAATAAAGCTGCCAAGTAACATCTATACAGGCTCAGAAGCTAAAGATAAAAATGAAAAAATCCCGATGATTGGAAGCCATTCTCATGATTTGGTCAGCTGAACTGAAATTTGTGGAAGCCTGGGGTGGCAATGATTCAGAGACCGGATTCTATGTGAGCTGGTTGCCAAACATAAGTCACTGCTATGTCGAAGACCTGCCATTTAAAAATGAATTAAGATTTAAAATGCTTTCTGGAGATTTTCACTGGACTTCCTACAGTATCATAGTCTGCTGTATCAAGTGGCTGTTCAATGCATTGCTTTTAAACATAAGAAGCCCTCATAAGCAGAATAGGGAAAAAGACATTAAAGACAAATAGTGTCTTTGCTTTTCCCCCTCACCTGTTAAACCAGAGGAGAAAGGAAAAGTGAGCCAAATTCTGTAGTCTTTATGCAGGGAAATTCCCATCAGCTTCAGTGAGAATACAGAGTCAGGCCATAGTTTAAGTTAATATTTATTTATTTATAGAAGTTAATATAGAATTAAATATCTGATGATATTTACAGACTACAGACACAGGGTTTTGCAAAAGTGGCCGGGGGCAAAGACGTGCCTGTAAGTTAGTGGACTTCTGGCAAATTCCTGCATATTCCAGCTTTCACGGTTTGTAAATCCTCACTTTGTTGGCACAGACATTTGCTTGAACGTGACTTTAGAAACACAGTCAGTGCTGCTTGAATATACCCATAGTGCAGGCATAAACTGTGCAGCCCTTAAAACCTGTTCTGCTGTGGGATAGATAAACATGAAAGGTCTTAGTGTTCTGCAAATGAATCAGCCTTAGCTCATCAGTGAGTGCCTTGATTTAATGAAGCCATAGTATGTTAATGTTAACACTGCAAAAAAGCAGTAATGTTACAGGCAGCCGTGCTAACTAGATACAAGCATTTAAAAGCCCAGGCATGAGCTCTTGGCTATCTGGCCATAATTAATGATGACAAGTATGTTGGAAAAATAATTATTTTGCTTGCTTTTAAAGACAATTACTTGCTCAAGGCAAGTGAGGGGGTGGGATTTATGTGGTTGTAATAAGCATATGGAGATGGCATCTTCCCAGGAGAATATTGTAGCCACAGGATCTTTTTAACTGACCTGAAATTCCTTTGTTCTATAGATACAATTTATGTATGTGGTCACAAACTAAAATGAGCCCGCTTGTATTAGGGCAAACTGCATTTTAAGCTGCTGAAAGGAGAAAAAGCAGCTTTTATCAGCCTAATCAGCAACAGACAGAAATTTCTCCCTCATCATTTGTGGCTGTACAGGCAAGAAGAAATCTTTATAAATGGTCACCCTGAGAGTTTACTTTTTCCATCTGATAAAACAAAAGCAGGTAATACAAAGGCTCAGCCCAGTCTGCCTAACAGCAATCAATTGGTATCTCCCTGGTCAGCACTCACAGAGCATGGCAGCTTTTGCCCAGTGAGGACTGTGCCATCCCCTGGCAAGCACCACGTTGGCTGCAGAGCCCTGGCCCCTTCCAGTCCCAGACTTGGTTTTGAAGGCTGAAGAGAAAACTGCTTCTCCATTGCTTGCCTCTATGGTACTGGGTGCTGAAGGGCATCTGCTGCACCCTCAGCTCCTCCTGCTGTTCCACCAGTCACCAGTGTCTCTTGCATTTGAAGGATATGAGAGCCATGTGATCTTACCACATAACTGTATCATGAGTTGTAACAGTAAGACAGAGTATGCTGCTTTGTTCTCTTTGAGTTTCATGCTAAGTTTGCCCAAGTTGGAAATTACAGCAGAAAGTCCCCCAAGACTGTAACTTGGATAAAAATTCCAACATGTGGCCACAGCTACCTGCTTTAACCAAAAGCCACAGGTTTTGTGCCTGTTGTGTATCACTTCACTGTATCACTCAGTTGGTGACATCTTCAGAGGCCACTGAAGAGAGAAAGGGAACCAAAACCCCTATGTGTTGCTCACTTACGCACATTCAGAAGAATGCCCTCTATCTTAATCCTTTTTTTTTTCTCTTCATAGTACAGAAGATCACAATCCCTTTTTCTGTTTCCCATCTTGCAAAATGGGGGAGATGATGATGACTTTCTTAGTAAGGCAGCTTGAAACCTAAAACTGAAACTTGTTACAGAAAATGTAGTGTTAAGAGTCTTAGGTGCTTTTCTCTGCTCTGGCTGGCTCGTTACTAACAGCAAAGATTGTGTGCTCTGTGCACTCTGCCATCAGTGTCAGTTTGTGTTTTTGGAGTGTTGACATGTAACAGAAAAATATTTAGATTTCTTGTAGTCCCAGTTATATCTAGTCCTTTCTGAAAGTGTTACCATAGGAAGCAGACTAAAAGCTGGGTGAATGATGCATTTGAGGGTTTGGATCCAGTTCAGTCTGTTCTTGATGTCTGCAGATTTTTGTCTGGATATAAATCCTCATCTGATCTCTCTCTGTTCTGGTTGCTCATTAGGGGAAGTTGTGCCAGGGCACCAGAAAAATTCCAGAGAGAAAAGACTAAACAGTTACCCCATTATAAAGATGCAAGATCCTAGAGTCTCTCAAAGTGATCTGTGTCAGCAGGAGGTGGGGAGTGGAATAGAGCCTTTACTTCATTGCCTTGGATTAGAGAGAGAAATGTTTGTTTAAATCCAAAGTTGTCTCTGAAAATTGCAAGGAGAGCAACCTCTGCTTTTAGCTCCAAGGACAGGGTTGGAAATGAGGCAGAACGTAGAGGTACTGGAGCTGAAAGCAGTAGGATTTTGTGCAAGGTCATTAAACGGCCACTTTTCTCTGCAGCTGGAAGGGATTACTGCATTAGTCTAAATTTGACCCTGGCAGAGAAGAGAATTCCCTTGGGGTGCTGTGGTTTTACTGGGTATTTTTTTTTTTTATTTACTGCAAGCAGAAAGGCACATTTTCTTCTGCAAAGTCTTCAGCCTGTCAAAGTCTGGGGAACATGTTGGCTGGCGAAGAGGAAGCTGAAGGAGAAAGAGGACGTTCTGTGGGCTCTTTTGGCTTTATGTCCTTTCCCATGTACCACACAATGACAGTGGAGGGAAGTGGCGAGTGGGTGAGGGATGAACTCTATGAGGATAACACTGAGTTTCCCTTCAAGATAACTAGGTTCTAGTATAAATCGTTTTGGTTTGGGTCTTTTGGAAGGAATAAGTAGTGGCAGAAAGTCCCCCCAGATGTTTCCATGGAAAAAAATGAATGACATAATTGTGTTAGATAAGAAAGCAAATTCTGAGTTGTATTTTTTTCTTTGATGACATAAGATATTACGATTCAGACAGTATTTTCAGATTAAATATAATGTAGATTAAGTTCAATAAACCAATTCCTTCCCTACTTACACACTGTTGCTTCTTCCAGTCTTTGGAGGAGAAATGTGTTCCAGCTAAATATTGTCTGGTGTCAGATGAAATGGATGCAGGATCTCAGAGTATTAAAGGTTGGAAGGAAACTGGAGATCATCTGAAGCAAACCCTATGCCCCAGCAGGGCTGCCTCCTGTATACATGTGCACATTAATATGAGAAAGACTACTGTAGTTTCTGGAGCAGAAGGTGGTGTTATACCTCCCAGAGCAGGACAGTAACTGGCTTGCCTACACCCCCCTTCCCACCGAAGACCCATCCTAGGGTCCAGCCCCAGCCTGCAGTGGTTTACAGGCAGCAGTCACCCATAACTGATGTGGCAAGGGAGCTTGGTTTGGTATGATTGTGCAAATGATGCAGTAACAATGACACATATCTAGCACTGCAGGATTTACGAATGCTGAGCTATGATAAAGTTTTTCAGTTTGCTTTCGGAGTGAGTTTTCCTTCAGTATAGAGGAAACTTGGCTTTCCTAAATGAAATATTAATGCACTGGTGGCAAGCAATTCAAGAGAAAGCCCTGCTACTAGCTGTCTGTGTTGTGCGGTGCAGCCTTAGTTTCTACAGATTTCATTATAGAGTTATGTGCTCTTATATTATAATAATAATACTGGTTCCATTCAGATTATTTGCTTTGCTAATCTAGAAGGCTGACTTCAAATTCAGTCATACAAGAGGCTATAAATGTTATCTCCATGAGGCAACTGGTTTTCTTGCACCTCAGTGCAGTGATGACTTGATAGTATCCCGAAGACTGGGAACAGTAAAAGCCAAGAACTGAAACACTCATGGAAATTCAGATCTTTTGCTTTTGCATATTTTTCCAAGACAAGTGCCTGGGCTTTAGGAGAGTGAGTCTCATCTTCTCGTTGATACACCCAAGCTGACTTGAAGCACTGAGAAACTGTGCCAAGCAGTAGCTGCAGTTGAGTGAAGTTTAGATGGATAACTGGGAGAAGCACTGGCATGGGTAAGCGTCATTGCCTTTAAGTGTTCTACCCCAACTTTATGCAATTAGAAAGAATATGAAGTCAGCATCGAGCTACTTTAAGTTCTCCAGGAAGGCAGCAGAAGCAACGAGACTGAATTTCCAGATTGGATCATCCCAGTTGAATAGAAGCAGGAGATATTTTTGTAGTCTTTGGTCTTTCAAAGCAGTATAGCAATGTGAGGGAAAATAACCAGCCATAATAACAAAGTGCAAAGCAGAGAGGTTAAGTACTTGTTCTTATTACCCACTGCCCAAAGACCTCAAACATTTTTACAAATGCAAACATAGCAGCATTGTCAGCTCCCCTTGAAAGGCAGGGAAACTGAGGCATAGAGTAGTGGGATTACTACCTGGATGAAAGCCTCCTGATGATTTAACTGCTTAGCAAGTCTTCCAATGTGTAAGGACAAAATCAGGGGATAACCCACTAGCATAATGTGAGAGATGAGTTTTATAGCTGTTCATTTTTCATTCTGGACAAGAATTAGTTAATAGAAGCAAGTTTTTACATTATCTTAAACTGATGGGTTTTTTTCCCTTTTTTCCCTTCACAATATGTTGTTGCTTGCTGTAGCAGCTGAGTAATGCAGAAGTTCTGCCTGAAAATAATGCTTCCTCCTTATATGATATTGCACATATTGTCATGGAAATTGTCCTCATTTCCCCCGAGCACACTTTAAATAACTCGAACAGCAGTGCTAATGAGCAGAAAGATATCTGCAATCCCCACCGTGCAACTTGACATACTTTATCCCACTCTGAATTCCCCTTGCTCATCATTGAACATTTTAAAGATCTGGTATAATAATTTGCTTTCTCGCTTTGGTCCAGTCATTTTGCTCCTAGCACTTGGTAATAAAAGGTCAGCTTTGGCTGAAACCTCAGTGTTGCAGCCATGCCGTTTTTTACTGCTAAATACCTTAAGAAAAGCAAGTGTCTCCGAAAGGGTAAGTCGTATTTTTTGGTGTATTTGTTGTCTGTTTTGCTTTAAATTTCAGTAAAGGATTTATTTTGAATTAAGTAGCAGTGGGAATTGATCTATTTACACTGTCAGTCGGTTAGCACAGGGGTTTTATTCTGCTGTACACATTTTTGGTTCAAGATACAGTGTATGTTATTATCTTGCATTTTACATTCACTAAAGCCGACTAAGTGAGAGATTGCTTAACCCTTTAAACATGAAGCATATGTTCTGCATGGGGATGGAATGTCTAATGCAGAACCAAACAGGAGCAGAATCTGTGTGTGTTTGTTTTTCCAGATAAGTTATGTAGGCAGCTAGATAATGCTCCAGTATTTGTGTTTTTACTGACAAAAAGATTTATTATTTCAGTGCAGATGAAAAAATAACTTTAATAACGCCAAATGAAGGAAGTGCTTGCTTCCTCCTAGCATCTTTTGTTTGCAGGGTTACCTGAGTGCATGATTTCATGTAGATTTTTAGCTTGCTTTTGTGATATTTGCTGTGTGGACTTTTCCAGGAAAGGTGATTGTTCTACTTCCAGGTAGATACAAAACTGAGAGCAGTTTTCTTGTAGCACTGTAAAAATTAACAATGTGATTAACTCCTAATAGGGAAACACTTACCTTATATTTTTCTTGTTCTATTTCTTGTCTCTTTACTATGACATTTTTCTAGTGAGCAGTCCAAATAAGGGCTCTGTATAAAGCAAAAGAGCTGAGATGTACTGATCAAGGGGATCTGAGAGATGCTTACCTGGAGAAGCATTTATGTTCGGCATTTTCCCTAGAAATCATTTCTGAGGCATAGCTAGGAGATTGAAGAGCAGGTTTTCAGAATCACAGAATCATAGGGGTTGGAAGGGACCTCTAGAGATCGAGACCAACCCCCCTGCCAAAGCAGGTTCCCTACAGCAGGTCGCACAGGTAGGCGTCCAGGCGAGTCTTGAACATCTCCAGAGAAGGAGACTCCACAACCCCCCTGGGCAGCCTGTTCCAGTGCTCCATCACCCTCACTGTAAAGAAGTTCTTGCGCACATTCGTGAGGAACTTCCTCTGCTGCAGCTTATGTCCGTTTCCCTTTGTCCTGTCTCCACGTACCACTGGAAAGAGACGGGCCTCACCACTATGGCCCCCACACCTCAGGTATTTATTAACCTGGATCAGGTCCCCTCTTAGTCGTCTTTTCTCAAGACTTTCATTTTGGGTTTCAATCTGAAGTAAAGGTTTTGCAGGAAAACAGTTAATTATCTTTATACCAACCTTTGTTTTTCCCAAAGGATTCTTATTAAAAATGGGATTACGTGGGAAGTGGTAACAGCTAAGATGTGAGAAATGAATTTAACTGGCTTGTAGTCACTGGCACCAACTTTCAATATTTGTATTGAGTAAAATTAATGTGTGTGTACACAGATTTACACAATCATCAGGATTTTTTTAAGGATATAATCATACCAACAAAGTTTTTATTAGAAAGATGGATACAAAAAAAGTCTTCATTTGCTTTTTTTTCTTAGTTTTGTTGTATGCATACATATACAGAACAGTCTTCAAGGAGGCATAGGACAGTTTTGCTCCCTCTGTTTTCTCTTCTGCTTCAGGTACTCGACTGAGTGTTACTACTTTCTCTTACTGCACGTGTCATGACAGCAGTGTCTCTGTAGACAGATGATGACTGAGAGGTGTCTGCCCTACTTGTGTATGAAGTGGGCGTTGCAGGAGGGGGCTGTTATATGGCCAGAAAGGGTAATGCTATTCTGTCAAATACAACTTGAAGATAATTATTTATCTCTGATGCCTCTTATGATGAGATGTGTGCGTCCTACTAAATGCTGTCTATTGGCTGTAAGCTGTTCCCTGCCCCACTGTAGTTGATGTATTAGACACAGCAGGGTGTGGAGGCTTGGAGCTAAGCATTAGACATCCAATGTGAGTCAGTGTGACTCTAAAGGTTACACTTGGAATCTGGGGAGCAGTTGCTCATGCTTGATCCTTTGCCTAAGAGCTGCTACTCGCTGCTGCTTTGCTGCAAGGATTTGGTATCCTTGGAAGATGTTACTGTGTGAGAGAGCTCAGCCCTGTGAACCAACAGGAGAGGGGTATAAGCTGTGGCTATAAGTCTGGCCTAGATGTGACTACATCTGCTTGGAGCCATTGTCAGTATCACAGTGCAGCTGCTGCAATCTGCCTAGCCCTATGGCTCATCCTGGGGAGAATGACTTGTGTGGGCAAGGAGAAAGGGAGGAACAGGGAAGAGCAGCTTGGTACCCAGCCTGTGCAAGGAACAGAGGCTGAGAAGTGATTATTTTGAAATCAAAATCAATATGGGCATAAATTGAAATTTTAAAAGGTTGCTGAGGCAGTTGGCCTAAAGCAAGCAGCCGTAATCTTAGTGAGTCATTATCGCCAGGAAAATCTTAAGCTAACTGAGCACCCCAAATAGATTTTTCCTAAAAGCATCGTTCTGAACCAAAGGGGGTACAAGGTGTTGCTTCTCTGAGCCTACTTCCACCGAAATCTTTTTCATTTGTGAAATTCATCTGGTCCAGGCATGTTGGCATGGTGCATAACCTGCACAGTTTGATGCCCATTCAGCTCTGTGCTAACCTTTTTTGCCTTGTTTCCAGGACAGCCTGGGAAGGGATGTGCCAAATCATTGAGGCAGAACTGATGTGCTTGGGTAGGGAGTACTGAGCTAGCTGGGTGTATCCATGAGCTGTTTAGCATAAATCTGTCACCCATGTTGCTTTGAACAGATTGTGCTCCTGACAGTTTTTGAGGCACTTCCCATTCAGTTTCTTCAGGCAATCCCCTGTAACTCCCTTCCAGGACAGCACTTCACTTGCAGATTTTTTTACTGTGATCTAAGTGGGGAGATTTCCATTCTTCCCAGTAAATAAATGTGGTCGTTAAAAAGGCATTAAATGATTAGGGAGTGCCCTTAGGCATAGCTTCAGAAGTACAGTTGCATAAAAGCTGTAGTCGCCACAGGCTCCAGTGGGTCTGTTCTTGCTTGCTGTTCTCTGTGCTTGTGAGCAAAAGAGCAAAGGAGCAAGAGCAGTGATATGTGTGATCTCTTTCCCACAGGTTCAGATGGCCTAGGGACGAGAGCTGGGCTGTGAACGAGGTTTTGGCCAGAAATGTCGGTCATATGGGAATCAGTCTTAATAAGGAAACTCTTCCAGATCGATACAGACAGTGGCCAGCAGAGCTGGGAACTAGACCATGATTCCCCAAAATCTTGTTACCTGGTATCCCAGGCAGTGCAGGGATTCCTCTGTTAGATTTTTGGACAAAGTTAGCTCTATGTTATCTGAAGATTGTTTCTCCTGAGGTGACCTTTATTCTTACTGTGCTCCATTTTTTTCTCTTCATTAGCAGGATAGGCTAGGAAACTTTTTGGATTAGTTTTCTGCTTTTTTTTTTTTTTTTTTTTTTTTTTTTTTGTGGGGAAGTTGAGTGCTTTCAGATACCTGTGAAATAGCACAGGTAAGCCAAAGCACAGCATTCTCTCATGTTTTGCTTTGTAAACTGTGCTATTCCTGTGAAGATTTCCCACAGGTCTCATTTAGTGATGCATCCTTAGCCTACTCTGGTAAAACTGCAGTAATGACAGGCTCTGGAAAGACACAAGTAACAACTCACTTGTTTCCCCTATTGCCAGCGTTTAGCAACATCAAACTCTTAACAGTTACACCCCCACCCACACTAAACAAGACATCAAAACAATGAAGAACATTTATCACTACCTGCAGCCTGTTGTTAAAACTGTTCCATCCTAAGCCCTCCTACGTTAACATTTCTCTCTGTCTTTGGCTGTTCACTGAACACTGGCTCACAACCCCTCAAAATTAGAGTGTAGAATACCATACGGTCAGAATTGTCTCTGATCTGGTGAGTCTCTGTTGATTTTCTCTTACTCTTGATTTCTAATGGAGAAAATAAGTTTCAGTTCTGGTGAAGCCTTTTCCTCTTTAATGCAAAAATAATAATATTGCATGTTTTATTGCCAACTTTACTGCAGCTGTAGATTTACAAGACTTCAAAGCTGGATGATTAAGACACAGTTTTTATTTGTAGCCAGGCAAGCCAAAAAATCTCGACTTCAAAGGACGGGGTGTTCTTTAATGTTGTGGGCTTCCTCTTTGTGCTTAGAAAATGAGGTTGCTGGGGACGATGCCACATGCAGCAAACAGGCCACATAGCTGCTGCTCTTGGAGGAACTGTTGGCTGCTGCTGCTGCCTGGGAAGAACAGAGCACACCCAGCAACATCAGGGTGCTTGGCTGCTGCTTGGGTCTCTTTGTGTGATAACGAGCTATAGGACTTTAAATGTATTCTGTTGCTATGCTCAGTGCTTCTCTCTTGGTAGACCCCTGGGGATGAGGACAAGTGAGATTTGGGCTTGAGCTCTGCTGCATCACCTATTTCCTGTGCTGGATTTTCTTCCTCCTCTGATGTGCTTGCAGTGTGGATGATTTTATAGGTGTTAGGAAGAAGCAGTCTCAGTGAAAATAAGTGTTCAAACCCTGCAATGTTGTGGTTTGAAGGGAGTAGGGACTGGAAGTAAAGGTGCTTTACATCTGACAATCATGTGAAATGAAGCCCTCGTGTTAGTACTTCATCTGGTCAGCCATGCATCACCAGTTCAACCTAGTAGGGCTGAGATGAGGGAAGAGCAACTTGATAGCTTCATCATTAGAGGGACGTAGGGATTGTGGCGCGGCTTTATTTCCTACTCTGCAGCTCAGACAATATAACATGACCCTTTTTGTTTTCTTTTCCATGTGTATGGTGTTTGCTCTAGCGAAGAAAACAGAACAAGAGCCTCATGATGAGGCAGAAAGTGGGGCTGGGTTACTTCTTGAACCATGCAGGGTATTATTTGCCAGGAAGATTCACCAAGAAATTAGACTTAAAATCCCTACAAATAAATTCCTTTCATACTCTGGCAATGTAGCAAGATGCAAACACATTGTGACGCTGTACCTGAGATCAAGGCATGTTTTGGTAGAAGCTGGTGCAGTGTGGGTCACAGCTGCATGCTACTGTGTTGAGCAGTTGGTGACTCTAGGAAGTAGAGTGCTGAGTTCCATGGGCCTGTGGGTGCTAAAGGGACTGGCAGGGCCCCGGAGAGTCATGCCTGTCATTCAGCAAAACACTTGCAGAGTCATATGGCTCTGGTGCAAGCATCCTTCATCACTATTAAAATCTGAGTGAAACTGGGGCTTTATCCAACCAATATCTAGGCATGTGTGATCTAGGCCATGCTCTCTCTGGGGCTCTGGGCTCACCAGCCAAAGAGGCTGCCAAGAAGTGCAGTGCTTGAGAGGCAGAGTTGGCCAACACACTGCTGTGACTCTCAATGAGCCGTGCGTGTGCTGTTGAAAGAACAGTGACTTCAGCTTGTGAGTTAAAGCTCTCCAAGTAGAGGATGTGCCGGGCAACCACTAGGGCTGCTGAGTGAGGAAGCAGTTTTCAAGACATAACATACTCTTAATTTCTAATGTGGCTTTCCTATTTCAAGAGCACTACTTTGGAGAGTGTTGGAGGAGCAATCTTCATGCTGTTCAGCTTGCTCCACCTCATTCTTTGCTTTCTGCTTTCTAGGACTGATGTTACCTTTGCACTTGTACACCACAAATGTTCAGAAAGTATTCCTTTCTGTGTGATTATCAGTGTTTGGTTAATCCAGGGTGCCTGGAAGTAGTAGATTTGTTTTTCATTCCTGCCTCTGCTACTGAATAGCCAATACCATCCTGCAATCGTTTAATGTCCTTGTATCTCAGTTCTGCATTGGTGTATAGGAATTTCACACTGTGGAAATTGAAAACTGTTTCTTTTTAGTACAGAGAAAGCATTTCCCTGCTGATGCACAGTATAACTTCAGGAAATAATTTTAACCTCTCTGTGCCTGTTTCTCTTTAGTTAAAACTGAAACTCTGGTGTTTATTTCTGTGACAAGTATTCCAGCAGTGCAGCATATATGATCTCTATTAATTTAAACATTCACCAAAATAACTTCCATTTCTATGTCCTTATTATAAGACTGCTTGCAGTGATGTTACTTTTTTTTTATCTGAGCTGTACTGGATATCTGTAATTGGACAGGAGTAACAAAACTGGATTGGAGGGAGCTGAGTCTTAATGTAAGGTATATGATATGAAAAACTATTTATGCCATGTCTCCTTTTGAGAATCAGACTTCACTCATGTGTTTAGACTTCAACATGGACAGGCCTAGAACATCTGTAAGCACAGAATGTTTTACTGTATGCATTTGCATACATGCACACTCTTTGTAATCATTTTTCTGTAATTCTTTCATGCCTGTGTACGCATAGCATCTAGTTTACATTAAACCGGAGAAGAGAATTATTAAGCCTCCTCTGTGTAAGTCTGTCTCTCTCTTAGATGCAACTGGTTAGTACAGCAGAGACCAAACTGGCAAGGCATTAGTACGCTTAGTATATGACATCTATGGGTTTTCACTTTCATGCTGTGGACCATTGAAATAAAAATAATAGTGACAAGCAACTTTCTTTGTCTTAAAAATTGGTTGCAGTCACAAGATGTGCAAGCTTAAAGCTATGATTCCCCTCCTTATATGTTCTTTTCGGGACTTTCAAGTACACGTTTGCTCTCAATAATAAACAGGGAAGGAAAGAGGAAGCAGCTGCTATACTTGCCTGATACCTTCTGCTACCAGACAAATCATAAAGCTGTCTGTGATGTTTTCCAGCCACGTAGACCATTAGACCAAATGCTTCTTCTATTTCCAGAGCTTCCCTGGCTCCCTGTGTACCACAGCTTCATTGTAGATACATAATTCATTATGTGGAAAGCCGCTGTTTTAATCTAATATTAAAGAGGCAGCAGCTCAGCAGGTGTCCCCAAGGTAAGGAAAGCCACATGCTGCTGGCAGCAGCTGCTGGCTTCAGGCTTATCAAGACTTTTTTTTTTTTTTTTTTTTTTTTTTGAAACAGAAGCTGGAAGGCTTTTTAATATACCATGCTATTGGCTCAGCATATTCCCATCCTCTGTCTATTATCCTGCCTTTGACTGCAAAGACAAAAATTCTTGTAATGCACTGTCTGTGATGGCTGCGTACAGTTTTGTGCTCTCAGGAAGGAGCAAGGTGAAGAGTCAGAGGCTCACAAGGTGGATGCACCCTGCTGCCTTCTCTCATCAGTGCATGAAGTGAGCTAAACACATCTGTGAGGCAGGGCCACCGAAATCAGCATGGTCAGAATGGCTTTACTGCTCCTGGCAGCATAAGAATACCCAAATTCATTGTCTTAAGAGAATATGCTAAGCATTAAGGCTGATATTCCATTGCACTTATCCAAGTGCTAAGGTTTCTGCGGTCTAAATCAGTCTAATCAGATCTAATTTTTGCAGTTAATGTCACTCTGGCAGCCCAACTGGAAGGTTTTGTGTGTGAGTTCTTTATCATAACATGCAGAAAGCAAAGCTTTACAGTTTCTTGAAAAAACAACTTTGTCATCTCTGTTTAAATGTCATAAAACATACTGATAGTTGGCTTTCCTCAGCAGAACATATGGAATACATACATGTAATTGCACGCAGTATACCTGCCCATCCCTTTACCTGGTACTTGATCCTCAGCTGAGAGAAAATGTAGCCTCTGAATATTCCCAGTTCTCAGTAGAGACTTTTCACAGAGTAACATTTCTTGCTGCAGCAGATAACTTCGGAGAACAGTTACAGAGTTTGGCCAGCCAGTGTGAACATTCATGCTGCAAATATATTCTTGCACTGGAATGAATTTCCTGTGCAGACTTCAGAACCTGTGGGACGTGTTCCCATGACTCCTAGGTTCCTCTAGGTTGCCTTGTTAATAAATCAGAGCCACTTACAAGGCTTATGATCAAGCTTTGGTCATCAACCTTTGCTTGAAGCGGAACAGAGACTTGTTAGTTTGTTGGCACTCCTGCTTTGATACATTTGCTCCACAAATCACTACAAACTCTAGATAGTAGCATAAGTTGTTTTGGAAGGCCTTCTGGCAGTGTATTGTGGATCTTGGAGTCTGAGCTTTATTACTTGTGTGTACAATGTAGAGGTGAATGTGTTAACTGGCAGAATAGACAATGCCTGTGAGCAGGCCTTTGGCATATCCTGTAAAGGCATTGGGATGGAACAGAACAGAAGGGTACGTACATCTGTAATATCCTAGTATGCTTTAATGGCAGTGAGTGCTGCAGACTGGGCTTCCTCTGGGAAACTGAATCTTAGAGAAGGGCATCCTGTGCAATACTCCCTTTAATGTCAGTGGGGAAAGTCCACCAGCTGAAGACATTTCTTAGGATGAGTTGTTGCTTACATACCAGGCTTTTTTCATTTATTGTTTAAGTCATATCTAAATCAGCAAGTTTTTTTTTTTTTTTAAATGAAGTTAATCTGCTAATGATTAATCACTTTAAATGAACTTTTATGGGCTTTTTGATAATACTGTTAACGAGGAGGAATATGTCCATTGCCACTGGGTGGAGAGAAGTAGAATTGTTTTTTCTATAGTTTTATTCTGCTAGTAGCCCATTGACAATTGTCCTAAAGCACAAAGATTTGAGGCCCTGCTTTGTGCATCAGCATAACCTCAATTCCAATAGCCATCCATGAGTGTGTTCCAAGTCTGTAATGCTTAGCCTAAGTGACAAGTACTGATTGTCCTTTTTGCCAGTCAGCACTATTGTCATAAGTGAAAAGTAATGTGTGTTGCACAGTCCTGTTTAGAAGATGCATTGGTTAACCAGCACTTAGCCAGATATAGAAGGAGACTGCTGTAAAACTGCCATTCTATGCAAACTGTAGGAAGACATGGATCAGAATATCTCATGTAGCATTTAAATTCTGCTTTAAATCAGTAATGCTAGTTTTTTTCCCCAAAATTTGCTAATATTTTATGAAAGGCACACAGTATATATTCTTTTGCATTTTAATTCCTTTTCTGCACTAATGTAATAAATAGCTGTTTTTTTTTTTTTGTTTTGTTTTGTTTTTTTTTGAAAACAAAGTCTGAAAGTGTTAAGTCCTTAATGATAGTTCATGTATTTTCTGCTGCCAAAACCATGCTTGTAAAGCTTCAGTCACTTCGCTGAAGAAAATGTTTGTAATTGGTTGGCTTGATTTTCTGAAGAACTCTGTATTCATTCTACAAAGAAACAGTCTATACTGGCTTAGCTGAGAGCACTGCTCTCTACAGCTGAAACTGTACCAGCTGATGGCTTCAGCTCTGTTCTGCTTCATGTAGAGTCCCAAGCACTGACTAAGATGGCAGACGATGGTCTTTAAAGAATTTTTCACTATTTTCAAGTTTCGTTGTGGAGTTAGGTGCAGAGGAAAAGAAAAATTAGGCTTATGAGAAAGAAGCAAGGGGGAGAAGAAGATAGTTTTAGAGAGACTTATTTAAAAGGCATGAGAGGCACTTCATTCGTATCAGTGAGCATACCTGGAAAATATGAGCCCAACAGTCCCAGGGGAATATAGAAGTTGGATGTTATCTTTCCAGTGTGAAATTGTTTTAAAAATAATAATAATAATAATTGATTTTGCTATTCTAATGCTGTAGTAACTCACTGCTCATCAGAATTTAAAATTTCCCTCAACTGTTGTCCTTAGTGTTAAAGATTTGAAGAAATTTGAGAGCTAGAAAATTGCTTGCGGTTACTTGGTAATGCATAAAAATTATCCAGTCATCTTCATTCAGGTATTTCAAAACATGAAGGATCATCATCTTTGGTCAGGAAGGAATTTCCTCCTTAAAATAGTGTGTAAACATAACCACAGTTGGAAAACATAATTTGATACGTTCTTCAGAAGGGTACTTCTAACACTTGCTGCCTTGGAGAACCATGCTGAGCCATGTGGCTGGCTTTACATAGATGTACCACTATTTTGAGTCTTTCATTTATACATCTGTCATTTTGTTGTACCCCCAAATTCCTAGTTGTCTTCTGTGCATTCTGCAATGTGTCCTGCAGGGGCTGGCACAATCCTTCTGCTAGCAGACACCCAAGTGTGTCTTCTGCTGGTCTCCGAAAATGCCTGTCCCTTCAGTCCAGATCAAATGACAAGGACACACAGGGTCAGAGGTTCGCATAGCTTGGGCAGTTGCACATGTCATCATTTTTAAGGATTGAGTTCACTGCAGTTTTGTAGATCTTGGGTGTATTGAGGAAAGGCTGAAGAGTTAGTTTTCTGGACTGGGAGAAAGGAGGGTGAGGGAAAGCATCCTCCTATTGGTACAAGGCTGTCTGTGGAACATGCTGGAGAAAAAAGCTGCACAACCTTTTCTATCTCCCCCTCATCACCCTCACTTGAGACCTCAGACTTCATTTTTTTTTTTCAGGACTGGGGTGGTTTTTGGAGGGGAAGAAATTTTTTTTTTTTTCCCCCCCTGTACAGAGGAGCAAAGGTTGCCTGTCATTTTAAGAAAGACATTCCATAAGATGAACAGCCTTCTAACAGCTGGTGATGTCAAATAGGCTTTGAAGGAAGAGTTTTTAGCAAATGAAAGAAGCTGAACCACAAATACGCGTGGGCTCCCAACACCTTGTTTTCCTGTAGAAGCTTTCATTTTGGCAGAGTGTGACTGATGCCAAGGACCAGATACCTGTTGCTTGGCAGGCAAATAATGTTGGTATCAGAAGAAGCAATGCTGTACCCTGTATTTTTCCATGTGACCATGACACTGTGCACTGAGAGTTCCACCTAAGAAGCTGTTATTTCTACTATGATTCAGGTTTGAAAGTCAGTATACTTAGTCTGCACAGTGATTTCCTACCAGGAAACATGATTTTAATCAAGCCACAAGGATTTAATTGATTTGATCAAACTATCAATTATTTTACAGCCTCACCCCTGAAGCATAATTGGAGATAATTAGAGTGTAGTTACTTTAGCAATCCCACTCAGGATGCAACACACAAGTCACAGCAGAGGCAAAGTGGTTTCATGCAGCTCCCAGCAATTGGTGGTTCAGTAGTTTCTCTTTGTGTTATGGCTGATAAATTCCTATGCAAAATGGTCCTTCTGGCTTCCTAAACTAAATGTGAACATCTCGGAGAGGTTTCTTCATTTTCTGTTACCTAGAAGAAGCTGACATGAATATATCTCAAAGTAATAACAATGCTTAAACACAGCTGAGAGCATGTTTTCACAGGTCCCAGAAACCTTTGTGGTCAGCGAGCCAGCAGGATCTTAGTCAATGGTCCTTCTTTTTATGGAGCAAAGTAATTGTGGGCAGGATCAGGAGGGAGTGGTGCCTGAGCTGTGTTGGTGCAAGGAAGATGCTGTGTCCTTGAGAAAAATAATGTATTCAGCAGTTGTCTGTTATACCTGGGCTCATCTCAGCCCTAATTGTTTGGCTGCTCCAGTGGAGATGGTCCTCCCATAGTTGTACATTCAGCTTAACTAAGTTCAGACTGTATGTTGCAGCCACAGTGAGCAGCACATCCCAGGTCAAACAGTGGTATCCTCACAGAATTTCAGATTGTTGAAAACAAAGAGGTTATTCTAAGTGAATGATAGCATTAACCTGTTCCTCTACTTTAATTGGCAAGTCCAGAGCAATGCAGATGATGCCTACCAAGAAAGGAATTTCCAGGCAGGAGTTAAAAACAAAACAAAGGTCGAGTTCACTTGATACCATTTTTATGTATAAAAGATGAAAGATTTAACCAAATCTGCATTTACTGCTTATATTTTTAGAAATCATACACTTGATTCTGACAACTGAAACCAAATGCTAGCCTCAAGTTTTTAAGGGTTTTCTATAGCTTATGTATCAGTACAGAAAATCTGTAGTGCCTCTATTCATGTTAAGTCTTGTCAGAATTTTTGCATAAGAAACCATAATTCTGAGCCTTAATCTCTTTACTGGTGCTTCTTTAAACCTGTTTAATGGTATCTGAAGTTCACTGCAATATTGGTCTGAAGCCACAGAAATGAAAGGGGAGGACAGGTGACAAGGCCTCTGAGTTAGGTAATGAACAGCAGTGGCTTTAGGCTGTTAGACTGCCCGTATTTTCTGGGACAAGGTCTAAGATCTGAGATCTGAAAATCACTTAGGGACTCGAGAAAATTCTTTGCTACAACTTCTGAAAATTTGATCATCTACTTTAACTAGCATTAAGCCTGAGGGATTTAAAAGTGTTGAAGGAAATTAGGATTCATATTTGACTGGAAAGTCAATGAGAGTTTAGTGCATACCTCTAAATTTTCTTCCTCCAAGGAAACTTAAAGCACGTCTATTTATGAGCTACATCTACTCTGTACAGCAAAAGGTATTTAAGATTTTTTCCTCATTGCTGCAACCAAAAGAAAGGCCCCTCAAACTGATTCCAAGCTATGGAAATAAAATACCCATTCACCAAAAATAATACATGTTTCTTTAGGAAAAAGTAAACCAAGACAGAATAAATTGGTTTTCATCCAAAGCATGTTTCTTTTATTTGTGTGTTGTGTAAGATTTTTAAAATGTGAATGGCAAGTTTACTCTCAAAATCAACTTCAAATTTGGGTATCCCATGTATTTGTGTATGTGTGTGTGTATATATGTATATAAGGGTCTGTATTTAGATAAAAACATAGAAAACACTGCAGGCAGATGTCATTGTTCACTGTACTGCTTAATTCTGCTATCATTCTCTTGTAGCTCCTTTAAATTTTCCATTATTTTGGTCTTCTGCTTCTGGGCTCTTTCAGTTTTCTCTTGCAGCTTTTTCTCATGTAGCCTAAATAGAGCATTTCAAGGGCAGTTTTCTATTCCTTGAAAGCTTTTCCTTCTTTTGAAGGATCATTAGGAGGGGGAAGGGGAAAACACCAGAAAAAAAAAGGTAGAATTAACACTGAGCATACTGAAATTTAAACTGCATACTTGAGAGGGCAAGTTAACTCAGTGTTCAGATATGTTACATTATTTCATGCTCTTAGAAAATCTGGGGCCAATGCAGGAGAAGAGGAGTGCTCAAGACAGAGGGTTAGCCGGAATCAAAGGCAATGGCTGACAAAATGGAGTGAAGTTTCATGTGTCTAATCCAAGCACTCTTAATGACCTCTTACTTACTTTCTAATATTTCTTCCATCCCTTTTCATAATCCAAAGATCAAGGCTATTGGTTTTTCTTACTGTGCAAAGAAAGATTTTTTTTCCCCCAGTACGACTGCCCTTCACCTTGACAACATTCATTTCCTTCCTTTTTCAGCTTCTTACATTATAAGGGGACCTCAGAACCCTGAATCTGATCCTCACCTTTAGGACAATCATGAAGAGCCGGTCAGAGAAGATGACTCATTGCAATTGTTCTCTTCAGCTGTTGGCTGTTAGTTTTTGTCCATTTGTCAAGGTCTTTGTTGCTGCTTGTCTGCAGTCAAAGACTGCCCGTCACTACTTGTAGTATTGAGGGCAAGCATGTCCTTTGAGCCTTGCCTTTCCCAGACACTAGCACTTTCATAACTCAGCCTTGAAACTGCCTTTTACCTCCCCTTATGCTGCAGCAACATGTGCGTGGCCAACTCAGTTTCACCCTACTGGAAATGCCACTCTGCTATCCACACCAAAGCAGTGCAAACATGTAAATACACACACACACAAGCATTTATAGTTATGTAAATGTTCAGTGAAGTTGATATGATGACAATACATAAACACATCAGTAGGCAGAACTATGTAAAAAATGGGGGAAAGGCAAACCAAATGTGGTGGAGGAGGGAGGGAAATGATCTGAACAAAGCAAGAAGCTGCCAACTTCAGCAGAATCTGAAAGCAGCTTTGCTTGAGAATGCAAATGTTCCTGTTTTTACGCACAGTGAGGCAGGACCACCTCCTACGTGGAAGTCCAGTCCTACTGCTGAATTTCTGTTTCTACACTGAGAAAGAGGATGTAAGGCTTAGCTTCACAAATAGTTCAAGGCTTCCAGTGTTTTCTCGTTGGAAACAGCTGTATAGAGGGAGGACTGTTCTGAGATCTCTGGGCAGGAGCACAGGCAGGACAGGTACATATGGCATAATGTTAGTCTTAAGCTTTGTGCTTTCCGGTGAACGCATACCAAACCACGGTGGCATCAAGGTGCTTGCACACTGTGTTGGCAGGCAGTTTTATTTTCCTCTGATGTGGAGCTGAAAGTAACTCTGGGAAGGGCTGGGATGCTGCCCCTGGCAGTCCTGAGCTAAGCAGAGCTGGTCTCTGAAGGCCAATCTTGTTTGAGTGAGGGCTTGATTAAAGATGAGTGAGAAAATCTGTTCAAAGGAATGGAAAGCCTTGGTCTGTGTTTAAAATCGTTAGCAGACTGTTCCTCGCATAGTGGTGCTGAGGAGGCAGGGCCCTGTTTCTTTTGTGCAGCAGCAGTGGTTTTGTGCTGCAGGGCTGGAGGCTCTCAGCTGCTCAGTCCAGGCAGCGGATCCCTGTGGGGCAGAAAAAGAGGTGCAGCGTCTGACAGTGAGCTTCTTGTCACTGGGGTGGGCAACGTTAAAATTCCATATCCAAACATTTCTAGGCAGAAGGATTTAAAATTGATTTCCATTTCCTAAAGATAAGTGTGCTTGAATCCATTCAGTGTTTGAATTGTTCAGTTGTGTTGTGTAGTTTCAGTTCAAATCTGAAACTACTCTTCTGTGTCTGAGCTCGGAAATGAAAGCATTTGTGAATTTCCGACAGTGTTCTGGATTTCTATAGAAGATGTAGCGGAAAGGAAGTTTTTTGTTTTGCTTTTAAGTTCTAAATATTTGAGTCTAGCCGTTTCTCTTTCTTGAAATTACTGAAACTCAAAAGCAGTTAAGTTCTACAACATAGACAAGCACCTGAACTTTGCACTTTAGGGAGCTCTAATTCTGCTCATTGCCTCAGTGATGTAGTAGTGAAAGGAGCCAGCAATGTGCAGAAAGGAATAAGATTAGAAAGTCATAAAAGAGTTATTTATAGGTGGGTCTGCTTGCTCTGTCAATGCTTATTCATCTTATGCTAACATATGAGGCTTTCTCTGAGAAGCAGTTCTGAAGTTCTGGTTTGTACACCAGTGTCCCTGCATAGAGTTGTATTTATCTGCTTGTACTCTTGTGACTAGTCACTAGTGACTTTCCCACAAACAGCTTATAGGATCATGACCTTGCTGCAAGTTAGAATTCAGTGGGAGAAAGCTAACTGCAGAGGAGCTGGATGTGTAGTTTTTGGCAGTCTCGAGCCTAGGTTCCACAGCATGCACAGGAATCGTTTTGTTTCCCATCCTGTTCTTACTTTTTACAGTGTCTAATAGAAATACAAATATTTTTCCCTAAATGCTTGCCTGAAAAATGTCCAAAAAAATTTAGAAGGCATCTGTCAGGTTTGATGTAATGTTTTAGGGGCCAAAGAGCTGGAGTCAGGTCCCTGTGGTACAGTGATTCGGGGGAAAATGCTGAGATGCCACTTCTGCAGAAGTTCAGTCAGATGTAGTCTTCATCTTCCTCTGCTTGTTATGCTTCATATGGCAACCTTTGCATGCACTAGTTCAACTGTTCTTGCAAAATTTGCAGTCTGTAATTCATTCTGAACTAAGTCTCTCTTCTTGTACTTTGTGGTTTAGCTGGGCAAGACTTCATTTTAAATTTAAGAATGGGATCTGCTTTATCTTGACCAGACTCAGTTGTTTGCCGGCAGTATGGCCCATTCAGCACATGCACTTATAAATACGTGGATGCTCTAATAGACTACAGCAGAGCTAAACTGCCCATTTTTCAAGGCTAAGATATATCCAAATCAACTGGCAGCTATGAATGCCTTGACTATAAGGTTCACAGTTGCTGGTAATAAAAATACGGCTTTAAAGCTAAGAAGGAAACTAAGGGGATAGCTGGAAGTCAGCCAGAATATTGTGTGTCTGACTGAGGTGAAAGTGGCTAGTGTAGTGTTACTTAGGGAGTGAAATAAAGCGAAGAGGTGTCTGTTATGGGGTGAGTGGAGTCCTTTGAGGTCTGGTGCTTAGTTGCCCATCTCATTTCACTGCAACACTGAGATCACTGAGACTGTGTCTCTCAGCCAGGCCTATTGGAAACTGGGGTAAAAAGAAGTTCTGGAGGAGTGAAGAGAGACCCTGCAGAAGAGTTTGCCATGACTTTTGGCTCTGTAGGTAGAGAAAAAAGAGTTGGAGTAAATGAAGAAATGAGTTTTTGGAGCGTTTGGGCCTGGCAGTGCAGAGACATTGTAACCTGTCAGGGCCTGGAAGAGGGGCAAAGGAAAAGCACAGGTCCAGGTATACTGCTTTTAAATCTGGGGTGGATACTGCAGCCAGAACATAGCTTGGTGTTCAGTTCCTCTTGCAGCTGTTCTGCTTTGCATGTCTTAATGTGCAGTTTTTGGGTGCCACGGTTTAAGAAAGACAAAGGGCTGTTAGGAAGTGGACAAAGGAGGTACGCAGAGAGAGTCTACAGGGCAGGGTGTGTGGGAAGTGTGACTGAGGTCCTTGGGTTTGCTCAGCACAGAGCAAGGAGCTGAGGGGAGCCCCCATGGCGGCTGCAGCTCCTCACAGGGAGCGGAGGGCAGCACTGAGCTCTGCTGTCAGTGGCAGAGGGAACGGCATGGAGCTGTGTAAGGGAAGGCAGCTGGGGGTTAGGGAACGGTTCTGCACCAGAGGATGGTGAGCATGGACCAGGCTGCACAACGCAGTGGGCACAGCCCCAAGTGTTGGAGTTTGAGGAGTACTTAGACACTGCTCTCAGATGTAGAGTTTGGAATTGAAATGGTCCTGTGTGGAGCCGGGGGTTGGACTCCGTGGTCCTTATGGGTCCATTCCAACTCAGGATATTCTGTGATTCTGTGAATATGAATTATTCATTAAATTCAAAATGGGAGACTGTCTGGGAGGGTGCTGTAAGGAAGGAATCCTAATTTGGATATACGTGAGGAAAACAGATCCTGCCTTTGTTTCCTAAGCTGCATGCCTAGTTCCAGGTGGCCTGTCATCTCTGTTCTTTACTGAAAGATTGCCTCAGTTTCCTTTGTTCATTGAATTGCGACAAAATCCTTCTCAACACATTTCAAGCTACTCTTTTCGCTTTGCAAATCAACGTATAGTCGGTGGGTGATGATAGGCCAGGAGTCACCTAATAGTGAAAAAAAGCAATTCCATGGCTTGCAGGCAGCCTCCAGCTTGCTCCTTCCCCCAGATTAGTGAGAATTTATGAGCCACATATGTAAGTTAGTTGTGCAGAAACCACTGTGTACTGCTCTTATCTCTGGATCCCATGGACAGGCAGCTTTGGCTGCTCAGTGCAGACTGGCGGCTCCAGCTTGCTGCAAGGTATTGGAAGCTGCATAAGCCGGAGATGGCAACGGTACAGCAGTTGTGAAGCGTTTGGCTTTGCCACAGAGACAGTTTCCATAGTGATGGTTAAGCTCCAGGCCACTGGTGATGCAGCTGCTACATTGGACAAGATCAGCATCTTCTTTATATATAGGCTGCTCTAATGAAGCTGTATGGCCCCATTTGGTTGTATCCAGCTCTGGGATGTAAAATGAGAGATGAGGGGAAGGTTTAAACTGGCTGAAGTACTCAGAATAAATAAATAAATAAATAAATGTATAAGTGTTTTAAATATTAGAGCATCCTCAAATGACTGTTGTAAGAAACAGCTTGACTGCAGCTAGTATTCTGGTCAGTACTTTCTGTGATATCGCATGCCAATGTTAATAGCTCCTAAGGTTCTTCAAGCTGGAGAATTAGATTTGTGTTCCCAAGTCCTACTTCCTTTTCTAAAACATTGTGGCTGGATTGGATCCAAAACCAGAATGTGTCTCTTTCTGTATCAAGACCATACATTTTTAGGGACTTGAGGAAAGCAGATGGTCTTGCAACTTCAGTATCTCAAACACTGAATTGTCCTAGGATTCCCTTGACCCCTCCTTCTGGATATCTCAGCACCTCAGCATAGATATATGAAATTAATTTTGAGCTCCTTCTGCAGGGTCCTACAGCCTGTGGTCTCCCTTTGTTTACTGCTGGGGCAGAAGGCACAATATCTCCAAAGTTCTTGACTGGAAATGCACATTTTTTACTTCAGCTTTGAATTCTTATCAACCTGCTCTTTGAGTGCTGCAGCATATGAGTAGGAACTGTGTGTTAAACAGCTCAATTAAAATAATAATTTGATAATTTTGACCCAGAATTTTAGTAGTTTTAAACATTAATTGTTCTCTTGTGAGCTAGAAGCTAAAATAAGTTTATGTTTTATCTTTCAGGTGGTGCAGGAGACCGGGAAAAGATGCCTGTCAATCATGAAGCTTTCCTGCTCATGGCTAATTCCCAGAATGAAATGGAAGATTGGGTGAAAGCCATCCGACGGGTTATATGGGCTCCTTTTGGTGGAGGTATTGCAAATAGCTCACATGCACATAAATTAAAACATTTGCCTCAAGGTAAAACATATTCTTGTGATACTAGGATATGTGTAACACTGTAAAATCACTGAGATGCCTAGATAATCTCTTGATTGTCTAAAGTGTTTTACAGCACGGAGATTGGGCTAGGCTTTTTTGCCAGGGGATGGAAGGGAATGGAAGCGGAGGTCACATCCACACTGTATTACTTACAGTCAGAAATGGTGATAATAACAAAAACATTTCTATTGTCAATGTCCACTTTCTTAAAGCTGATAACTACTCTGTGGATCTCCCTTATTCCTGTAGTTGTAAAAGAGTATGTCCAGTTATCTCTGGCTTCCACTTCAAGGGCAGATGCCCATCTTTAACCTCCTTGAAGGCAGAGGCTGCAAAACTCTTTATTTGGTCTGGGCCTGGTTGAGAAGACTGAGTTTCCACTGGCTTGACTGTGGGAGAAAAAGAACAGGGTCAAGTTGAGAGAGCACCTGTAAAGTGTACCATAGTAGACAGTCCCTGTATTTAAAATGAACAAAAATGTTGATACTGTACTACAGTCTTCAAATTCTCATGTTGTAAGATTAGGTGGACGTTTTAACAGTGTGGTACAGAACAAGTGTTCATGGATGTTTTCTGCTGGGTTCACTGTTAGTGGTAGCAACACTTTGAAGTGGCTACTGATGGGCATCTACGCAGATAGTGATATCACGTGTAAATAGTGATATCAGCCTCTTTTAAGAGGTTAAAGATAAAGGATGAAGATGTTTAAGGATGAAAAGAGCTAGATAAGAGTTAAATAATACAATTAGCTTTTCTGAAATTAAATTACTAATTCCCGAATCCAGGGTAAAAAAGTGATCAGTGCAATTGAGTTTGGCTGAACTAAGGTTGCTAAGAAGATCCAGCTGGCTTAAGAGCTGCCCTGTAGAAGTGAAGCATAGTTGGAAAGAACAGAAATTGTGTATAGAGTTTTTATCTCTGGATCAAAGCTACTCAAGAACATGGCTGATCAGACTGGCCTTAGCTCTCTGCCTTGCTACTCAAATTCAGCAGGCCTAGCTTTGTTATGTCTGTTATACTCTGCAGTCAGTGCTACGTGAGCAGATTCTTATCCTACGGTTTCAGCACTCCTCTGAACTGACTGTGTACTACCTGCAGTGGGCTTCTCCCACCTTGCAACTATGTTGCCACCACATTTGGTTTTGCTGATACCAGTGGTTATGCTGTGCAGGGGGAAATGACTTGGGAGAAAAAAAAAAGTGGGAGTGAATTAGCTTTAAGGTGGATTGTCTTCTTCGCCCAGCTGTGCAGGCAGAAATAGCAGCAGTTCTATCACAGTGAGGGCGGTGGGGTGGAGAAGGGCATGCTTGTTCATTCTGGCTACAGCCCACGCTTCAGTTGGCTTAAACAAACCGTGGAACTGCATCCTCAGTCTCTCCTCACAACATGTTTATAAGAATGCCAATAACTGGGAGATAGTTAAAACATCCAAATCATTGTTTCTAAATGATCAAGACTATCCCTCCTTCGTCAGAATCAGAGCAAGGTGAAATCCCAGCCTACCTCAATTGTGGGAGGACTCTAAACATAGCTGTCTCTGTTTTAATTGAATAATTTGAAATCTGCTTTGCTACCGCTGCTAATTTGAGAGCCAAGTCTTATCTATCGACACTTTTTAATATATGACGCTAAAGGAATGGGAGTTAGGAATTATAATGCAGGCTTCATTATTAGTATGTAAATATCCAGCTCTGGAGAAGGCTGATATGATGTAGGAATGAATTATGCCAAGATAAAATGAGAGGCTTAGCCCCACTTTAATCTTTGCTGATGTATTGAAGAAACATATAAATCAAAAAGTTGAAGGTATCTTCTTATGTGTTGGGCTGGACACATTAACTATGTTTAAAGGTGAACAGCAAAGATTTAGAAACAAAACAAAACAGAAAACACTCCAAAGCTGCCGAGGATCCAAAATCATTAATAGAAGACATGTTCAGGCCTAAAATCCATACGGAATGCATTTGAAATGTGGTCTTAAAATAAAATCCTAGAATTCCCAACTCTTTTAAAGAAGGGTTGTCCTGTTTATGGAGAAAATAAATTGGAACCATTTCCGTAAGTTTTAGGCTTCTGAATTCTTGAGTCCAGGCCATCTCATTCAGAGTTGAGATTTAGAGTAAGCTGCATGTTTGAGTTTATGTCTTCAGGAATAATGTTTTTACAGAGGCTTGATACAAGTAAATTTTGGAGCACATTCTGACAAAGTGTTTAAAATTGTTTCCTCTGATCCTTCTTACCTCCAAAAGGAACAAATTTTGCTCTGTGTTTACACCACTGAAAGTTTATCTAGAAAAGTCCCTCTGAGCCTTACAGTCATGTTGTTCTCTGGTTGCTTTTTTAATATGGAAGCCTTGTAGTTGTGACATAGTGCTAGAAGTATAGCCAGTCCACAGGCTTGGGTGAGAGTGAGCCTGCCAGCATCCTCTGAAATGGGACGTATGGAAAATACTGGGAGTAGCGAGGTGAAGAGGTGATCTTTCCTCACTCTAAATCAGCATTGGGATTGTACCTCCACTCTGAAGAAGAAATATGGCTACTCTAAGGAGGTCCCTTGCCATCTATTCACCTCTTTTCATGTCTTCTTCATTTTTGTCTTGTGTAAGATTTAAAACATAATGTGTCTCAAGCTGAATTTGGGCCTGGTGGTACAAAAGCAGAGTTTTTCAGTGTTCTGAGCTGAAAGCCCTGAAGTGCATGTAGCAATCTTACAGCCCAGCACATGACCAGCATTGCATGGGGACAGAATTATTTTGTGTTAACCATGTGCTGTGTTTGTATGTTTCCCTCTGTTTACTTGCTGTTTCTTGCCATGAGCAGTTTCCTTGCTCCTCTGCCAGAAATGCATGTTCCAGCCCCTTTCTTTCTCGATTACTTTATCCTAATTCCTCCTTCTTGTTATCCTAAGCTTTCATCAGTTCCTTGTGATGGAAGGGGAGTAAAACAGTTGGAGGGAATGTGCTTCCCTTAGGCAAACGAAGAGGGCTTTACCTGTGAAAGCATAATCATTCTGAAGGAACTCCATGGCCTTTTTTTCATATGAGAAGAAACATTTCTGAGGGATGGTAACTTTTTAACCAATGGACTGTGCAGAAGTGTCCACTGGGAAAGCTGCTCTGCTATCATTAATTCCAATTTCTCTATATAGACAAAGCTTGACATGTGGATTTTTTCTTTTGCCAGCAGAACAGTGCAGAGGAAGATTGTGCTGGCAGTCAGAACCTTATGCAGACCATTTTTTATATTTGAGGAGAGCTGAGAACCAGAGGAGGATTTTCCAAGGTTTAATTTAATACCCATCTCAGTGTCATTATTAGTTGTGTAAGGATAGTCCTACGTAGGCCTAATGAGGTATCCTATTTTTACATAAGTAAGTGTCTTTGTGATAAAATCTGCGTGAAAGAAAAGTTACTGTTTTGAAGGATCTGATGTTGTTATTAGATGCACATCCACAAGGATACCAGATTCTTTAGGAACTTTGGTATTATGCTAAGTCTTGTGAGTTTGGGGTTTAATTTTTCTACCTGTTAGATGGGGATTTTCCAATAACACCATCATGACCACAGAATTGTCTTTGTGGATTTAAGATGCTAAGATATCACAGAAGAGCAAAGAGGTGACTTCTGCTCTTCTACCTGCCCAGTATGAAGACTGAGAACAAGTTTCTGCTCCATGTCTGGTTAGAGGGCTCCCCTAGAGTGGCAGATTAGAGGATTCCTGCCTGAGCCTCAGAGAGCCCTCTCATTTGGTTGCAGGGTGGGCTTCTCTTGCTTAGGCTCCCACAGGTGTGTGGGGAGTGGCACTGGGTGTTTGTTGTGCCTATGTGCTGTTATCTCTGCATGGAGACAGCTGGCGCCAGGTTCAGCTTATCAGTGTTTGCTCTTCAGTGTTGTCTCATAGTAGGAGGTGGGCCCAACCAAGGGGGGAGAGAGAGAAAAATGATAGGGGTTATGAGTTCAGTTATCTGCCTAGGACTAGGAGATGCATGAATAATCTGAGGTGATTCTGGCTAGCTTTACCCCAGGCAGATGTATTACAGGAAGTTACACTTGTGGATATAGATGTTCAGATGCAGAGCTGAAGTTGGGAGCAGGTGTCTTGCTGTCTGTCTGAGCTGCTCGCAACAGAAAAAAATTTAAGGTTCTAAGATCTTTCTCTGAAATCTGATTAAGTTACTTTTTTTTTTTTTCTTTTTTTTTTTCTTTCTTCTGATCATCAGATGTATCTGGGGCTTTTATTGCTTCTTTATGCCCAGTGTATTCCATCACCACAACACAACCTTGAGGTAGAACAAGGCTGTTGTCCTTTTTTGTCAAGAAGGAATTTGAAGTACTGAGCAATCAAATAAGTTGCCTGAGGTAACACTGAGTATCTGTAAAAGAGCCCCTCTGGAGGCATCACTCAACAAGGTAGATAGTAGAGTCACAACCCCCTGGGACTCAGGGGAGCAGTTGATTTAACTGTTCAGATGTTCTTGAAAGAGTCCTATGGGATAGAATCCTGGAGAGAACAGGGGTCTAGGAGAGCTGTTTTCAAGGATTTTCTCCTCCAAGCTCAAGAACAGTCCACACTGATGTGCAGGAAATCAAGCAAAGGTGGAAGGAGGCCTACGTGGATTAAAAAGAAGCTCTTGACAATGCTCAATCTTAAAAAGGAAGTACAGGAAGAGTGGGAAAAGGGACAGGTGAACTAAGGAAAATATAGAAAAGCTGTCTAAGCATGCAGGAATGGACTTAAGGAAGATAAAGTCTACATGGATTTGAATCTGATGAGGGATGTGATTATCAACAAGAAAGGCTTCTTCAGTTATATCAGCAGTAGAATAAAGACCAGGGAAAATGTAGGCCCACTACTGAAAGAGATGGGAGATTTGGTGACAAAGGATGAAAAAGGTGCTAAGGTATTCAATGTCTTCTTCACCTCATGTTTTACTGCTGAGGTTTGCCTTCAGCAGTCCCCAGTCCCTGAGGCCAGTGGGACAGTCTTGAACAAGGAATTTCTCTCCTCAGTAGCAAGTAACCAGGTTAGGGAATTCTTAAAGCAAATGGGTGTATACAAGTCACTGGGACCTAATGAGGTGCATCCACAAGTGCTCTGGTAGCTGGCTCATCTTACAAAGGATATGCAGTTGTTGGAGGTTGCACTCCTGTCTTCAGTAAGGGCAAGGAGGAACTGGGAACTACAGGCTGGTCACCCTTACTTCTGTTGCTGGGAAGATAATGGAGCAAATAAACCTAGAAACTGTTTCCAAACATTTTAAGATCAAAAAAGTAAGTGAGAATAGCCAGGATGGATTTATGAAGGGGAAGTTGTGCTTGACCAACCTGGTTACATTCTGTAATGAAACGTCTGGCTGGGTGGATATGGGAAAAGCAGCGTATATTGTTTATCTTGACTTCAGCAAGGATTTTAACACTTGTCCTCTGTAACATCCTCATTTAAGGATAATACAGTAGATACGTGGACAGTGAAGTGTACTGGAAACTGGCTGAACTGCAGTGTATGAAGGAATGTGATCAGCAGCCCCAAGTCCAGCCTGCAGGCAAGTAACTTGTTAGTGGTTGTGCACCCCACGGTCTGATGCTGGGACCAGTACTGTTTAACATCTTCAATAATGACCTAGATGATGGGACAGAGTGCACCCTCAGCAACCTTACGTATTGTTTCTGGGAGGAAGAATTTATGCATCAGATGGTTTTGCCATCATTCAGAGGTACCTCAAGACGATGGAGAAAGAAGTGAACAGAAACATTGTGAAGTTCAACAGTCCTGCACCTAGGGAGGAATAACTGCAGGCACCAGCACATTCCGTTTGACTGGCTGGAAAGCAACTTTTCAGAAAAGCACCTGGGATGGTGATGGATGACAAGTTGAACATGAGCCAGCAATGCACCCTTGTGGCAGTGAATGCCAGCAGGATCTTGTTCTGCATTAGGAATTGTGTTGCCAGCAGGCTGAGAGAAGCAATCCTTCCCTGCAAATCATGGTGGAAATTTTAATACAAGTTCTGCTCAGGAAGAATCTCGTACTCCAGTGGTTGCGTAACTGATAAGATGTAAAATATGTCCAAATTTAAGACCTTCTCTTTCTCTCTCTCTCAAAAAACAAACGAAAACACACAACTGAAAAACCAAAACCTTTGAAAAGAATATTGGAGAAGATTCCTCTTACAAAGAAGATTACCTCTGACAAGAGTATGGAGGATTTGAAGAGAGCACAGTCAGAAGGTTTAAAACAAGCAAAAAAGTTTTTCATTCAGTGCAGAATTAATTACAAAACTCATTGTCACAAGATACAGACACAAAAGTAAAAAATGGGTTCAAAATAGAATTATACAACTCCATAGAAGGTAAGTCTGCCTGAGCTATCAAACTGATATCAAAAAGGTCTGAATGTAGTTGTTAACTTCATATATATCTTGTATAGCTAAGAATCAAAAAGTATCAGTTTTACTTTTGATAAAATATGGTAGTTCTTGTGCCTTCTTTCTCTTCAATAGCAGACTGTTGTCCTCCTTGGCTAACAAGTGCCATGGAGAGCTCGAAGTGGCTGTGCAGTTGTTGTTGTGGTGGCTGCTGTCTGTAGCATCTAGTCTGACCAGTACCTCCTGCTGTGCTGCCAGTTGCTCAGTGAGGTTGCTCCTGTGTAAGCTTTAGGTTCGCGCTTCATGTCTGAAAGCTGACAGGCTTAAAACACCAATGATTCTCACTGTGCATCCTCCAGTGTATGATTAATGGGACAAACATGTTCCTGTGGTGTTTCTCAGCTTGAAGGCAAGTATTTTAATTTCTCTGTGTTATTCCTTTGATGAATGTTATGGGAATCTTTGATTACTGAAGGGAAGGGTACTCTTCTCCTTAAAAGTTTCAATTTTAACCATTTAAGAGCTGAGAACAAAGAATGCACCCTCTGTTTCTTTTCCCATTTCCTTGCCAGTTGCTCCTCTTTTCTTCTCCAACATCAGATAATCATCCTTACAATTTCCCCTTGCTAACTTCTGAGTTGCAGCTCAAGGAAGTGAACCTTAAGCCCTTGACCTCTGCCAGAACTGTTCCTGAAAAGTTGGCAGATTTACTGTAATGTTTTATCTATTTTATGAATTGGAACTAAATGCTATCTCCTCCCCAAGTATAGATGATCGAGTTCACATGTGACTAGAGCTTAGACCATGACCTTATACTTGAGTGGTGAAGGTGTACATTATGTTTGATATTAACTGAGAATTTTAGTTGGATAGTGGAAGCTAAAGGTAAACATGTGGAAATTAATAGTTTTCGTCATTGGTTGAGTTGGAAGAAGCAACAATATGATGCCATTTACCTCCCAGTAGGTTTTACAATTGTAGGTTACAGGCTAACAAAGGTATCTGTGGGGAAGTTTTATTTGAATAACCTGCCCATGCATTTAGTGTTGATCCTGTCTGCTTCTCAGTGACCAATTGGTCTTAGGAAATCAGTCTCTCAGGTTTGGAATACGGAAAGACTTGAGGGCATAACTTGCTAATTTTTCTGAATGGATAAAAGGGTCTGTTATTACAAATTTCAGAGGTGAGTCTAGATCGCTGGCCCTGCCATGTTCCAGAATGGTCAGAAGTCTGGGCGATTCATTTCATTCTTCACCAGAGACCAGTGATAGGTTGCAGCTTCCATGATTCTTGTATTTGGACCCACAGCTGGAGTTCTAGTCCTTTTCTGGTGGCAGTAATTAAACTGTCCCAAGTATTTTGTACTTACCAGCATTCAGAATTTCTGTAAAACTTCTGTAGAGTGGAGAGATCAACATGCAGCAGCACATTTGGAAGGGAAGTTCTACCAGTCATGCATTCTACAGACAGCTTCATACAGGTCTATGGAAGCAATCTGTTAAAAGTAGGCAGGTGTGTGCAGGAGTCGGTAAATAAAAAGCTCTGTAAATGATGTTCTTAGGCTGTGGGAGATAGAAATTTCTTGGGGCACATTTTCGGAGATCACTGCTTGCTAAAAGGCACGTTTTATTGCCCTTGATGTTTTGTTCTCCAAGTCCTTCTTGCCTTTGTTTAGAGAGAGATAGACCAATAAACAAGAGGGGTTTGGCTGTGGATTGAGAGTGTTGTGGTTGAGTGATGTTTAGGTCTGTTTATCATCTTTTCTCTGTGAGCAAACAGTTACAATCTCAGTTTAGAGCATAAACTGGGCAGAGTCCACTGCAGGGGTAATTTACAGCGCTGCTCAGTGAGTTCCTTTCCTGACATATTTTAAAGGGATGGAAGAACACCATGCACAGGTTAGGCCGAGTTTGTTGTGAGATGAGGATGAGAACTGCTGTTTGCTCACCTTTCTACCCAGGGTTGTTGACTGGCTTATCAGTCAGTAAGCAGAAGCCTATTTATTCTTTAGAGATTCCATTTTATCAGTCAAGGTTGAGACCCCAGCCCAGAGCAGGGGAGTCATTTTGTTCATGGACAGACTTTCTCAAAGAGTTTGGACGGGGAAAAAACTAGAACAAAAATTTACTGTACAAGGGATGTACTATTGGAGGCTTTTCTGCTGGCTTCAGTCCTCTGACTGATCACCTGTAAGTGATTCACTGCCAGCTTTCAGTGTGTACAGGGAGGTGCTCAGTGCCCATCTTTGCTTGGGCTAAGGAATGAATTTGTATAAGGCTCTACTAACCTGAAAATTAAGGAACTTCAGCTCTAACTTGGATAATTCATCCTTTTTGTATAAATGGGCAAAATAATTTCCTACATCTGAATTCCCTCAGACAGATTCACTTGAGTATATCTGTATACTAGCTAACACTATGTGTAAGCTAATGTTTAAAAATAAGCCATGCCCTATAGGCACTTGCTAGAGCTGTACAAGCCAGCAAGTTTGTTCACAATCAGAAATGGGGAGGAATTTTTTCTGAGTTCATGCAGGTTCACCGTTGCTGTCTGTTGCAACCATATTCAAGACTGAATTTGAGCCGAGTTAGATGCCAACCCTGAGATATGCCTGGATTTTCAGAGGTTGTCTGAGCTGTAGTGAACTTCCCAGCCAGTCTGATGGCTTGTAGTGACATGCAGGGCCAGGATCATAGAATAGCCAGTGATTCACTATCCTTACTGTAAAAAAACATTTTCCTTATATCCAGTCTAAATCTCCCTTCCATTTGAAACCATTTCCCCTTGTCCTATCATGACAGGCCCTGCTAAAGAGTCTGTCCCCTTCTTTCTTACAGCCTCCTTTTAGATATTTCTGAAAAGCTGATCTCAGGTCTCCCTGGAGCCTTCTCTTCTCCAGTCTGAACAGCCCCAGCTCTCTCAGCCTGTCCTCTTAAGAGTGGTGTTCCAACCCTTGGGTCATTTCTGTGGCCCTTCTCTGGATGCACTCCAACAGGTCTGTTTCTGTCCTTTGCTGAGGACTCCACATCTGGATGCAGTACTCCAGGTGAGGTTCACCAGCACAGAGCAGAGGAGCAGGATCACCTCCCTAGCCCTGCTGTCCACACTTCTTTTGGTGCAGCTCGGCATTTAGTTGGCTTTCTGGGCCGTGGGGACACAATTGCTGGCTTATCTCTGGTTTGCCATCTACCAGTTTTCCCAGGTCCTTTTCTGGACTATCCTTTTCAGCCCCCTCTATGAGATCCTCAGGTGGCACTTACAGTTTTGATGGCAAGTTGATAATTGCTGTTGTTGCAGTGTTGGGTATAATTCTGCAGCTCCAGCAATCCAGTGAGTATGTGAGAATTTTGGGTTTCATTTTTAGGAAGCATAACAAAGAAAGCAGATCCAAGTGCAACACTAAAGTTCAAAACATGGAAAACAAAGTATAAATACATATATATTTATCTGTGTATATGTTATATATATACACACACATTTTTTATTCTGGTCTCATTGTATTTTGTAGTTTAAGTCATGATTTTTGACAGAAGGCTTTGAAAGGGATTGAGAATTTCTTCATATAATGCAAGAAGATGATAATTGTGGAATGGACACAGCACAGTCAACTTCTTCTCACAGGACATCTCTAGCTGCAGTGACCATCCACAGGGAACAATAATGAAGCAGCTGCTGTTTCTTGCTTCAGTTATGATGCTTACGTGAGCAAGCATGTATGCATCTTGCTTTCTTCTCTCACCAGGGCAGTATTTGCCCTTTCTTTGGAGAGCAGTTTACATTGTTTTTGCCATCTCTCACACAACTTAGGGTACTCCTACAAGACATGCTAATGTCTAACCGTGCTTTGAGTCATACTGGCTGCAGAGAACCTGTGAATTTCATATGTTGACTGTACTTTGGTTACAGTGGTATCCATGTTAAACTTACTTTCTATTTCATTGGATGTCTCCTTGTTCTTGTAATTTGAGAGGTGGAAAACAGAAATGGAGAAGGGAACGGAAAAATGAAGGTCTGCATTTGTTGTCTCCTGAGCTCTCATTCCAAATGTTGAGTTCCCGGCTCTGTAATGTTATTAGCAGATGTGACATGTTTTGAGGCATCATTCCAGGGAATATTGCCAGAAATCCTGATGGTGTCTCAGCCATTCGAAAGATTTTCCATAACCTGCAGCCTCAGTGTTCTCCACAAGGGAAGAGAGAACAATAAAAGGGTGAAGAGTACCCAATATCTCATTTCTACCTTTTGTTCAAGGATTTCCATCACTTACCAAATGTCCTTTACTGGACTTTAAGAGTTGTCTGGTGCTTTGTCTGGGGCTCTAGTATCTGTCTTTGAAATGCATTTCTGTTTAAGGTAAACCTTGAATTGAAGGATTGCCATACTATTATGCTATTCAAGAACTGGAGCTTTTGATCCTGGTGTTGCCTTTACATAAAGTGAGAGCTTTTGATCAAATCAGAGGATGTAGAGACAGAGTCTGATATCAAGTTTCCTGAGCTGTGGGACGATACTGTCTCAGTGACTGAAATCTCAGCATTCAACCACTGGGTCACTGCCTTCTCTAACATGTATTTAAGCTGAGCCACAGTGTAGTTAAGCACGTGGTGAGCCAGGAAGTTAAAGTGAGTTGTGATCTCTAGAGTGGCCACAGATGTGATATTTTAATTATTGAAGCAGATGAGCGTCTGCAAACAAGGATTTTAATTTTTTTAATGTTTTTTATGCCAGAGGGAGATGCATAAATTTCTCCAGACGATTGGTGCAAAGGTTCTGAGGAATGACTGCTGCCTATCTGCAGTCATCCGTGTGCATTTTGTAGAGGGGATGAAGGGCCGACCTCAGTGTAATTGTATGGATCACGGTGCGGCAGGCATTGCTCTTGACTACTGGCCACTTACTCTGAGTGCAGGAGCTGAGCATGTAAATGTTTCCCTGCAGGTAAGTCCTGGGTGCTGGCTGACATGTAAAGAGCTTTTAGTTTCTTCCCCTGCTGGCTATCCTATCCAGCCATGCTATTTGTTGTCAACAGGCAGATTCTCTATAAAGGGCTTAAAGCAGGGGCTGTATGCACACAAAAACAAACAAAAAAGCACCCCACAAAAAACTGCACCAGGTCAAAGTCTGTGGCTTGTCCTATGGTATGTCAAACTTTCCAGCGAGTTCAAGATCTAGGGGATATTGCCAGAGTGTGCTGAAGTGGGGATAAGTGCTAAACATTAGGTTTGTCCTTCTGGTACTTTGGGAGCAGCTCAAAAGCCAGAGCAGGGCACTCCGTAGCACAGCACAGCTAACGCCGCCTGTATCAGGAAGGGATCCAGAGCGTGGCATGCAGACAGCGACTGTTGCTCAGCTTTTTTCAGCTATCTAGAATAGATCTGACAAGCAATTAGACCATGAATATATTACAGAGCCGATGGGGGATGCCTTTGTTAAAACTTGTGACCCATACTTAGCTGCTGTTTACATTGGCGGCAGCTTCGAGGGTGGGCAAGACCCTACCTGCCTGTCTTTCTGCTCGCTCCTTCCCCTTGCCGAGCGAGCTGGGGAGCTCTGCATCTCATTGGATATTTCAAATGCTTTCTGCACAAGTCATAATTAATGCTGAGTTGTGGAGCTAAGACCAGATGTGCTGCTGCGATTATCTCCCAGGGCAGATCGGCTGCTCTCCACTCTGGAGCGCTGGGTGAATGGAAAGCTGCCAGTGCTGGGGCTCAGAATGTGTCTGATGCCTGAAGTCAGGACTTTCTTTCTCTGCCGCTCCTGCTGTCTGACACTGCCTGGTTTCTGCTTGAAGCTCAGCGCCTGTCATGTAGCAGAGTGCTGCACAAGAACAAGAGGTATGAGATGATTTTGTAGAGTTTAGATTTGTTATGGTTTTCTTTTCCTGGATGTAAAGCAGATATTTGAGCTTAGACTCAGACAGAGGCTGAATGTCTCAGTAAAGCAGCTGTCCTTACAAAGAGGAAGGAGTGGGAAGGACCCAGACTGTGGCCAAAAATACTACTGGGTGCCAAGCTAGTATTTGATTTCACGGGGAAATAGTTGTGCTTATTTTTACATGGAATGGTTAAATGGATATACATGGATGAGAGTGACTGTGTCCCAGTACACGGAGGCTGATCTTTGTGGGGAATGAGGTTAGAAGATGCTGAGTTCAGCCACAGACTCGTTTGTGTGACCTTGGGCAAGTTATTTAGTCACATTTATGTTGCTTCCTGATTATCTGTTGTTTCCTTTTCTTTCCTCTGCTTTTGCATGCTCTGTCTGCCTGGACGGTTAGTAGTTAGGAGCTATCTTTTGGGGGCTGCTCCCAGTGCCTGGCGTGGAGCTCTGCTTTCAGTCGTGCTGCAGTAATTCATGCCGCATGCACTTGGGTGGGCCAGGGGAGGGCAGGAAGAGCTACAGGTTTGTGTGTGCTTTTTGTTGGGAAAGCCTATGCACTTCTGAATGTCCGCCCATGGTTTTTTCGCACTGTTTTCGTGTGTGAGAGGGGACAGATAAATGGCAGCCTAAGCATGAGTGTGGGAAGGTAAAAGCAGAAGCTTACCTGTGCAGGTGAGCACGTATACAATCTTTATATCCACAAACTGCTGTCTGTGAGGCACCACATGCGTGCGCGGGTGTGCAGGCTATATAGCAGCATCCAGGTGTGTGCCTAATTATCTTCCTGTACATCTTTTAGCATGTGTGTACTAACCTGTGCCTACAGCTGATGTAGGTGTGTCTGGACTTTTCCCTCTTTAAGCATGTGTAGAGTCCTCAGTCCTCTCTGCAAAGAAAATCCATTCGAGCACTGACTTTATTATCACTTTCTTTAGTTTATTTTGGTTGAAATCAGAGCTCTGATGAGAAAAAAATCAAGCAGGGAGCATATATTTTCCTGCCCACAGCATGTCCAGACAGCGTAGCTGAATGTATAGGCTTTGTGTGCCTGGAGCTGGTGGGTGAGCTATTCAGGCCAGGACAGAAAGACTGTCTGTGTCTTAGCACATCGTTCCTGGATTGCTTTTTCCACAAAGAGCCACCTAAATCTCTGAAGAACAGAGGCAGCTTGTTGGAGTAGAGGAAAGAAATTCTTTAGCCCATTTTTTCTTTAGTATCTCTTGAATCTTTCTGAAATTCAGGATGTGGTCCCAACCATGCTGCTTTGCTTTTTTTTTTTTTTTTTCTTTTTTTTTTTTTCTTTTTCCTGCTTTCAAACCAAACAAAAGGGCCTAGCTATAGATAAGGATACAACAAGGAAGGTTAACCCTTGGGTTGCCAGTAGCTTTTGGCTTTATTTCTAGCCTGTCCCTGTATGGGAGTGTGACCGGATGGCACTGGCTCCCTTTCTTCTGAATGAAGAGAGACTTTAATGTCTTCCAGCAGGCTCATCAGATGGAGTGAAGAACTGCCAAGTTCCATCTGAGCTGTAGCCCCAGTTATTAAAACCAGGCCTGTGCCTTGAGGAGCCAGCAGATGAGGCTGTGTGCAATTGGTTCCACATTAGTTTTTCCTTGCAAAGTAGGGCAGCCCCTGTCCAGACCAGCAATGCTCTTATCTGCTTCTTTCAGGCGTATTTAACTAAGTTTTACAAACCTTTCTGAGACCTAGCTGAAGTGAGATGATTTATAGAGTTAACAGGACACCACCTCCTCAGTCTGCCCTTTTTAGCCCTAGGAGACCAAAGTAAGTGAATGTAACACGTGCCATGCTAGTATGGTTGTGAGAACCCTAATGATAATTTTCCCAAGGGGAGATTTGTTAAGGCCCCCCAGCAGATGCCTGGAAGAAAGATTTCTGCAAGCCCCTGACTGTCAGCAGCTCCAACTTGCTTTTGGAAGTCCCATTCCAGCCGCAATCCAAAGAAAGCTGGCTCCTTCTCTGAACCCTAACCATAATTTGCACTTCTAAGCCATGGACAAGCTCTGCAGCCATGGCAAAGATGAGTGATTTTTTCCAAGCCTGGCATCCCTGTTTGCTTTTGGCTGCCTCTTTTCAGCCCTATTCTAACTGCAGTTCTATGCTTTCTCTCTCTCTAAACCCTAACCATAATAGTCTTCCTACCAAGAGATATCGCCTGGGAGCAATCTTTCTCTGCACAGTGACTCAGGGGTCCTTGTCTGTGGTGTGGTAAAATAAATAAGTAAATAAATATAAGTAGCATCAGGACAGCGAGAAAGTGCAGGGCTACAGTGTTAACAGGGGCTGCAAAAGAGAAGTTGGAATTACCAACAAACTTGACTTGGGAGAAATACTTCATCTGGGCAATGCCTGGGGGACTTTTTCTAGCACTTCACTGAGAAAGTATGGGATGAGAAAAAGAGAAAATATAGGTTTGCAATCGGAGTTGGACTGAAATGGGCCTACCAAACCAAGGTGGGAGGCAACCAGAAGAGCTGGTCTGGGAGAAGTCTTTCATCCTGGCAGTGGCTTGAGGGTCTTTTCTCATCACCTCAGCAACAACTGACCGAACTATGAGGGCATGTCACTGACTGCAGGCCAGACAAAACTAGGAGAAAGCAGGAAAAGCTTCATGCTGCAAGTGGAGATCACACATGCAGTAGTTCTATGCATATGCTTGCATATGAGTGTCTGACATGGCCTCTGTCCTTGCTCTGGATCAGTCTAGAACACCGGAACATGGGGTTTTTGGAAAACTGCTAACTGTACTCTATATCTGGGGAGTGCAGAGCATTTGCCTATTTCCTAGTCTTTCTCTAGACACACTCTTTAGAAGGAAGCAAGGCGGTCAGTCAGCTAGGAGGAGGAGATTTGGAAAAGCAAGGCTGCTGTTCTTCAATTGCCATGCCGTCTACATAGCCTGAGCTCCCTGCGGCTGTGTGTCCTGCATCTAAAAGAGTGAATTTCATGTATCATTTTGAGAAAATAGATGGATTTGGTGGGAAGAAGCCTGGCTCAGAGATTGATGATAGGACATGGAGTTATTTTTTTAGTGATTTTTTTTTTTTTTTTTTTTTTTGGTAGATATGCAAGTTGGGGCCTGGACTGAACTTGCTGTAACTAAAGCTGAAGGACCTTTTGACTGAAGGCAGCCTGTAGCCCAGGATCGAATACACAGCTCAGGGGAAGGGGGAAAAAT
Source organism: Lagopus leucura (assembly GCF_019238085.1). Classification (NCBI taxonomy): domain Eukaryota; kingdom Metazoa; phylum Chordata; class Aves; order Galliformes; family Phasianidae; genus Lagopus; species Lagopus leucura. The sequence continues at coordinate 17,752,251 of NW_024962255.1, read as the reverse complement.
GTTCACCAGCAGAATAGCACAAAGGAGGTTAGAGAGGTTGTGTGCTTCTGCTCAGATTTCATAGAGGAGGGCTCTGCACTGTACCTAGCAGCTCCTTTTGCCTGGATTATTCTGTGTGCAGTGATACACATTGTTAAGAATGACAGAGGCCAAGATGAGCAAGCCTTGGAGAGTTTACTTTCTCAGCCATGATTTGGATATTACTGGATCCAGATATTATAGGATAAACTAGGTTGAGAATGTTGTTCTTCCTTGGGTACTCAGCATCTGTAAGAGTCCTGGAAACCCTTTGATAGTGGTGAGCACCAAGTACACAAGCAGTTCTGCTGTGCTGCTTTGCTGCTTGGCTTTACACTGTCATGGCAACACGATGAGATTACAAAGCAACCTGTGCAAAACGAGGAAGAGATTTCTTCTCCTAGAATATAATTTCAGGGATATCTCTATGAAAACTCATGAATGAATTAGAAATAAGAACCAGTAAAACCTTTACTTTGAAAGAGAAACAATATTTACAGTGACAAACATGTCACTCCCATGCTTCAGGGCATGCTCTCCTGCCAGGATAAGGAGGGAATTTCCTTCAAGATTCTTCATGGCCCTCCATCTCTGATTATGCAGTGCAGCTGTGCAGGCTGGAGTGTAAGAAAAGTTTCTGTATTCTGACGTGTAACAGTTTCTCAGGGAGTGGAAAATGGGCTTCAGGATCCTTTTTGTATGTTTCATTCAGGGAGTTAACACTGATGTCTAGATTTTTTCTCTCACTGTGCTAGATTTTATTTCACCAAGGATTCAACAGGGTTGGACTGAATTCAGAATGAAGGTACAATTTGATATCAGATGTCCCTTGGAGGATAGTGAATGGTGGCAAGGAAACTTCTGCTGTGAGTTATCAGCCTGCCACGAGTATAGCACTAAAATAAAAATGGGAAATAAGTTCTTTAGTAGGAAGGAAAGGAGAGTCCTAAAAATGACCAAAATGACCAAAAGAAATGTGATATATTCACATGCATTCATCACTAAACACTACTTGGCTGCTGTTTGTGGACAGAGTAACTTTGGTGTTGGATTCTGATGTTTTTTTTTCAGATATGTATGACTGTGTGCTAAGTGCATGATCTAAAGCTCCTTGTTGATATCAGTGTAAATTTACCAGTTGCTTTGAGCAATGTTTGAGTAGAATTTCCTGTCTGAAACTGGGTAAATCTTGGAATTCTCACACTTTCTAAATACCTAATCTCCAGAATGAGATTAATTTGTTTGCTGTCTTCCTTGACTCCTCCATACCTTGTAGGGTGCTAGAAGTGGGATTTCAGAGCATGGCTCACAGGCTGTCCTTTTAGATGGAGTTATTTCTTAGTGGCAGGGATTGAACTTCTGGATCTCACAGCCTGAGTGTCTTCTGATGTGACCCGAGTAGTGGCATTCGGCAGCTGGCATTGTCCAGGAACTCCAGTTTCATCAAAGAGTGAGCCAGTGCTTTCATACTTGCTGGTACAAGTCTGCAGTAGATCTGACCTAATAACTACCTATGGCCAGCCTGCTTTTAGAGTATCTGATGCTTCTTATACTTCCAAAGTGCAGGAAGTAAGACGTTTTAGTAGGAAAAGCGATGATTTCATGCATACCTGTGTTTCATTTTTCTAATTTTCACTTGTTAATTTTAATTAAAGGAAAATAAATAGAAACCCAGAGCTTACAGTAGGTGGAGAGTGAGAGCAGTTTCACTCACATAAGCCACTTTTGATGTGGACAACTACATTCCAACATGCTGGCAATCTTCTTGCAGGGGTGTGCTACCTGTTAGGCTGGGCAGCTGCAAACTACTAAGCAGTAACTGTGTGAGTGGTGTGTACATGTAAAAAAGCATTGTGGCCCATGCCTCTGTTTTGGCATTCTTAAGACTGAAGATGCAATGGAAATGTAATTACTTAACTCAGGTTCAGCACAGCTATAGATAACTATAAGCATAATCTCAGCTCTACTTTCCTTGTGTATATAGAGGTATATACCATCTTAGGGCAAAGGGTAGTTTAAAGGACTCTTAAGCAGAAAAAAAACAATCACGCTTGGCATGTAATTGTACTTGTTTTTTAAAACCCTTTTATTCTTCAGAGTCTGTTTAAAAACTGGACCTTAGTGCATCCAGTCCCTACAAAATAATTTCCTTCATTATTCACCCTGAGCAATAGCTCGTGAAGAGTTGCAGCTAACACCCGAATGTCTCTCTTGCTCTCTTTTGGCAGGGATCTTTGGACAGCGATTGGAGGACACTGTGCAGTACGAGAGGAAGTATGGCCAGCGGTTAGCCCCACTGCTGGTGGAACAGTGTGTGGATTTTATTCGGGAGCGAGGACTTACAGAGGAGGGACTCTTTCGGATGCCTGGGCAAGCCAACCTTGTCAAAGATTTGCAAGATTCTTTTGACTGTGGAGAGAAGCCACTCTTTGACAGGTGAGTTGACATCAGAAATTCAGATTGTTTTACTTGTGGCATGTGAAGTCTGGCAGGAGCAGCCTGATGGTGGCTATCTTAATTACACATTCTCTTCATTCAGAGAGTAGCTGGGCCTTTCTCCTGCATGAGTGTTGAGGCCTACATTTGGTTCAGTGCTTGAGCAGGGAGAGAAATTGAGCTGAGTATAAGCACATCTTGAAAGCCAATGCTAGGTGTGGGTACAGCCTACTCAGCAGTTGGTGGGATCCCACCATAAAAATACACAGGACAGTAGTGAATCTGCCCAGGGGAAAAATCTCAATTCTTACCCATTCATTGTCACCAGGTTTCGGAATAGTCACCAAGATTTTACACATCTTTCTCTGGCTGTTTTATGTGTATGGAGTTGATCAGCATGTCATAGCCAACTATTTTCTGACCACAGAATTCTAGGCCAAAAGGAATTCCTTTTTGGTCAAGAATTTCAGCATCTGAGCAGGAACATTTATTTCAAAGTTGAATATATCGTAGGGACACCTGTGTTCTGTTTTGATTTTTCTGTAAAACTTAAGTCAGATGTTTCCAAAAGAAAAATAACCATTTCCCATTTTAATTCCCTCTGTAAATATGTTGATGCAATCACTCCTTGTGTGGTACAGAAAAAAGGTAGCTGCCTTTTGGTCTTACTATCTATGCCAGTGTCAGGGACCAGTGAGAGCCAGTTATTCTGCAAGAGAAGGTGACTCAGGAGCAAGAGCATTAACAAGCACCCAGAGCCCACTCCCATCATACCTGAGCCAGGTACTCAAGGCAGATGCAGAGAGAGCACTGAAGCTCAGGCACAGTCTCATGATCAGCAGGCAAGTCTATAGTGATAGTGATGATGTCCAAGGTCAGGCTGGGAAGTAGAGCTTGATTATCCATGAAGTCCCTTCTAACCCAAAGCCACCCTATGAGACTTTGAATTTCATCCTTAAGTCAGTGTCTTGGTCTGGATAACAGGGTGCGTGGCCAGTCAGTCATGGCTGAGGGGCTGTTGGCTGCCACAGGAAGAGCTCTAAGTTCAGCCAGGGAATAGGACATCTCTCAGCCGCACTATCTCTACCTTGGCTGTGAGCCCAGTCAAATAATCAGGAGGGTGGATGCTCTCAGGCCCTTGCAGCCATATTCTGTCCATCCTCCTTAACTGCCATTTCTTTCCCTCTCTCATGTGCACACATGCTACCCAGAATGATGGTTAGCATTGTGCTGACCTAAAGAGCCCTTTGAGAATTTTGCCTTGACTCTGGAAGAGTACTGGAACTTTAGTAGTGCTTGGATCCAAGGGCGTTGCATAGATTTGGACATTGCACAGATCTATGACACGTCCAGGAGTGGGATCAGATCGGAGATCTTCACTTGGAGACCAGGGTCCATTTCTTGCCAAAACTCCCTAGGACAGATTTCCCAGGTGGCACTGGCAGTTTCTGGTATGTCAGCGTATTAACCCAGGGAATCATTTCCTTGTGGATTTGCAGGCAATCTTGACATTGCCAGTGCTGTACCAAACTACTGCTGCAGGAAGTAGTACTGCTCTCCTGCATGATAGCATTGGGTTTGCACTCATTCTGGGAAGAATATCCTTTGAGTTTATTGTGAACATTCTTCCAATTCTTCCCTCCCCTCTGCTTCCCAGGCCACCAATCCTTCTTTCTTTGATTCTTAACCACAGTCTGTATTTTCTCCCTAAATGGAAGTGTTGAGATATTTTCACGAAAAAAAAAGTTGAAACCCTCAAACTGTCTCACTTCATCTTTTCTTAAAATCTTTTGTTTTTTAACAAAACATCCGGATGCTCTGGTTCAGAGTTAGAATTGTCTAAATTCATGTGGAAGTGAAGTGAACAGAGTTGTTTTGGAAAACACTTATCTGGGAATAGGAGTATCTACAGATGGAATTAATTAGGACCAACAGTCTCACTTTCATGTCTTACCTTCTTCTAATCTATTCTAACTTAATTGCCGAAAGACAAGAAAAGCCTCCTCCCATCATACTGAAAGCAGAAGGCACCTTTATTTCCATAGGCATTTGCAATAGTAAAATAGATCAGTGAGAAGTGTCACCTTTAACAGAGGCAATGAAGATCTCCATGAAGGGATGCCTGTCATTTGGGTTGATCTGAAATGGAACAACTCAATTTTCAGCATAGAATTGGAGGAGGCAAGCCTGGTAGCATCTGAGCAGTGTGACCATTGAGGGTTCCTCAGCTGTTGGCTTTCTGCCCTACCTTCCCCTTGCAGCCACTGTGACTGCTGCAGCTTGCAGGCCCTGCTCTCTGATCTTTTGTATCAGCACTCACAGAAAAGGAGAAACAATTCCATCATGGCTGAGTGAAACACTTCTAGTAAGCATAATTCTCTCTCTGTAACTGTCCGTATACGGCCTAGAATAACTAAGCAGCAGCAAATATTTTCTGCAAATTTTCACTGCAAATCAGGTGCAGTGAAGGAATACATTTTTTTTTTCTCCTTCTTTGTGGTTGCAGGCAATGCAGTTTGATTCTGCAATGAACTCAACATTGCTTGATCTTCCAAAAGCTAAAGCCTACCTGCCCAATGATAGATCTCTAATGATTGATAATTAAAATATTTACTTTTAAAAAGCTTGGGTTTTCAGTCTGAGTTTTAAATGCATATGTAGGTATTTAATGAAAAGCCAGGTGTTGCAGTTGGAAGCACCTACAGCAGTCTGCTCCTATCACATATCTGTGTCATTGACATTTTGGCTGGATTTCATCTGGCCATGCTGGTGTAACAATAAATTCCAACCAGGGGACCTGAAGTCCCTTGTAATGTGTGGGCTCTGCTGCTGAGTGATAATCATATCCACCATTCATGCCTGAAACCTCATACAAAAAGAACTGAGGTTATTGACATCATTTGCAAAGTATTTGTAATCAACTGAAGAAAACTCTGATATTCTCAGCTTTGATAGAGTTATTGAATAGAAATAGCAAAATTAGTAGCAAGTGGTCAAATGTTGGTACTTATTAAACTACTGGCAGCTCGTTCTGGTAATTTTTCCAATTTTCAAAAAAAAAAAATTCAGAAGTTTTACAGTTATGTTTCTAGTATCAGTCAGTATGCATGCCTGTGTATTTTTCTCCTTTCCCAACAGTTTGGAAATTACTGTCAAGCTTCAGTAAAATAACAGGGATGGATGTTCCTTAAGAGAATTGAATCCAATGCTCTTATCAGAACAGAATAAAAATAGAAGTACAAGTCCTTATGTATTTTGTCCTTGCACTGGTCTGCTGCAGCTGCAAAATATTTGGTAGAGTTCATTACACTTCAAAACACTGTTTAAAAACATCCTAAAGAGAAGAGATGCAGCTTTTAAAGAAGTGAGAATTTGAGGCTGCGTTGTTTACTGATGTGTTTTTCTCAGAATTCTCTAGAGACTGTCATGGCTGTGGTGGGAAGTGGAGAGCTGGTAACACAAACTGTTGAGATTTCTAGCATTTGCAAAGATAAACAGAGCTGTACAGTTGGAAACTTGGAACGAGGCACTGTCACAAACCAGAAATTGGATAGGTCATGTAAAGGGAAGAGCAGGTGCATCTTCATCATGGCATTTGATACCTCAGGCCCTAATTGAAAGTAAAGGGTAGAAAAGAGGGAAAAGAAGCCCCTGCAGTGGTAGAGTATCAGTTAGAGGATCAGAGATTGTTTGATTGCATGAGAGTGCAGAGGTTTGTTGTCAGAACTGTGTGATCACTGTGTTCTGCATTGCACACCGTCCTGACCGCACTGACTGAGGAACCACAGCACCACCCTATCTTGAGCAGGAGCATCCCTTCACTGCTCACGTTGCTTGAGATGCATTCTTATTTTCACAGAGGGGAGATTTTCCTTGTCCCCAGGTAGACCGTAATGCTTCATACAGTCGTGTAGCAGAATGATTCCACTTTGTGTACCTACCTTGTCCCTGAGAGGGACTTTGATCCACCCTGCCTGAAGGCATCAGGCTTTAAGGTAGTGTGGGTGTCTAAATTTCCTTCCTTCTTCTGTATTGCAGCAACACGGATGTTCACACTGTGGCGTCCCTCCTGAAGCTTTACCTCCGAGAGCTGCCAGAGCCTGTCATCCCCTTTGCCAAATACGAAGACTTTCTTTCTTGTGGACAGCTACTCTCAAAAGATGAGGGAGAGGTCAGTGGTCATTCTAATCTGCCTCCTTTTACCTTGAGGGTTGTTTCCAAGACCCAGTTTAATACAGCTTCCTTCTCATCACTCTTCAGTCCTAATTTAAAATCAGTGGAGTTCCTGGGAATCTCCCCCTGAATTTTCCTGAAGCTATGAACTGGCATAAGTATCACAGGCTCCCGCTTGAAGCAGAAGCTATTTTGAAGTCAGTCTTGTAGCCTAGTGCTTCTCTCAACTGAACAGTGGTGTTCTATAGCATAATCAGAAAGAGGTGCGAGGTGCGAGATCTGGGTTCCTTTTCCAGCTTTGCTGTTGACTCATTAGCAAGTTTTATGAAGTTACTCTCCTTTACTGTGTTTTCAATGTCATATATGGGAACAGCATATTTTGCCTTCCAGAGTTGTTGAATGAGATGTTGACTGATGTGATGGTCTTTGTATTTCTTAGAAGATAGACAATATAAAAGAACACAGTACAACACTATCCTAAAATGGCAGAAGTAAAGCTATGAATACTTTTCCAGAACCTTCAGTTCTTCCATTTGGTTTCCTCAGAGAAACCTCAAGTCTGTGGCAATCGTGGAAATTTTGATTCAGTTCTTGCAAAGGTAGTTTACAATATGGTTGATTGATCTGTTCTATCCATATTGCTCCCTGTGTGGTGATGTCTGAGCTCTTTGCTGACTGCAAGGGCACGTTGAATCTGGTCTAATGTGGATGGAACTGTGCTGCCTTCTAAAGGGAGGTTTAGAGTTGTAAGCCTTATTACTTACGTCAGCTAAAGAAGCAAAGACCTGAGGGCTTGTAAGTCGCAGCCACGTTTCTGTCCTTTTCTGTGTGTGGCCTCAGGGGTATTCTTACATCTCTGTCTCTAGTGGGGACTGTAACAGCTGTTCTTTGCTGAGAGCCTCCTGGTTCACCTTTAGTTGAAGTGGCTTTGGGAAGATTGAGTCCTTGATGATGCCTATAAGAAGATGCTTGTTTGCATGCATCAAATGCAGCATATCTGATAATATATAAGGGGGGTTTTAAGGGCAGAAGGCGTTTGGTACTGTCTGTACACACACAATCCATTCTCTAGCCAGCTCTGAGGAAGCAATTATCTCTGGTATCTGTGCATGACGCAGTATAACACTGCACTCTGATATGCATTTGTGTCCTGGACACAGCTGCATCAGTGTGTCAGTGCACTAGTGTTGTCTCTTAAATGGTACATGTATGTGTCTACTGGCTCCAAAACTTGCTTGTATATTAACGGCCAATACAGTCATTGCTGCAGGGTGCTATGTAACAGACAGGAGAAAGGCTGATCTCGTGAGAAACAGCAGCATTCCTAAGGCAGTGAAGCTGGTTTCATTTTGGTCATACAGAGTGCACACTGGAAAGTTTTGAATCCATTAAGCACTATTGCACAAGAGTAGAGGCAGTGCCAAGTTGGGCAAACATAATTGTATAGCATTGCTCAGCTTATTAATGATGTAGTTTTGTATTTTGCCTGATTTTGCCTACACAGGTTGCAGCAGTTTGGGAAGCAGCATCTGTGTTAGTTTTGTGGGAGCAAGGCCAGGATGAAATGAGTTGTAGTGAAAGCATTGTTCTCTTTGGATTAGAAAGGAGATGAGGAGGACCAGATAGCTGAAATGCAAGCTTAGAAAATACAGTACTGCTGATAGCACAATGTTGTCTCATTAAAATCGCAGCAGTAAACAACCATTCCTTTGGTCAGGAAAATCTGGAACCTCAACAAGGGCTGTTTACTTTTTTTTTTTTTTTTTTGGAAGGTGGAGTGCACACACCGAGGGCGGAGGGGCTGTACGTGCACAGTAGCACGTGGAGCAGAAGGAGCACAGTCATACCCGCCCGTAGGGCTTGCCTTGCCTCCCACATGGAAAGTCCCCCTGCTGAAAAATTGGGTTTCATTGAAATTCAGAGAATTTCAAAGTCAAATGTTTCATTTTGAAAATAATAATAATTAAAAATATATATATATATATATATATATATACACCTTGAAACAAAATTCAAACCACTGTTTGAAGAAATGTTTTGTTCTAATTTTGCATACGGAAGTTTTGAATGAGACATTTAGACTCAATTATGATTCTCTTTAGTTGTAACCTCCCCAAATAAAACCAGAATTACTTAAAGCAAAATAGCAATTTGGATAAAAGAGTTGGCACTTCATACTGCTACACTGTGAACATAGATAGGAACTATCATGACCTTAGCTTGGCCTAATCTCCGTTTGTATCAGAAAAAATACCCCAGCATTGTCCCAGGCATCCATTTTTCATTCGTTGCTGTTCATGTTCATTCATCACCCAACTAAACTTTGGTGCTGGAATGCAAACAGAAACTTAATTAAGCCTTTGAGCTGTGCTGAGGCCTCCAGGTATCTCAGCGGCACTGCAGCATTAAAAGATTGGATTCTGATCCCAGTTGGTTGTGAGGAGGAGATAATGAATGAAAGATCTTCAAATCTTAAAAAACTCATCTGAGTCTGAGCTGATGTGGCAGTGTTTTAGCTTCCCTGATGACTGAACTCTAGAGATGCCCTCAGTAATTTGGTAGACTAAGCCACTGGCTTTGGGATTTTAGAAGGAACTGAATTTGGGTGAACATTTGAAGTGCTGCCCGTTTTCTAGCCCTGTTAGCACTGATCTCTTACACACATTGCAAAACTTTTGGTTATAGGACCCCTCCTTGGAAAAGCATGTATCTGTGGTAAATAAGGCAGCATTCTTTAAGGAGTTAAGAGTTATACTGCAGAGTACCATCATGGTGAATGGCAGCACAGTGCCTCTACTGCTTGCTTGGCTGCAGCCATACACCACGACCTGTACTGTGTTAGCTGGTAACACTGCAGCAGTTTCCAGCTCACATTTTCCTTATTGCTTTATCGTGGTTTCACCAACTCGGCTTCCTGGCATTTGCTGGTCAGGTTGGTGGGCACAAAAATGGAAGCTTTCTTTTTTTTTTTTTTTTTTTTTTTTTATAAACCTGAGAATTGTTTGTACCAGAATGAATCTAAAAGATGCTCTCATTGTAATCCCACATTTGTGATTCCTTGTGACAGAGCATGGATGATAAATATCTACAGCCTTTTTTTCTTTCATAGGGCTTGTACCTTTAGATCATACTTCCAGCTGCCTGCATGTTACAAAGCCCTCTCTTGCATCCAGTGAAGCTGTGACATTTTAATTCAGAGCACTTGAAACACAGTGCCAAATGTCATTCTGATTTCTGTATTTGAAATAAATTGGGTTACAGAGCAAAACTCGAGAGGTTTGTTAGCTCAACTGTATCTAGTTCAAACACCTCACTTGAAAGCCGGATGACCTGAAAAACTGACTTTAACCTTCACATCAATAGCAGCTTTCCTTGATTCAAATGTCTTCAGAAGTTCAAGAAAGATGTTTGAGGTTTTCAAGAGACAGCTCTTTTATTGGAGTCTCCATTGTTGTCACTGTTAACAGGCGTGATTTTTACCTGGAGGAATTAAAAAAGACTGCTTTTTTTAAAGTTTGGTTTTTTATTAGTTCGACTATTTTTGTTTACTGGCAAGTTCAGAAGAAAAAATTGCTTGCTTTCAGGATATTAAGGATGGAAGCAGGAATACAGACTGCTTTCTGGATCTTGCAGACCCATCTGGAGCAGAGGACTCATGAAGATCTTGCAGGAGGCTGCCCAACAGAATCCCCTCCCTGACATTCATTACAAAATGGAGGAAAGCTGGAAATGAATGTCCAAATGCAGTTATCTGGCTTGGAACCAGCAATTCTGAAACTTCTCTAGCAGTCCTCCCTCGTTAGTTAACAGCTATCACTCTTCACAGATGTGTTTGGATATCTGTCTTCACACAGGGATGGTAGTCCCAAAAAATGAGCAAACCTTCAGAGTAACTGCAGCATTGAAAGGAACGAGTAAATGATGGTGGGACTGCAGCAGGACAATAGCCTTCTGAGTCAGAGATTTTCATAAGATGATTTAAGTAGCTTCAGGGTTTTAAGTCATTTGTCAGGCAGATCTCTCATCTTACATATTAATGTAAAGACAGAAGGTTTATGAGGAAGTATGTCACAGCTCAGAATGACTGCAAATGGAAGTAATTAAAAAGGAGGTATCTGAACTGGAATGTTGTCAGCTTCTTAAAGAAAAATTCTCCTCTGCTCAGTTTGGCATTGCTGCACCCTGTTTATGGTACGCTCAGAGCCTCTGAAGTTTTGAATAAGCAGGGTGCTGGAAAGCCATATTTGCTGGTCCACTTATACTGGTATATCCATGAGCAGACTGAAGACCAGCGGGCTTCCCTAGATAAAGGTTTATACATTTAACCATTAAGCTGACAAAAGGATTTGCGCCGATTTAGAACACTAAATCAAGTTCTGGATGTGGGGGTTTCAGTATTTCAGTCCATGATTTGACTTCAGGAATTCTGCAGCCATTTTCTCTTGGACAAAAGCTTTTCTTGGTGTTTGGGGAATAAGCATGCTGACTTGGAGGTTTGCAGAGGGGGTGGTTTTCTGGTTTTCCTTTTGTTGTAGATGGACAGCCCAGCTATTTTTTGGTTTATTTTCTTTCTCTGTCTTTTAGAATTTTAAAGGAAAAAATGTTTTTTGTTTGTTTGTTTGGTTGTTTTTTTGTTTGTTTTTGTTTGTCTGGGGAAAGATCCCAGTAATGATGCTCCTCTGGGTGGGCACCTCTGCTTGCTGGGCCATCAGCACTCCTATAGAGAGCTGTTTTCTCACTCTATCTCGTGTCAATGTATGGTGTGTAGTGGATCTCTCTTACTGGGACCAGTGTTTGCCTTCTACCTGAGAGGCAAGGAACAATGAAGGATGATACTGTCTACAAAACTTCCTTGTGCTATCATTTGTTGATTCACAGGTTTGACTCAGAAAAGAGCATTTTATAGCACTGAGAGTCATGTCTGCTTTGCATCATTTATATTAATAGTCCTCCTTTCTTGTTTTTCTTGTCCCTCAGGGTACTCAGGAACTGGTTAAACAGGTAAAGAATTTGCCCCAAGCCAACTACAATCTCCTGAAGTACATATGCAAGTAAGTGAAATTAATTAACACTTGGAAAAGTCACTACATTTTGTGAGATTCAATCTTATATACAAATAATTCACTCTGAAAGTTTGAATGTTCAGTCACCACTTAGACATAACATGCTGATCCTGTAAAGTATGTATAGGTGGATGTGCAGCCAAACAAATTGCTGTCATCCACAGCCTTGACAGCAAGCATCAATGATGCTGCTAGGTTGTACTGTTTGTTTCAGAAGCACTTAAAGACCAATAAAGAAAGGTAGTAGTTCCAGGCATTGCACAGCAGGAGGATTTGTAACTCAAGCTGAGTAGCAGATAGAGTTATGATAGAGGCCAGTCTGGCCTCAGCTGTGATTTGGAAGTGGGGTTGGGAATGGCTTGGAGTGCCAGGGATTCTGTGGCCTTTTCTCCTGTTGTCTCTCTGCTGATTGTTCCAAGTGGGAAGGAATCGTCTGGGAGCTGGAACAGAATGTTTGCCTTAATACAATGTAATTCACTTTGTCCTATTGTGATCTCTGTGGTAAAGTCCTTTGCACATCTGCAACAGGCAGTAGACACAAATGCTGACTGACATGAAGCCCATGCCTTACTCAGGAGATGACAATCCTTCCCAAGGGTACAGATGGACAGCATTTTTGAAATGTACTTTTGAATGCTTTGAAAAATGTATTGTGCCTCACTGTGTATTTCTGTAGTTTGGTGTCTTGAGTATTACAAAACATAAAGGGAGAATATGGAAGAGAATATAATCACACATGTTTCTAAGTGAAGAATTGAAGAAAATAAAGTCGTTTTTAGTTCTGACTTAGGGAAGAAAACAGTTCTTGGGTCTCAGCACACTGAAAGCCTCTTAAACAATAGGAGTGCCTATGAAAGTCAGGCTGCAAGTAGAAGCTTTCAGAAGTTTGCCAACTGAGTAGTACAGTGCGAGGAGGAAATGTTTTGACTGCTAAAACTGCTCAGATCACCCCAGAATGAACAGCAGTTCATTAAAAACAGATTACAGGCAGAGTGAGACTGTTCAACTCTGAGGTCCCTGAGACCTGTTTCCTGCTCCTCTAGGTATTCATGTCATATTGTCCTTTTTGTAACGAGACCAATTACAAGCTATTTCAGTGTTTCTTACAACCTACTGTAGCTCCTACTGAGGCTATTCCAAATTGCAAAACATATAACTTTTAGAAACATTCTGTTGATTTCCAGCGTATGCATACAGATAGCCAGTCTGTCTGCATTTCTTCATGTGCTATCTTTGGCTCACATAAAGTCTTTTCCATGTGTTGATGTCTGCCCAGTTGATGCATTCACAAGAAGCTCTTTATCTGTGTTTTGTCAGATTCAAGAAATAAAGCTCTTCCCACAGGCTGCTTAATTCTAGGATGTGAGGATCAGTGAAATGTCTTTTTTTTTTTTTTTTTACCTCTATCTGTAAGTGAAAACTGGCAGAAATCACTCCATGTAAATGGAAATTTCCCAGAAAATCTGTATTTGCATAGTCAGAAGTACCTTTGGCAGAAGATATTCTGTCTTCTCTTGTTCATACAAGGGATCTGGGATTGAGTTTGAATATCTAAGCTGCATTTAGTCTGTAGGAGCATTTTGGATCCCAGGCTATATAAACACAGGGCAAAACTTTCTGCTCAGCATGCCTACAGTCTGAGAAGTGACTGACTTATTTCTCTCCTTCTATGATTTTTCTGGGGGGGCTTTTCAAGGTTCCTTGATGAAGTTCAGGCTCACTCCAGCGTTAACAAGATGAGTGTTCAGAACCTAGCTACAGTGTTTGGACCAAATATATTACGACCCAAAATGGAAGATCCAGTGACCATGATGGAAGGTAGGTACTCCTCTTGTGAGATAACACAGCATTTATATTTTGGAGCTGCAGGAAGATGATGAGAAGTACTGCACGTTGTATCACTGAATGCACAGTCAGCAACAAGTCAGACAATCCATTTCATCAGTGCCTGTGAGTGGATGTACCAGTCTGGCCACTGCTATCCCACTTGCCACTGGTCTGGGAATGTCTCTTTTCTACAACATGGAGATGCCTCTGCCCTTCTATGCCCTTTCAGCTGTTGAGAACGTTTCTCACACTTACTGTTAAAATGAAAGGTCAAAAGTTCTTCAGTTCCATGTTCAAGTATCAAACTACTGCTGTTTAGCATTACTGCATTTGGGTGTATTTAGGCAACTTCCTGCAAAGGGCATTCAAACTACAATGAAAGAGGTACTGCAGTTCTTACTGTGCTACAGAGGTTATACTTATGTGTCTTAGACATGTTGTCTTGCAAGCAGACTGTGTGTGGGTCAGAACTTCACAGAATTGAGTAACAAGTCAAAGATCACTGTTAATTTTGGATGTTTGTACATTTAAAAAAAAAAAATTATTCCAGCCATATATCAGATGTTTGCATATATATATTTCCTGAGTTGAAAAAAAACAAACCAAAACAACCCAAACCTCTAGTAGAAGTAATGTTACTAGGCCCTAACTAATTATGGAGCTGCTTTGGGTACATTTGCTGTTAAGTGTGTTCTTTTGAGATGACAACTTTTATCTGCAAGGGTTGGGATGAAGTAGAAAACCAGACTATTCTACTCAAGTTTTACTGAATTTGCTTGCTCATTGTATCCTGTTTGTGCTGGACTGCAGGAAAAGAGAACTCCAGAGAAGGAGGAAGCCTAATGATGGAAAGGCATAGACTGTTTTAAAAAATTTTGAAAGAATGAAAAAAATAGATCTGTGACTGAAAAAAGCTCTTACACTCAGTAGTTACTTCTGTACTCCTTGAGAATGGGTCTTTGCTTTAGGAAATAAGTTAAAATGCCACAAGTGAGATGAGAAAAGGTGAAACAGAATAACTAACGATGGACCTCAGTGCACTTAGGTCTTGCTTGCAGGCATGAATGCTTCTTTCTCCTGAAGCATGTATAAAAATCTGAAAATTATCCATCTCCATGTGAGTCAGCAAGTGCAGAAACAGATGCTGGGTTATTAGCAGTCTAAAAGTGGGGACAGCTGAACTCCTCACAGAAGTTAAATACGTGTTATAGGTGAGGTTAGTTGTACTTCTTGCTGTCAGGCCAAGACTCATGATTATATTCAAGTCCTTATCATAGAACCCTGGGTATTAGTCTTATTCTCTATTTCAGATGATAAGTAAACCTAGCATTAATTGCATATTTGCTCTTTTTAAGGCTTTTCTCTTTTGTGGAAAATACTTTGTATTAGGTTTGATAAGTGGTATTCTTTTGGTCTCTAATGGTCTACTGAACCCTACTGAACCCTACTGAAAAGCAGTAACAACTCATTCTGTGGACTTACATAGTTGTCAGTACGCTGCCTGCACTCCCTGTATACTTTCTACTTTGTTTAAATGTTGTGAGAAGCTCTCTTTTAATCAGGTTGGTCACCTTGTGCATCTGCTAGCTGCTGTCTACAGCTGCATTTGTGATTCTTTGGGGGAAACTTTGTTCCAGTAGAGTAGCCCCTATGGCAACTTATATTTCACTTTATAACATTTACTGGTACCTACGTTCCTGTAACACCTGTTTTTTTGTTTTGCTCTCCTATTGTAAAGAACATACACATGGTTGCTTTAGGCTGTGATCTATGCTGTGTTCTACCTTAAAATTTAATGTTTTCCTTTGGGTCCTTCTTAATGATTGGAAACACTGTCAGTCAGAAGTTCTTGTTGCTTTCACTTTGTATCTGGGAAGCTGCATTTGTCTGGGACTCTCCAGCATATATTTGAAATCTCATTTCCACCATGGACTGTATTTCAACATGTTACCTAATGTGTACTGTTTCATTTCAAAATGCTGAACATTTTACTAGAATTGTAAGCAAAGAGCATTCTACAAATAGATTGATGGTACAAGAAGTATCTCTTTCCCCTTGTGCGCAGCCGCATCTGTCATACAGATGTCATACTCTTGGCAAGTTTCTCTATAGAGTTCAGCAGAAGGCCTAGGCTGAAGCTTCTGGTGCTTTTGTAAACACTAGCTCTGGGCTTGCTAAGACTGAATTTTGGCATAATGCAGATACTCGAGTCAATGGAAGCCTGCTAGTTTTGGAAGCTGGACGGAAAGATGCTCCATGCTAGATGACACATTGGTGTACTGAGAATCCAGCATGCATCTCTGTACAGAGCTGTGCTGTCCTGTAGAGCTGCACTTGCTAAAGTGAAGTTGATGCTGGCTCTGAGCCCCATGCCAGTGTGGTACAGAAATGCCCTGTTTTTTCATGTATCTCCCTCCTCTGTCATCCTCAAAAGTCCTTAAGCAGGCTAATTTATTAATAGTTACTACTGACCATTTGTGCTATGCTAGTCAGCTGCATTAAGCAGGCAGACATGCCTGTGTCATTCCTATTCTTCATCTCCAGCAGTGGGAGCAATTCCTACCTCTTGCAGTCCTGTATAGAAAGGCCCAGAGGTTTGTACTGTCCTGCTGCAGGGCATGGTGCCCGCACACCTGCCCAACAGGGAGCTCACAGGGCACCTTACAGACAGGGAACATCAGGCCTTCCATGGTCTCATGGAATCCTTGCCTTTGTTTTCTCCCACAGGCACCTCACTGGTTCAGCACCTGATGACGGTGCTGATAAGTGAACAGGGGAGAATCTTTGCTGTCCCTCAGGCAGATGTGCCAGGGAGCCAACTGGAAATCAGACCCGTGCGTCCACGCAACACTGTGGAGTGGATCTCTGAGGAGGATGGAGAGGACAGCAGGTCAGAAAGCAATTTTCCCAGCCCTGCTGATCTGCCTTCTGACAATGCTGTGGCACTGGAGACCACGCCTGGACCTGTATTGAAAAACGCCCCTCCAGAGCACAGCAGCAAGTTGGCTCAGCCTGCCACCAGCCCCAGCAAAAGAGTGCAGACGCTGCCTCCGTGGAAATACTCCTTCCGCCAGCAGGGATCACGATCTGTGAGCCCAAAGCTGGGCAGCTCATCCCTAGATATCCCCAACCTCTCCTCCAGTGGAAACTGGCTGATGAATGGACTGTACTCTCTCCGAGGCCACCGCCGGACAGCCTCTGGGGAACGAGTTAAAGACTCTTGTTCTTCTCAGAGACTTTCTACTTATGACAATGTCCCTTCGTCCAGCCTCTCCCTCAGCACACACAGTATGGGCAGCACCACGTGGTCTACGTCATCGTGTGAGATCTCTGTGGTGGACTCAGTCAGCAGCTGCCCAGCCTGTCGGGCCAGTGACTCCTCGGTTTTAAGCTCTCTCCAAACTGAGTGGATGACTCAGGGCTCACTGTCTCAGAGTGAGATCAAGACTGCAGATCTGGAGAACAGCATCGACAGGTTAGAAGCCTGCAGCAGCAGCAGTGAGCAGAGCAACCTAGCTCCAGCTTCCAGAGACTCTGTCAGATGCTCTAGGGCCTTACAGAGCTTGGTGGTAGAGCTAAAGACAGAACTGAGCAAACAGAGGACTGAGTACGAGACCAGTATCAAAAGGTAATGTCACATGCATGGTGGAGAAAAAGAAGTCTTCTGTGATCATCACCTCTGTTTGAACATGGGTGGGGGCTACCAAACTAATCTGGTTCTGGGACCTGTAGCTTGGGAAGATTGTAAATTTGGATCTGGTCTTTCCTCAGTGCTCTGTGAGTCCAGCTTTTCTCTTTGAGCTGGGATTGTTCAGTCTGGAGAAGAGGAAGCTCAAGGGAGACCTCATTGCACTCTACAACCTCCTGAAGGGAGGCTGTGATGAAGAGGGATTTGGCCTCTTCGCCCAGGCAACGAGCAGGACACGGGGTAATGGCCGCAAGTTGTATCAGAGGAGGTTTAGGAGGGACATAAGGAAGAACTTTTTCTCTCAGAGAGTGGTCAGGCACTGGAATGGCTGCCCAGGGAGGTGGTGGAGTTGCCGTCCCTGGCAGTGTTCAAGAGGCATCTGGATGACATGCTGCATGATATGGTTTAGTGCTTGTGGTGGCAATGGTGATGAGGAGACAGTTGGACTGGATGATTTTGTAGGTCGTTTCCAACCCTGTGATTCTATGATTCCATGATTTGACAGAAGAGAAGATTAAAAAATGGGATTTCTATTACACAGGAAATTCCAGTATTGCTCAGTTGATTTTTCAATGGAAATTGGAACAACACAGGTTATTACCAGAGTCTTCTCTTTGTCAGTGTTCTGCTAGAAACAGCGAGGCAAGCATCTGTCTTGTGGGGAGGGAATGGAACCTAGGGTGGTCTGTGCAGGTGCTGAGAACTGTGTCAAATCAGTCTGAAATTGAAGGTTTTATGCCGCTTTTCCCAAGGGAAAATTTCCTTAGAAAAATGGTTGTGACTGTTCTTTGCTGGTTTTATTGTTGTTGAGATTGCATCTCAGTTATAACTTTTTCAGTAACCATTTTTTGTTGAACCTCAAAAATCAAAGCACCGTTTCCAGATGCTCTCAGAACAGTCCTCTGCTCACACAGCATGGTACTGACTCAAAGCAGCAGCAAGGTGCTGCTTGGGCAGCAGGGCTGAACTTGGTGGTTCTTAGCCCTGATGTTTTTCATGTTTTCAGGAGAGGTGTGTGTGAAGGTAGGGCCTATAAGAAGTAGAAAGTACTCCTAACAATTAGGAAGAGTCTTATTTATTCATTTGTGTGAGTTGGTGTATTAGTTTTTACGAGTTTTAGAGTTTAACAGAATGATTTTCAGACAAGTACTCGGTAAAATACAAACATGAAATAATTTAGATACGTTTTAATATAAAGGGATATGTGAAATTGTACACCATGTTACAGTACAGAAGAATTGTCACCAGTTATGGTGCTTTGCATTGGAGAAGGGCTGCAAGCACACTTCTCACAAATTTGTTTCTTCTCAGCTATTTTGTGTTTGGTTAGTGTTAGACTCCTACGTTATTAAAACTCTGGTAACCTTTACATGGCTCAGTATCCAGCCACTCTTTTACACATGGTACCAAAAGCGTCAGCTAAGTTTGCTGCTGCATCATTTTTATCGTTATTTATCAAAAGCTTTTGGAAAGCCCCAGTGGGAACTGTGATCTGTACCAGTGGGCCAGCTGTTAAGGTATGAATATTATCACTTGTTACCTTCTTGCTATATTTTATGGCTTACTGTGGTGGTGGTTTGCCAGCCTCTGCAAAGCTGGTAGGGAGACGAGTATGTTCATTGCATTTGATCTGCAGGACTGCCCTCACAAGCCTTGTTGCAGGGATACTGAGTAACAAATAGAAACGAGATCAGGCTGCAAAATTTGGAAGTGTGTACCTGCGCATTCTTACCTGCTGCCTCTGGGAAGTGAAAGCTTTCCATATCATCACGAAAACACCTAGGAAGGACGTTTGTCATTTCTGCTGCATTCTCAGCTGTTTCAGTTGTAACAGACACTTGTCTTTCCCCTTCAGCTGGAAAGGGACAAAGAGCAGTTAGTGTAACTGGAGGGGAGGACTACAAATTAGCCAGGTCTCAAAGGGTAAAGTAGCTAAGGGGAAGATGCCTAACAAACTGGTGGTATTTTCATAAAGTAGGCAAGATGCAATCACTGCCTTTTTGTATTAAACAGGATGATTCCAGCTGTTTGGGATTACAGCCCTAAGGATCTTGCTGTCAATTCTGAGAGTTTCAAGCCAAGTTTTTCAGCTCTCAAAAATTTTGCAGTGTTTTTACTGCAGCTGCAACATTTTAATTTCCTTTTGACTGCACGTGAAAATCTGCTCCTGTGGAAAGACAGAAGCTGACTACAGTGAAGGAGCGTGGCAGATTAGCAGGAAAATCGGGGGCTACCTCACTGGTGTTATGAAGGGAATTCAGTCCCCAAAAGTAATAATTCCTTTACAGTTGTACCTGTGCTTGTGTGGTTTGTAGAATTCAGTCTGTGTAGTAGGGCATGTTTTAATGAAGGCATATGAGCTTTTTGTTGGCACATGTACGTGGAGGGAAAGCAAAGTCGGTACCTGCCTGGGGCAGAGGTAAGGAACACTTGCTGATGGAAAAGCTGTTATTTATCATTATCAACTGCCCATTTTCTCCCTCTTAGTCAGAGGGAGGCAAGTTTTATGGCCTTCCTGTAACCGGTCTGTTCCAGAGCATTTTTCCCTCAAGGTTAGTATAATTATCAGGCATTCTCTGTTGAGTTTCAGTAATTCATGTTTACCACCTGGGCCTCTTAAGAAACTGGAAATGTCCTGAAGAGGACTATTACTGTGTATATAAAATGCCTGTAAGCACTGTGAACCTTTGTATTCAGAACAGGGGCAGTTTGTTTTGGCTGCTCTAGCTGACTCCTAAAGCTTCACAGAAGGAAAATATAACTGGTAGCACAGATCTGTGGGATGTAGCAAGAAGTGTGGGGGGCTGCATCTTAGCTTCCAAGGAGTCCACTTGCATTGCAGAACACAGCTGGCTGATAAATGTTGGCCAGGACTGGTAGTTTTTTCTAGATATTCTGCACATTTCTGTTTACCTGTAAGCGCAGCTGTTGGTCTGCTGCACTTTGTGATCAGTGCTTATGGGTGTGACTTTGTAATTTGTTGAAGTTGGTAACAATGATAATAATGTCATTCTTGGCTGTAGGTGAAGAAACAGGGCTGCAGTGCATTGCATTGTCTGCAAAGTTGCTTCGTGGTGGTCACAAGATGTAATTCGGGTTCTTCTGAGAAAGTTCTTTTTTTAGATGTTGCTGTGGAGGCTTCCTTTTTAAGTTTCACTTACCCTGTGTAAAAATATCCCAGCCCCAGTTTCAAAGGGAAGCCAGGCACCCTATTTCCACAGTTGGGTATTAGAATGTTCATTCTTTTGTTTTTAATTTAAAGTAGAGTGACACCTTTCCTAGGACAAGGCTGTTTTTAAAACTCACTGTCTGACTCCTATCTGGATGTATTTCTTCTGAACTCTGTCTTGCAATTAGGAAACGTGAGTGGGAGGACAGTAAGTTCTGAGTCTTGAATTAGAGCTTTGTGCACAGATGAACTATTTCAGGTCTGTCCTTCAGATTCTTCCTCATATGAAATGTGGATTTTTTTTTTGTCTGTTTGTTTTGTAAAATTCTGCAGTGTGAAAAATTTCTGCTCCCCAGCCCCATTGTCAGTGACAAACTTTACAGAAAATACCATAAGATGGAAGGCAAGGAAGGAGTGTGACTTCATTCCTAACTAACTGACCTTCAAGGGTATTCTTCTGTACTGGATACCTTACAGGGAAACACAGGATAAAAACAGGTTGTTGTTTCTTTTGGAAGTTACAGAAGTTATATATCTGAACTCAACCTAACAGGTGTGTTGAGTTATATCTCCTCCCAAAAGCATTGCTTTGTAAGACTTGACTTGCTTAAGTATATTTATTTTCTCAAGATACAAATGGAAGTGGGATCCAGCGTTCAAGGACCCCCTGCCCTTAAACTCAATATTAAGTAACTTCAAAATGGTAATTGGTGCTCTCATTTAAAACTTCCTCTTAGAATTGAGACATTTTAGCTCTAAGTAGAACAACTTATATTTATCACAGCTATTACAGCACTACTTATCATGCTTCTTACTTAAAAAGTTCTTTTTTTTTTCTTTTTTTTTTTCTCCTCCCTCTCTCTCCTGTTTGGTTTTAAGAATTGAAGAAGCAAGTGCAGACCTGAGGAAGCAAGTGGTTAGGCTAGAAGAAGAACTGGACCAAGAACGAAAGAAATACACAATGCTGGAGATAAAACTGAGGAATTCTGAACGTGCTCGGGAAGATGCAGAGAAGAGGAATCACCTCCTGCAGAAGGAAATGGAAGAGTTTTTTTCAACATTAGGATGTTTAACTGGTGGGAGTCAAAGTGCTAAAGTCTCCAAATAGAACAACCTGATGTACATCACAGAAAATTATTTCTGGCAAAACCAGTGAAAGAAATGCACATTTTGTTAAGTTATACTCATGTATCATGAGTAATTCTGCAGTGATTGTGCTCTCAGTGACATGTGCCCTGTTGTCTTTTCATGTTCTGTAGTATTTGGGCCAGCTGGGAATAGACTGCTGAACATAATGTTTGAACGTTTAGATTTCAGATTGCCAAGAAAGAGAGGACACACTTTCTACCCACAGGTCAAAAGGTTCTGGTCTCCATTGCTGTACTTGTTCCATCTTTGGATTCCCTGCACCCTCCTTTTGCTGGTTCACGGACAATGGAAAGGCATGGAAGGTGGGTGAGACCCGGGAGGACTGCAGTTCTAGAATGTCACCACATTCATTGTGGCTTAGCATATGGATTGAATACGAGGTTTTTTCCTCCCTACTCTCTACATAAAGCTTGTTCAGATATCTCATTGCTGAAAGTGGCATTATTTCATCAAGATGCTTTGAAAACAATGTCTGCTGAACAGCTGAAAATACTGGAAATTTTGACACTTTCACTACGTTATCCCTTTGGTACCAAACAGTTCCACTGCCTCACAAAAATATGACTTATTAAAGTGTACCTGTTTAACAATCAGATTGGCCACAGAAACTCACTGGAACTTTAAATATGCGTGCTTTGCCCTAGGTAACTTATTTTTACTTTGAGCTAAAAATAGAGCAGCATCAGCTGCAAGAAAAAAGAAATCTCCTGTGAGTTGATACGTAGTGGTCAGACATCAAGGTAAGAAAAGGAAAATTCTTCTTGTAATCAAAACAAGTCCAACTGATGTCAGTATTTTAACTTGAATAGCAAAACTACTGTAAGAGAAATTAATGCAGTTAGTGTTGAAGAAGGGAATGGGTGGGATCTATCTTTAACTGTCACAGAACAGCAGTTGATTTTTTTGTTTGCAAGAAAGTTTATGGGGAAAAGGAGAACTGCAAACAATCCAGTAGCTTAAGTTCACTACTTCTACAAAAAGAACATACGCTGTTAGAATGAAGTTGTAATTCCAGGACTGTCACGACTCACTTCCC
Organism: Lagopus leucura; assembly: GCF_019238085.1. NCBI lineage: Eukaryota > Metazoa > Chordata > Aves > Galliformes > Phasianidae > Lagopus > Lagopus leucura. The sequence goes on along the minus strand of NW_024962255.1, from coordinate 17,729,692 downwards.
TTCAAGGGACCGACTGACTTACTGGGGAAGTTCTGCACAACATTTGGAGGACCCCGAGTCATACAGAATCTGCACACAAACCGCTGTTTCACCAGATCCATCTCGAGGTGGTTTGCCAGCCCCTGCACTCCATCGTTTGCCCTCTTTCGGCAGAAATCTTTGACAGCTGATGCAGCTTGGGAGTCTCAAAGGAGAATGATTTTAACAGAAAAATGCCATGACCACGTGAACTGACTAGGAACTGGTATAGACTGCAGTGAAGGTGCTCGCTTCATTTAACTACTTAAAAAGAAGAATGACCTTGCTTTTTTTTTCTTGGTAGAAAAGAATATAACTCATTATCTGGCAGTAACCTTGGGACGGTCTTTTTGCAGTACCAGCAGATGCACACTGATGTTCTCCTTATCTCACTGACTGAACAGAAGTTGTTTCTGCCTCACTGTAGGGATTCTCCTTCCCACAGAAATGTAAACCATTTAAAGCGAGCAAAAAGAAACATATAGCCTCATATTTCCTGGTTACGGCAAGTCAAGCAAAGCAGTGAAATACAACTAAGCTGTTTGGGTATTTCAGAACAGTTTCCAAGCGTGCCCAGCTGCACTGGATTCTTTACTACCCCTATGGTGAAGCAGTGTGGCAAAACCCTGACTGTTCAGCAGGAGCAGCCTGCCACCTGCAGGCAGCAGCATCGGCCCCCCCCCCCCCCCCCCTTAGTATTACTAACGAGCGCCACCCCAGTTCACATCCTTCCAGGGTATCACTACTGGGCACAACTCCTTACCAGCTTACAGGGTCGCAACTGAGTCTGCAAGGAAGACAAGGGCCCGTTTAAAACTATTAATATGCACAAAGCATGAGGAGCAATTCCTGTAACAATGAATGTCAGCTGGAACACCATAGTGGCTTTAGGCAGTGTGAAGTCTAATGACAGTCCTCAAAAATAAACCTCAGTGTCAAAGTATAGCCTGTGCTAGGCTGTAAATAACTCTGCAATTACAATACCATGCTGGTAAAAGTGACAGTTTGTACTACCAGAGGCATTCAATCCAAAGTAGCAGCAATCAGAATATTTTTGTACCTTCTTTTATTCTTACCCTAACACGGGTACTTTTCATTATATCCAACATCCTGACAGCCTACATCCCTTAAACAATTCATACTGCATTACCTCCTGTATGTTCTAGTGCAGACTGCTCTCTTTAATTCCAGCACACTACAATACTGAGCCATGCTGATTGAGAGCCTAAAAACAAATATGCAAAGCAAGGAGAACAACTAAACCAGACTGCTCACTGGCTCTCAGAGAAATAAAAGAATATTGAGAATTGACTCATTTGAAGTACTTAGAATACCAGACAACTGATATCTACAGCCAAAGTGAGAGACAAAGCCAGCTATCCCAAGTCTTCAGAAGCTCCAAGACAGGATCACTTATTAGCTGTGTTGCACTCCACCAGAATAAAATTAATTCTTGTCAGTTTCACAGAGCAAACTGTATCTACTCACAGCAATTAATGGCACTAACCTTTAGTTGACTGTTGTGATCCAGAAATATGTATTTCTCTTCTTCAGAAGTAATAGATCTTAGGTCATTTTGAAGATGATCCACTGCAGTAAGTAGGCTGCAAGACGTTGCAGTGTATCCCATTCTTGCTAAAATGTACCTCAGCAGGAAGCAAACTCTAAAGCATGGTAAGAGACACGTAATGTTCATTTTCCTCTCATGAGCAATTTTGCAAGAAATGAGGATATGCTCACGCTGTTGGACATAACCCCATTGATCACCATGTCCTTATTTGACAGGATAATACTCTCTTCAGTGACAGCTGCTGTTTCCATGCTCTTTTCCCACAACTTTTGCCTATCTCACAGATCTGAGTGCACTTCTTATTTTACAGGCATTTAGCTTCTTCCTGCCCCCTCCCACCACCACCAATTAAATTGAAGCCTTAACAACAGTTTACAGGTGTGCTAGTCCTAATAAGACACAGAATCAGGTAACTTCCCAGCCTGAAACATCCCTTCCAACATTATGCAGGAAAAAAAAAAAAAAAAAAAAAAAAAAAAATTCAGTGAAAGAAACCCAACATAAGCAAGTTCTTGAAAAATCCAAAGCCAAATAATGAAGAAATTCTATAGGTCTGCATGGTATTTCTAGTGAAAAGGAAAAGCAGTAATGCTAACTTAATGAGTGATCCACATTTGCCAAAGAGTTCTATACAAGCAAGCAGCACTAAGGAGGGTTTCAGCTTTAGGTTTATCAGCCAGAACTACTGCCCAAAATGATAAAAAATGAAGTTAACACAGCCAAACCCCTGACAGAGCCAGGACTGCTTCAGGCCTTGCTCTATATTCATGTGTTACTTAGAACCAGCCTCACTTTCTGCTAACATAGGCAAACAAAAAAGAGCATCTCTGAGCCTCACCACTTTCCTAGAAGAACACCTCCTGCAGAACTGCTCCCTAGGAAGGAAGCAGGCTGCACTACACTGCACACAGCTGCAGCACCTTCACATCAAAAATGAGATGCAGAGACAACGTGACAGCATGCAGCCAAACACAACTTGAGGGCATCCCGAGTCTTCATTTAAAGCAACTCACAGAGCCTGCTGGAGACGAAGGTAATGAAATAAATACTGGTAATACCAAGGCAGGAAGTGGTCCTGTTATCCAAATTTGCTCTCCAGTAAGAGCCCTTCAAAAATCAGGTATCTTAAAGCTTCTCCAGCAATCAGTTTTGAGGATTTTTTCCCTAAAGGCCCAGGCCCTGTGCCCTCACACACTGGAAAGGCCATAGCTTACCTCTTCTACCACACAGGGGCCCAGCAGCTTCATTACCAGGAGGGCAGGCAGACTGCAGTTGGTAGCAAAACAGTAAAAATAGAAGAAATACAGCATTTTTTGCCTACAGATGAGCTCAGACACAAAAGAGAACATAAATGCCACTTAAAACATTTTTCAGGATAGACCAACACTAATACAGCTCCAGCTGCAGTCTTACTGTCAAGTCCATGCTTGTCATTCCAGCCTAGCAATGAAGAAACACTAAATGCATAGTGGTCAAGCTTTTTTTTTTTCCTTTTTTATTTAAAATATCATTATAACCAATTAACATACTAGATAACAATGTATACATTCCAGTGGTGCACATGTAATGACCTATGGCATGAATGATTGAAAAAACCACAATGCTTTCAGTAATGCCCCACCAACAGCTTATTTGGAGGGAATAAAAGAAAAACAGGAAAGCTATCAAATGCAGGGAAGAAAAAAAATAGCTCTCCCACTATTTTTCATGATGTATTTTCCCCTTAGTATTTCCTGGGACAAAACAAAATTAAGAACATACTTTAAAAGGGGCAGAAGGAATGATCACAATCGTTAAGGTGGTTTTTTTTTCCTTTCTCAACTTTAGTAAGAAAAGTTAAAGAACTCTCAAAAATAGACTAGATATTGGGCCTACAAAAGTAATTATCTGTATGCAAAGCTTACCAAGAATTATTCCTTTTGTAAAATGTAAAGGATGAGCTGACACTACTAGTAAGCTATTTTTACCTACAAAACCAGACTACAATAATAAAATCACCAATTTACAGCTAACACAATATTCTAGATGTACATTATTGTACACGAACTATATATTACACATGAACATCTTACGTGAAATATATAAGAAACATAACTACTGCTATTGTCTCAACATTGGCCAAAGGGTTCAATTTTCTAAAGGAAGTGTAATTTTCTATTTCACATTCAGTGTAGTTCCAATAGCAAGGGGTAGCTTTGCTTATTTAGAAACGTAGGTGGTTTGTGTGAGGTAGATCAAGAAAACCTTGCTTAAAATTTTAACGGCAAAAGTGGAAACAATGCTATCTATTATAACACATCCATAAAGAAGAGAGATCCGTGTTAGGGCATAAAAGAGATCAACCGAAATATCACTTTGATCCAGTGCCCATAACTAAAGATAAATAAAACAAACTAGAATTTAGTTAGGCAGCAGAGTCTCATCACAGGTTCCATTAAGATTCTTGCTAATCCTATGCAGACTGCTCTCTTTCAGCGCCAATCCTCAAACTATATCCGGACAGGTGAACCAAAAATTTAACAGGCAAATGAAATTTAACAAATGAAATATAACAATGTGAACAAGCTGTTGTTAACAGCAAATACTGGATTCCTGGTTGGGCAAGAACTATCTATCTGTACTAGCTATTTGACCATCTTCTTTATGCAACGTTGAGATTAATGTCGAATGTATTAATGCTGAAGCATTATAAATATGTCAGTCAAGGTGCTGAGTTTTTCCTTCTAACAGAATAGCCTTTATATTCAGAGAAGCAATTTTCCATAAAGCAAGCCCATCAATAACATTCTGCATGTACACTGAAACAGCAGAGGGTGCTATTGCCACAACCTTCTCTTTACAGCTCACTACATCCTCTTAAATTCACACACATGTGATTACATGATTCTGTGTGTGCATGGGGCAGGAAGGCTTACCAGTTTCATACTGACATTATCTTTGTATCTAGCTGGAATTCTCATCCAAAAAGAAACTAATGTACATACAGTATAGTAAGATTTTTCTAAACCAAAAATCCAAGCTGCATAGCACAGGGGAAAGTGCCACGTCTCTTCAGGTTAGCTGAAGGAGTGAAGCAGAGGTGGCCTGGTCAGTCAGGCTGCTCTAAGGTTGTTCAGCTGATGCTCTGGCAGTCCAGCTTCCCCCCTCACACACACACTAACACACACCAACCCCACTGTGTAGCCTCAACAAAAGACTTCACAGATCAAAAGACATCACAGAGCAGAGGTACAGCACACAGTAACAGTATTAACTTCCCCCCCTTTCCCCCCCATCTTTCCATCTATTTAAAAACCCTGAGGAACCTACTTCTGCAAAGGGAGAGGAGCTTTTTTAGAGCCTGCCACAGAAGGTGGGGATTAATATTATTACTGCTCAACTTTTAAGCTCACCTGACATGAAATCAGACACAGCTCACTGTAATTCAATCCCTACCAACTCCAATGGGCTGGAACGGCCCTAGAAGTGGAACATTGCATGCACTTTAGTAAAGCCTGTTACTGTGAAAAGATTTTGAAATCGTATACTGAAATAAAGCTTAATATTTCAGGAATAAATTTTTACAGTGTATTAGATAGCATATTAGCTGGCAATAGAATATACAAGAACAGTTGCACTCATCCCCTTTGTTTGCTATTTGCGGCAGTGCACAACTCTCTCTGAAATCATTTTATACTTCAACAAATAAAAAGAAATAAGACTTGCCTACTGTTGCAGTAACTTGGTTACTGAGAATCTGATTCACTTGTATTTTAAGTTTGTCTAAAATGCAATCAAGTGGAAGAAAAAAAGCAAGTAAGACTGCTATGAAGACGATGCTAGGAGAGGACTACAGGTGGACCCTTGGACCTCAGTGAAATAATCACTTTAAACATGGCTCACTTTATACTATTACAGGTTGCAGAGAACAGTCCCAGCCATTCATCAACACTACATTACAAGAAAAGAAAAACTCAATTCCTCTTAGAGCTTATGAGCAAAATGAAGTTACTATTGATTGCTTGCTGCAGTAATATTAGACTCAGCCTATTTATGTTGAAAGAAAAAAAATAATGGTCAGATTCACTCAATATGCATTTTAAAGAAATTTTTCCTTAGGACACTGGAAAGTGATAACAAAAATTAAAGTTTCCAAATACTTCAGTCATCACTGCAATACAAAGGGGTCCAAAATCAATTGAAATAGGGATTATATTTACCAAATCCCATTCTTTAGAGAATCTATAGGCATCTGAATTTGATTTTGTCAGTATGTTAACTTCATACTCCAGGTTAACCCTTGCGTAGCAAAATAGTACTGTTCTACGACAAAAAATTTTGGCTTAATTCACAGTTTAAGCTTTCATTAAAAAAAAAAAAATAAATAAAAAATTACAAAATAGACTGTTCTATTGGTCTCTGTTCAAATCGAGCAGATTTTCTATGTTCCAGTGTGAGAAAAGTCCAATAAGATCTGCCTATTCTGAGGTAATATACAATTTGGCAGGATCCCGTAAAAATAATTGCCTTAACAAATGTGGTTTAGAAAGGCAATATTGAAATATTCCATACAAATGAGGAAACCAAAGTTACACACACAAATAGCACTTACCAGTAGTCTAGCCAGGCCAGGGAAACAACTGTGCAGTTTATCAATTTAGTCATCTTTGAGACATTACCACTCCTTGTATCCTGCATTTTTTTTCAAGAGACACATTAGATGTTGAAGGCATTACTGTCACTTACATTTTTCTGAAACTTTGCTGCAAGGATGAATTTCCCTCTTCCCATTCTAACCACAAAAGAGACTTTTAACCCAACAAAGCGAAGGAACCACACTGAAGAGCATCAGTCGCTCCGGGATGACCTTTGTAGCCAGTCACATTATTTGCTTCTGCTCTGTGCCTGGCAAGACTTCCGTAATTTTTATGCTCATTTTGGTGAGCATTACTAATTTAAATTCCTCTTTACATTCTAATTCACTACACAAAATATGCATCTACACATGGCAGTCAATTACACAGCCTAGCTTCACTAAAAATCTGCATTTTCCAAAGGAACAAATTCTGAATGATTGTTTAACTCATACATAAACTTAAGTCAGTTATACATAAATCATTCTGTAAATATAAAATGTAAACAGTTAAAATACTTCCGTGAGGAGCAGTACCATTTTACATGACTATTTAGTAACTGTTCTACATATTTCAATATATCTGTTGTTTAAAAATTGTATTGAAACCTGCAGTTTCAGTGCTGAAAACTACTGCATATTAATGACTTAAAGTGAACCATTACTAAGACTTCTGCTACAGTGGTCTCCCAGTCAAATGAAAGAGATATGCATTAATTTACACAGCACTATTTCTCCCTCCTTTGGATGGCACATATTGCTCACTTAATGCTTAGCTACAGGAAGCTTCCTGAGGTTCTTCTACCACTTCACGGTTTTTAGCGATTGGTTATTTTTGGTGGAGAAAGAACAGCTGAAATTTTGCCCCTGCTGCATTCACATCCTTTCCTCTTCTCCCCAGAAAGCACTCACCCTTGCAGACAAAAGTAGCCAGAAACTAAACTCCCAAGAACCATATACTAGATGGACGTATAACTACAGCATATTTGTTCTTCCTGTTGGTATCTAGACGTCCTGGATACACCTTTGTTTTGTGTACAAAAACAGGCTACAAGCTAGAAGTAAACAGTTTATTTGCATTGTAATGTATTATTCATGAAGTATCCTCTTGTTTTATGGTGATCATGAGATTTGGCATGCCACAGTTGTGCAGAAGACATCACATCTCTTTGTTAGGCTAGATGCTTCTGCAGCTTTGAAGGTAGGCTTTGCTTTCTTAAGATCATAAAACCATTCAAATGAAATTACTTTACAAAGGACTGTATACTGTTTCTCTAACAAAATTCAGTAATTGTTGCTTTTACTCAAGTATTAAAGGCAAGTGGCCAAAATGAAAGAGCATATTATTCACTGTCAGCACCATAGCAGCACGCTCCAAAAAGCCTACAGCTGGATGCACCCATCTCTCTCTCCCCCTCAATATGGACATATGACCAAGCATAAAACTTCGAAGGATATCATGAACAAAACATCTGGAATAAATTCTAAATTTAAAAAAATTGAAAACCTATAAAATCTTAAATAATACATGATATGGTAATGACCACAACATTAATATGTGCTTTGATAAAACAAATCTTACAAATTCAGTAAAAAAAAGATCAGCAGCATAATAGTAAAGCAAATATGCAGATTTTAAAACCACAATAAAAATTATCAGGTTTAATATTTTACAGTTAATTACAGCAAAAAAAAAGTGGCTGCTTTTAACACAACTTACAGTTTAAAATTACAGCACTTTATGATGAATTCTATGATTATTTTTGAAAAAACACTCAAAAATACCACCAAATTTTAAAGGTGCCCTATTAATGACTAAAAGGAACCCCCTCCCACCCCCCAAAAGACCAAGTAGTCATCTACAGCAACCCAGAGGTCCAGCTGAGGTTTCTAGACTGCTGTCTGTATCAGAGGCCAATGTTGGATCTGTTGACATTGAAGACACATCATTGACAGATGACGACGAAGATGGATGCTGAGAGCCATTGATCATTGCTGCACCTGTGCTATGAGAAACAAAACAGCAAATCAGTTGCAGATACAGTCGCACGGCTCAGCACTTGCATTAGTCTGTCTCTTCCTAACACTCACTACTTCTCCCCACTTTGGCGAGTCTGAAGACATGCATCTCAAACAACTGTCAACGTAAATAAAATCCATAAGTCATAAAAATGTGGTGCTTTATGAATGCTATGGTAAGAAACACTAAACTCACATGATGGGATACCTGTCTAATTACAGTAAATGCTAATGACTGAAGGTTAAAAATAGTACAAAAACCCAGGGCTAAGATATCCTACTACATGTTGAGAGCCAACTTAGACCATACCTACATATTTTGGGAAAGAAAATGACATGTTTTTTCATCAGATCCTCCCACTTAGTTGGGGGAAGAGCAAGCATCCATCTGCACTGCATACAGCCAGTTTCAGATGTGCTGCAGTTCAAAGCCAGGCATCAGTAAACTTTGAGAAGAGTCAGCAGCAGCAGCTAACTTTTGCCATCTTGTTCTGATGTTCAGTGATGCTTTCTGAATATACTCCATAATTTTTCTCTTTAGAGGAATTTTCAAGACATACAATCTAGAAATCCTGTTTCATTACTTAATAGATAAAAGTAGTGGTTGTATCTTTATGTGATACTGCACCAGCTACAAATTACATATCTTACCTGACTATGGCAATGGAGTACACGTATGAAGTACTCTACAGAATACTTCCTGAGATCTTGATAGAGGATTGAAATGAAGTATCAATAATAATTTATCAGATTAATAAAAAGAGATATTCCACCAAATGATGCCAACTCCACATTCCATTCAAATAAGTGCAAATTCAAAGAGAATTCTAGAGATTATCAGTCATTCCAGGGCCGCATTTTTGAGCCTGGTTATAGTTGGATATCTTGAACAGTTTTACACTCTCCTGACCTACAGCTCTATGTAGTTTCGTACTGTGCTTTTATTGTAACCAACCTAAAGGGGCTGGCTGCCCACGTATAACCCCATTCTTGGTTCTTTCCTCCAGGTCCATGACTTCCTTGTATATCAATTCTGAAAACGAAGGGAAATAAGGCAGAAAATTGAATTTGCAAACAAAAAAAATCCTCATTTGACAGTTTATCTCCCATTAAAACTGTTTAGAATTAGTTTTGAACAACAGGCTGTAGATTACAGGGCAAGTGGTATTGTAATGTACAGTTCTCTACTTCTGGAGCTACAATGGCCTGGAAAGCTCAAGAACACACTGACATTGGTCTCAGACTTTTGTCCAGACAGTCTGGGGACCTGAGGCTAAACTGAGTCTTAATGACTATTCTGTTTTTATCAATGCTTTCTTTGGTATGGAAGAATCAGATCAGCAGTCTTCAAAGAACCACGCAGGCTGTTCTACAGAGGAAGTTTCTTTGTCATTAATTCATTCTCATCTTTAAAATGCCCTTTCACACATTATTATTTTTTTCATAATGTAGTCTGCCTAAAGATCTGAAAAAAATTCAGAACTCTTACGATTTAACCTGCCTTTTTCCTCTCATAGGTATTTGCCTGAATAAGGAAACTGACCAAGATATTCTTGGCAAGTAGCAGTTTCCTTAGGAGAGATCAGGCCACAAGCTCTTGGGTGAGATAGGAACAAAAACCACAACAAATGTGTCCAAACAGCACTGCCATCCTCCCAACACATATTTGCCACTAAGTTTCCTCAGCAACAACAGGTCACTGTGACATGGAATACAACACTATGGATAGATGTAAGCAGCAACTTCACCTCCCTCATCCTTAAAATAAGTTATAAGTGTTTGTAATGTGAATCATACACCCTGTATTTCATTGTAATGTGAATTTATACAGGCCAGAACATTTCTCAGCTAATGGTATCCTGTCATCCAGAAAACACTTCAACTGCGAATCTCCAGAAGGAGCAATAAAAGAACAGGACTAAACACATTAAATGCAGATCGTAAGAACTGACTTGTCAGGTTACTACTTCTTATCTATCATTGGTCAACTCATGTATGGTTTGAAAGAAAAAAGTATTCAGGAATTACAATTTCAAGGGCAGTGGCAGTCTCAAAAGTAACTTTCATATTGCTTGAAATACTTAAGTTTTTATTTTAGCAACATAACCGCATACCTGCTGCTTCAAAAGGGGAACATATTTGTGTGGAAGGAAGACAGTAAGAGAATTTCCACAATTCTCCTTCTCTCTGCCTTTACAATTAAAACCCTGATAGCTTTTATTTAATAGGTTTCTAACAGAAAGTGATTGCAAGTGTGGCAGTACTAAATATTAATAATAAATATAGCCCTGTGTCCATTATCAGCCAACGCATTGAAACTGTCAAAAATATTCCATTAAACGTTTGTCCTACTTTTTAAAAAAAAGTATTATTTTCCTCCTGGCTATACCAGTCTGGCTCCAATTCCTTCCCAAGCGTTTTCAGTACAAAGTATTAGATCAGTCAGCGCACTGCATTCTTGCTGAAAGCAGCCTTCACATTTCTCTGGATCCAAAGCTCAGTGTTACTGCTAACCCTATTTAAAATACATGAAGCACAAAGAACTAAATGAAGTACCTGAGATAGAGCGAGCAAGCATCCTAAATAAAAGCACCTTGCTTATACTAAGTGAGAAGGGTTATGGTCTAAGGCACTTAAATGCACTTTGGAGACAGGCTCTCAAGAACTAACTAGCACATGGCCCTCACACTGTGAGAGCTACACACCTGCTCCAAGCTCAGTGAATAACAGAATTATCAATTCAGGCATTTTCTCTGCCTTTTGCTTAGAAATAATCAATACCAATTCTGGAACGCACTAAATCCTCTGATATGTTAAATCGTATGATGAAGGACAGCAGTGGTCCAAAGGAAGGAATTTTTTCAGTGTTGTCAACACTGTACTAACTAGGCTATGCAAAAGAGTAATATGTTTTAGAGAGGGCAGTTAAATATTGTACTTCTACAGTAAATCAATCATTTACTTACATAAAGAATTCTAACAAAAGTCATATGTGATTTCTGAAGAACTATAAGGGCACGCAATATCATCTGAATTGCTAACAGCAGCAAAGGAAAACATTTGGAATCAGTAATACATATATTAAGCATTTCTCCACTAGAAATGGAAGAAGTTTCATGTATCTTAAAACTAATCTCCATAGGTCTTTAAAGCACAGTGACCGTCTCTTAGTTCATAAAGTCCCAAGGGTACAGAAGGTTATAGCAAGGTTATGGAAACAATAACATCAAACACCAACAGATGCAGAGGCAGATGCATAGCATTGGAGCCTTTGCAGTAGCACATCTTTTTAGAAGCAGTTTCCAAATGAAACAAAAGCTTTACTTTCAAGGATGTTCTCCTTATACTTTGTAAGTATAAAGAAAAAACAGATACAAAACCAGTACCGAAATCTAAAACTCATATTCTTAGAGGTAATCCTTATGCCATACTCTGACACTTCTCACACTTCAGCCCTGGCTACTTTCTCAAGATTCTATATATGAAACCACTGCCATCTCCCACATGAGCTACAACCTCGCTCCCTTGCCCACTGCTAACACTCCTTTTGGCTTCCTCTTTCAGTGCAAATAACATTAACACGCTAATATTTAGACTCACAGTGCTCCAACTCCTCCATCCTTTTTCATCGTAGCAGTTTTGTCCAGAAGCGTTTCCCTTCCTAAAAACGCTGCTTTACCATTTGCAAAAGTTGACCAAAATGAGCAGGCCTACAGCTGAGCAACCTTCAACTCCCTACAAAGACTCATCACCTTTACAGAAAACGTTTTCTGTCCCGACAACCAAGAGGTTGTGAAGCACTGATCTATTCCCTTGCCATTCCAAGCAGTTTAAGTATATACTATTATGTTACTCAGAAGAATCTTGGTAACAGTAAGCCTAAAAGCACACCTACATTAAAAACCTGTAGGATATGCAAAAGGATCGTTCTTACCTTTCCATTCTTCTATTGTGTGCTCCCTCTCATCTAACTGCTTATCTGGTATCTTTGGTGGAGGCTGGAAAACAAAACTAACTCATGATAAAGCAATCAAAGGGGATAGACAAGCACAATAAATGAAAAATGGAAATAAGATATTCAGAATAAGGACCTGATTTAAAAAGACTGTATTTACATGGTCAAATAATCTCTCACGCTTGGCTCATTTTCTAGATGCTGCTTCGTGTTTTCAACTTGTTCTAGGTTAGCTCATTTATGAATATTAGTGTATTAATTAAAACAGAAACTAAAAGGGCTGGTAATAATGCTCCTAACTGCAGTGGTCTCAAGCACAAGCAGCCCTTTTTACCTATTCAGAGTTAATTGATCACTTTCTCTCTAGATATAATAGATCAGCAGAATTCTAATTGTACCACTTACACCAAACATCTTTTCCTGTTCTTAGTGGGCCATCACCAGCTTACTTCCTCTTAAAAATGATTTTTTTTTCTCATAAGCTGAAGTTATTTTTTTAAAGGAAGATTTTCAGTTGATCTCTTTGTTCATTAGTGGCAGTACTTCAAAGCTTCAGATCTTGTATCAGATTTTGCTGAAACACTTATTTGCCAGTTTAAAAGTGCTATCAATTGCTGTAAGTAATGAAAGTATTCCTCTTACCCAGGAGCAAATGACTGGAATACTGTCACAAGTAATCAAGCTGTGCTGTAACAACTGTAACTCAATAAATCAGAACTCTGTATCAGAGACTTCCAGTTCATTGCTCCATGTCTAGGAATTTATATGCAATTATACACAAATACATACACAGGTACTGCAGGTACGTGCAAGACTGTGCTCATCCCTATTATTAATTCTAATAAGTATATTGATCAATGTCAATAGAAATGATTACTGCTCGGTTAAGCTTCTAGTGAAATGTGTAAAGCATGAAGCAGTCTCCTCTGAAGCAGTTACACGGAGCATCAAAACAAGCTTGCTTTGACAAAACATCTTCCTTGTTGGAGACCTAAAACAAGGACTTACAGCTTCGGCTTCTGATGGATCATACCAAACATTGATGTATGGGTGCTGGAGGGCTTCATCCACAGAAATTCTTTTCGAGGCGTCTATAACCAGCATTTTTGATAACAAATCCCTTGCTTGACTTGCTGCAAAAGTGAAATTTTCTACTTAGACTATTGCCACATGCACATCACAGTCTTTCGAAGCTCGTAAAGAGAGAACACTTAAATAACAAACTCCGTTTTATTATTTATACAACCCTCGTGTAATTTGAAGTTTAAGAAAATGGTGCATGTGATGAAAAAAGAAAAATGAAGAGACCAATATTTTGGAAAGAATTTATGACTGTGTACTATCTAGAAAAAAAATAAAACATTCCATGGAAATAGTTCTAGAGCAACTATGCATAATCGTCCTACAAGCAGGCAAGAGAACACCAACAACAGAATACTTCTTATTTATCAAGCTTGTTACTGGGTCAATAATAATTTAAATAGTAATTTAAAATGAGAATAGAGCTACACAATTAACAGAAGACTGAAAAATAAGTCATAACAGATTTCTTTTTAAAAAAAGAGGACCTGGGAGAAGTGGACATCAACAAGTAATTCCTCCTTACTACATTTTTTTCTAATCTCTCTTTTCTTTCTCAGAAAAACAGAATAGAGCAAGAAAGCACCCTTTATTTTTGCTTAAGCAAAGTCTGGCTGAAAGATGAGAAAGGATAACCTTCAGCTAGGAGAAAATCTTTACTGGCTGAACACGGACAAGAAACAAAATGCAATAGAAAGAAGGAAAAACACACAAATACACTGAAGACAAGTACTATGGAATTGGCTGTTTAAATGTAAAACAAGTAAATCAGCTGGATGGAAAGATACAGCATGCCACAAAGCCATCACATCATTTCTATGCAACGTCCAACTGCAACACTGCAACTTCCAGCAACCTTTTATTTTCGTTAGCTAAATTCCCTTTTAGAAAGGGATGTTCAAACTCAACTAAGTGCTGAAGTCTTCACTATGAAGATTGAAAGCAATTATACAAAGTAATAACATTTTACCAGATTGGAAGCAGAGGGAGAACATTTTTGAAGTGTCTGAAAGATAAATGCTGAAGAAGGAAAAGCATTGATTGTGATGATCCAAAAGGATATAACACGTAAAATGTGTTATAAGTCTCAAGGTATAGCTGAGGTCTGTATTCTGTTAAATTAGTTTTCTATGGGCAAAGTATTCATATATAATAAATAGGAAAATCTTGGATAAGAAGGAAGAAGAAATGAACATATCAGGTCATATGTACAGAATACCTAGTATGATTAGAGCAAGGTACAGTAAGGAAGCTGTATAAACCATGTTCAAGTAAAACCAACTACACATCATGAACAGCTTAAATACAAAGGATTCATGAAGGTGAATCCTAAATATCTGGAGTCTTCCATTTTTTCTCCATGAATTAAGGCCTGTCGGAAAGGCCTTACCACCATCACATCAAGTTACAGATGTGTCTCACCAGGGTTTCATTATACTCTGCCCCTGGGCATGGCTCTGTACCTGCTGGCAGTACAGCCTTGGCTGGAGTAGCAGAGGACAAGCACCTATCCCTGTGCTTTAAGTGACAGCTGTTTTTTTTGTTTTCCACATAAACTGCAATTGTTTGTCACAGAAAACACGGTAAGCTTTAGAAATAGTAACTTATACCAGAAACTAAAGGATATATGCATATAATGAATGCACAAAACTTTATTTTCATCCCCAAACAAACAAGATCTGCTGTGGCTGTGAAACATCTACTCCTCTCTCCTCTCACTTCTCACTTTCATTTCTCTGTTCAGATATCTAAATAGGAGCTATTCCAGAGAATATGAGAAAGTGTCAGTAACCAAACCTCTGTACTTCCATCTGCTCCCATTACATAAATGTTTTAACATGTAAATCCTTAGCAGGAGGATTTTATAGTGAACAAAACCAAGATGCATTTCTGTTGGGTACAACACAGTTTAAGAACTTTCAAAATATACAGCACACTTACCTTTAAGTTTGTTGTGTTCAGAATCAGCTGGGAAAAGGACATCTGGAAAAAGCTTCTCAAAGCTATATCCAGCATACTTGGGTCTGTTCTCCACGTAAGTTCGAACTGTGGGCTGTAATTTCTTCATAAATTCGGGGCACGGTGTTCCTAGCTGCTCTATAACTTTATTCCATTGATCAATATCTAAGGTTGCACAGCTAAGAAAAACAGTGTCTAATTTGCAGCTAAAAGTTATGTTAAAACCACATAAAATATCCAACAGAGATTAAAACAGAAAATCACCACAAAATTTCAAGTTCATCATTAATTAGCAGCATCTTCATAGAGAAAACAGTGAAGCAAGGAAGACTCAGCATCTCAGAAATGAAGGCAACACATATTTCACTTGAAATCATAAGAATTAACTGGCAAAGGATATACTTCTGCAAAACAGAGGAAGTTAAAGACAGACATTCTGTAGAACAATTAACTTCCTGATCTAAACTGATATTCACAATACTCCAACTCCTAACCCTCATTAAGGAACTGGAGAGAATCACCTCCTAAAGCTGCTTTGTCCTTCCACCTCACTTCGGTTACTCAGCTGAGTTCTGGACTGTACCAAATTAGTGATCTCACACTGACAAAACACAGTGCATAGAACCATGGCCACATGAAGGATTAAATCCTGGCACATACAGGTCAACAACAATTTTGCCAGTGTCTTCAATGAAGAATTGAAAGACTTTTGAGGCCAAGGAACATCTTCCCCCAAAAGTTTATACAGCTAGGGGACATTGACAAGTTCATGGCAGAAGAATTTAATACATGCTACTAAGCAAAACAAAGCAAACAAAACTTTGGCTCATTGCAGATGGTTACATACTGGGAGAGAGCTCCAGTAAAATTTCACACATGCTTATTTCATTCAAATAGTCTCCCCAGCATTTTCTTTTTGGCTACTGCCTAAGACTAGACACTGGGCTCCCTAAGCCCTCAGGTGGATCAGCAGGCTCTCTCTTAAAGCTTGAAGGATTTTCAAGTTCTACAATGCTTTAGCACAGGTCTTGAAGGGAAAGGAAAGAAAGGAAAGAAAGGAAAGAAAGGAAAGAAAGGAAAGA